>NC_056522.1:293824572-293968650 GCF_019175285.1 Sceloporus undulatus | reverse complement strand
GCATTCAAACTAAGACAGCACATTGGCACTGGACTTTTTATACTGGTATTTACAGCTTTCTTTCCTATAGAAGATTTCAATTAATGCCGTTTGCTCACCTTTTAATCCCAGCAACATTCCTTCCAAAAGCATTAGGAATGGGTAGGAAACATGTGGAAAGCCAGTGTAGTGTAACAGTTTGAGCACTGGACTAGGACTCTGGAAACCAGGGTGTGAATCCCTGTTCAGCCATGGAAATCCACTGAGGGATCTTAGACAAGTCATACTCTCTCAGCCTCAGAGGAAGTCAATGACAAACCACCTCCAAACAAATCTAGCCAAGAAAACTCCATGATAGCTTCATCTTAGGGCTGCCATTAGTCAGAAATAACTTGAAGGCATACAACAAACAACAACAAGAAAACATGTGCATGTTCTCCAACATTTCACAGATGAAAACTGGAAGATGTAAGCCCAAGCAACATCAGAGTGTGCTCAAGGTGGCAAAAGTTATTAATGAGGCAAAACGCACAAGCGAGGAAAGGCTGCAACAGTTTTCTTTTGCCTGAGTCTACAGGGAAGGACAAGATTCTTCCCACTCTTCTCCCGCTCTTCTCCCCGCTCTCTGTTAATAAAGTGCAAACTATTTTTCCACATTGAGCTCACGTTCACAGCAATTGAAGTAAGCCAAGAATCAAAGGGGAAAATGGGACCCTTTCAAAAGCAGTTGAAAAATCAGGATGACAGAGAAATAATTGGGACTGTTCCTGCTAAACTGGGACAGTTAGAAGATATGCATGTAAGAATCAACAAACACTCCTATTCGTGAGAAATTTGAGGGGAGGGATTTCCTTTTTTGGCTATACTTCTCCATCTCTCTTTGAAATTGACAAGTAAGAAAGTTCAGCTTATTCCCACTTTAATCTATCCCTGAAATGTCTCTCTTCATCTTCTCTGAAATGTCCAGAAGACAGTGCTTCCAAGCAACTACAAGATTAAAAAAAAAACCATATAGAGACTAGATAAAGCATAATTGCCATAAAACTAGTACAGGGTTAACTCCTTCCTCCCAATGCTTTTTTTTTCTTTTTTCTTTTTTCTTTTTTCTTTTTTGGAGGGGGTGGTCACTGTCTGGAAATACAGTATTTCTCTTTCTGCTGTTCTCTCTGTCTTCTTCCCTCTCTCCCTCCACAAAGCACTGTGCTTCTAAATGTACATGATTTTCCTCAGTTGTGTTTGTTAACTCTCCTGGGATTTGCATTTCCGATCCCCTTATTCCTCCCCTCTGTTTGCTGAAGGAGAACACATTGTAATGTTTTGTCTAAGTAAATAAATCTACATGAACTTTTCATCCTCTGATTTGTCTTGAATTTTTTTTAAAAAAAGTGTTCGACGACTCATGCAAAATTTATGCAAAGTTATATCTTTAAAATTTCTTCCCAGGAACATGAGTCATCACAAGGTTTGATTGCAGGGAAGCTTTAATGATTAGTTCATACTGCCATCTAGTTTCCAGTACTTTGTTTTGAGCTTCACAGATTGTGCCTTTTCCCCAGCCCTAGCAAGATATATTGCTATAGCCAGAAGAAGCTAATTTTAGCCACATACCATATATGTTCTGTAACAGGTATAAACAGAACAAGCATGTGCCATCATAAACCCTTTTAAAGGATAATGCTTGACATAATAAAGCAGCTATAGGCCATAACCACTTTGGGAGCCAACTGTGGGAAGTGCAACTGAATGGAAGCCAAAGTTAAAACCACAGATCTGGAAATTCCAACAATTTGGGACACTCCAGAACCAGCCCATAACTTGGCAGCCCTTTAGAAAGCTATGTATTGTCATGTCAATTGGCCACAGGTAGGGATGTGTCTGGGCTGGAGAGCTGGAGGAAAGTAAGTACTACTACCCAGCAAACAGCAATGCTGAGAAGCAAGTAGGCCAGAAAGATAATATGCAGGGAGCCTGAAAGCAGCTCAGACAGAATGAGAGGAATAAATTATTTAAACCTCAAAGCCTTGTTGGACCAACAGGGTATTGTTTTCCCTTTGCATTACCCAGATCCTGATCAATCAGGTGCAATATATTCCCCTCTTGTGATCTTCAGTGTAGCATTTAAAAAAACATGGCAGCAGCTCCCTTCTCTGGCAAGCTAGTTAGTCTACGAGCAAAAAGAGTAAAGTATTTCAAGACACCTCCTCTGCCTCTATGCCATTTTCCAGTGGGCCCTCAATTTTGAAATCCATGTGCTTGCCTTTGTTTCTATTACAGTAAAAAAAGAAGAAGAAGAAGAAGGTCTGCATATCTCAGGCAGCCAGAACTTATTAGGAGATCATGCTAAATATCTTAGAATTTTACTGTGTTTTTGGTTGTCATCCATGTTGTTATTGCAATTTTTTAAAGAAACATTTTTATTGAATTACTGCAAGTTTTTAAATTGAAATTCTAAACCAGTGGCTTCCTAGAACACAAAATGGAGGGCAGGCATAACTTAACAAATAGGCACCTCAACATCTACCAGAATGTTTTTTGTTGTCATCCAAGTTATAGTGCCCAGTTTCAAATCAAAAAGTTGAAAATGGGGAGAAGACCATCATAGATACAGAAAAGGCCATTCCAAAACTCCTCAAGAGAGAGAGAGAGATGCCTCAAAATCTGACTGTTTTTGTTCTCAGATAAACTCCAGAGTTTAGTTTCAATTTGAAATAGCAAAGAGGACTCTTTAAAAGAAAGAGGAGTGCTATCATATCTCATTGGGACATTCCTGGAATTACAATAGCCATGTCTCAAGGTAAAATATACATTAAATGAAGTGAAAAACAAGGCAAGACTTTAATCCGGGAGTAATCTACTCGGACACGCTAGAGACAAGAAATGGCAGAACTCCACCGCTGGTCACATATAGCACTTAAATGAAAATACTCAGGTAATCATTGAGGCTTTACAACCAATTCTGGAGAATAATGCTCCCAAGGGCTCTAGGTGGCAGACATTTGCTAACCTATAAGCAGCCCCTAAAAATCGGTAAGATACTCATCTACAAATGGACACATAATAGGTATGAGAAGAGAGAAAGACTCATATGAAATGTCTGCCTCCATATCTACTCAAGCAGCAATATTACAGGCCTGATAACATCACACATATTAGTTATGCTTTCACTTGCTAATCCTCTATTGTTACATGTACATAGAATCATAGAATCATAGAGTTGGAAGAGACCGCACGGGCCATCCAGTCCAACCCCCTGCCATGCAGGAAATCCAATCAAAGCATCTCCAATAGATGGCCATCTCGCCTCTGCTTAAAGACCTCCAAGGAAAGAGACTCCACTACACTCTGAGGGAGTGTGTTCCACTGTCGAACAGCCCTTACTGTCAGGAAGTTCTTCCTAATGTTGAGGTGGAATCTCTTTTCCTGTAGCTTGCATCCATTGTTCCGGGTCCTGTTCTCTGGAGCAGCAGAAAACAAGCTTGCTCCTTCCTCAATATGACATCCTTCCAAATATTTAAACAGGGCTATCATATCACCTCTTAACCTTCTCTTCTCCAGGCTAAACATCCCCAGCTCCCTGAGTCGTTCCTCATAGGGCAAGGTTTCCAGACCTTTCACCATTTTAGTCACCCTCCTTTGGACACGCTCCAGTTTCTCAATGTCCTTTTTGAATTGTGGTGCCCAGAACTGGACACAATATTCCAGGTGGGGCCTGACCAGAGCAGAATACAGTGGCACTATTACTTCTCTGGATCTAGACACTATACTTTTATTGATGCAGCCTAAAATTGCATTGGCCTTTTTAGCTGCCGTATTGCATTGTTGACTCATGTTCAACTTGTGGTCTACTTGGACTCCCAGATCCCTTTCACATGTAGTTTAATTCAGCCAGGTGCCCCCCATCCTATATCTGTGCATTTCCTTTTTCTGCCCTTGGTCAACAATGTTCCTCAACACTCTATCTTGGAAAAAACAGGACATCCTCTGCATAAGATGATAAATGGACACATATTGAGCAATAGAAATGGGAATATCCAAAAACCATTTGGCGGACACTTCACTTGTCCTGAACATTCTAATTCAGACCTCCAAGTAGGAGTCCTTGATCAAAATAATTTTCAAAGTGTTATTGGGGGGGGGGGGGAGGTGAATTAGGATATACAGTTGGCTCTTCACATTTGCAGCTTTGACTTTTGCAAATTTGATTATTTGTGCATTTGATTTAATACGGTCTGTCTAGGAATCTCTAGGTCTTCCAGTGCGACTCTACCAGAAGTTGACTATGGAGGGCTTAAAGACTCCTAGAGCAAATACTTCTCTAGACATTTGTAGGTCCTCCAGTGCAATTCTATGCTCAACCTCTGCCAAATGTTGGCCACAGAGTTGCACTGAACAACATAGAGATTCCTGAGGTATTCTCCCAAGAAAAAAGTGGTCTTTTTATTTGTTTTCTTCACATTCATGGGGATCCTGCTCCCCCAAGAGGTTTTTTTTTAAAGCATACTATACATATTAAAACATTAGCTGACACCCCAACCACTACATAGGGTACTCATATCTACTTTATTGCAACACTTTACTGCTCCTATATATTCTGTGCACAAGACTAAGAACTTTTCCATTATTCATTGTAAAACTTGTCTCCCATGTTTGTACACATGACTACTCTTTTTTTCTTTTTTTAATTTTTATTATAAAAATTCATACATTGAATTTTGATTATTATACAATACTTAATTCTGTATATATATTTCTTACATTCTATTACAATTTGTCTAAATATCTTTAATATCCCACCTTAGTACTCCCTTTCCCCAGAGCCATTTTCATGCTTATCCAAAATCTCAATTTCTCCAGTGGAGGTAATCTTCCATCTTCTTTTCTCAGTACTTTCTCAATAAATTCTTTCCAAATTCTATCAAAATCACTTCTTTTCCATACTCTCTTTGTTACTTTCAATTTACATGTCAATTTATCATTCATTGCTAATTTCCATACCTCTTTATACCAGTCCTCAAATTCTACACTTATTTTCGTTTTCCAACTTCTTGATATAATTTATCTTGCTGTTGTAATCAAATTTGTTATCAAATCTTTTTCTTCTTTTTTCCATTTCTCTGGGTTATATAATGATAATAATAGTATATTCAGACTTCTATCTATTTTTATGTTCATAATGCTATTTCTATTATCACTTTTTCCCAAAATTTGCCACCACATATGCATATATGACACTACTTCTTGACATCCTCTCCAGCATTTTTGTAATTATTCTTATCAATATTATGTAATCTCACTGGCATCAAAAACCATTTCTAAATCAAATTATAATAATTCTCCTTAATCCGTAGGGTTAGGGACCATGCGGTTGGTGTGCAGTCCCTAATTCTAGTATCGGCGGTGGCACAGCATTTCAGGACCATCTGTCTTGGGCCTCTATCACTTATTTTGCATCCTAATTCTTCTTCCAAGATTCCTCTCAAAGTATTTCCCTTTATTTCCCCCCTCCCCCTTTATTTTCCATCAACGTTTTATAAATTTTACTAATCATTCCTTTCAAGTTCTCATTTTCCTCCATTTCTCTTCCTTTCTGAACAATCTGAACCATTGTTCAAATTGTGTATACTTTCTCTTTCTATATTCCTTTTTTTCCAATTTTTAATCCATTGTTCTATTTGCATACAACGAAACTGTGAGATTTTTATCCCCATAAGTTTTTCCTTTCTACTCTCTTTATCTATGCTTACATCCATCCAATTTTCAATTCTATCTATTTTCCTTTCTGTTAACTCCTTATCTAACAATCCTCTCAAATTCTTTGGAAATTTCTTTTCCATTATTATTGGTGTTATTATTGAATCTTGAGTCATTAACTCTTTTTTTATATTTACTCCATATTTCTAATATGTTTTTCATAAGCAGATTTCCAATTATCTTAATTTCTTTCTTAGTAAACGTCCTGACAAAATATTCCATATTCTCATATCTACTTCCTCTGTATCTAATTCTAACCATTCTAAATCTGTAACCCTTAACCTACCTTCTATCACATATCTCAGTTGATTAGCCTCATAATATCCTCTTATATTGGGAATATATTACTCTTTACAAACATCGAGTCTGAACTTCACCATACCCACTTTTCTTGCATTTTTATCACAACTCACACTCCCTTCTTCTGCATACATTAGTATTCTGTCCACAGAGACTTCAATTCATGCATCTGATGAAGTGGTCAGAGGTCCAGTAAAACTTACAGTATAAATTTCTTTTTCTAAATTAGGAGCTTTTCCCATGTCTTAAGAAATCGATTTACCTCTAACCATTTTAAATCTTAATTTGGGTGGCATCCTGATATTATCACAAGGTTTTTGCCACCTAATTTGCTGCCCAAATACAGCCTGGGTCTATCCCTGCTTCCAGGAGCACTCTAGTGGTGATTTTCTAAACTCAAAAAATTCCCAGATCTGAAAATAGCTGGGAAGAGCACTCCTGGAAACAGGGATGGACCCGGGCTGTATTAATAAATTGATTTATTAAACCATGGGATAAGCTCCTTAGTCTCAGAATGGCTACAGGATTCTTTTTCATTTTTTCAATGGGACATTGGGGTTGATGCCTCCAAATTTGACAATTTTGAAATTGGTTGTTGCTCAAACTGTTATTTATAGCTGATGTTTTATTTTCCTTTTACACTGTAGAAGGAAACGGTATTGCTAATAAATATAAAAGTATTTAATTTATGCAGATTTGGCATAGCAAGATATTTGTGAGTTCAAACAATCATATCATACTTCAAAAAGAATGTGGACTTAGGCCCGAGACATCCTCAGACCAATTTTAGGGTTCTGGAGCACACAGCATCCGCATGCTCCAGAACCCTAACATGTATGGACGGTGCCATCTTTATGTGGTGCCATCCATATATGACACAAGTGTACAATGCAAGTGCGGCACTGCTTCCACACCTCCGGGTGCCACGCTTGCATTGTGGATGCATCACAGTGTGCCAATGGCGCACTAATGGTATCGTTCCACGGGCCAAAAATAACCCAGTTTTTCCAAGTTCTTTTTGGTCTGGAGGGACACTATGCAGTTTGGCTGCTTCAGCATCTCTCTGGAGTAAAAGTGGGCACCTCCAGCTTGTCCCTTTGGGTCGGGCTGAAGAGCCTCTTACTCCTCCCAAAAGGACTTTTCCTTTTCGTTACCATTGTCTGATTCCATTTCTGAACAATATTAAGATTCACATCACCTTCTTGCCTTGTATCTGTGCGTTCCCTTTTGCACCTCTTGCCTTTTCCCAGTTTTTTCTTTATACAAGATGGAACCAATAAGTAGCCACATCAGGCAGGAACAAGGAACTGTGCCGCTCCACTTCTCCTGGAGGAGTTCTGCATCTGCATCTTCCTTGCTCTCTGCACTCCTCCCACTGCTGAACCTCCCACCCTGCTTCTTGCCTCACTTTTTACTGCCATACCTTCCTCCCTTGCACTCTGTCTCTGTTGCTAGTTGAACCTTTCACACTTCCTTCCATATTTCACCCCGTCACAGCTTGTACGCTTGCAGTGCCTCCCTCACTTGATGCATTCCACTGCTTTCACTTCTCACTCCCCTTTCCTTCTTTCTATTTCTTTGCCTCGCTGCATGCTGCTGAACTTCTGTTCCCTTGTGCTTTGTACCCATTGTCATACCTCCCATTCTCTCTCCTTTCTCCCTAACTTGCTTCACTTTGTGCGTTCCCCCTTTGCACCTACTACTCCACCTCTCCCTCTCTCATCTGTATCCAGAGCACTTTCCCCAGTATCTGATGCCTGCCTGCCAGCCTGTCTCCCTTCTAAAGAAGCAGAGGCTGCTCAAGGTGGCCAGTGCTTCTTTAGGACAGGTAAGTAGAAAGGAAGGTGAAGGTGACACAACTGCTGCTTCTATTTTATTATTGTGTGCTTTCATGTTGTTTCCAACTTAAAACAACCCTAAGGTGAGCCTACTATGGGTTTTTCTGAGGCTGAGTGTGTGACTCTCCATGGCCCAGCAGGGAATTGCTAGAAATAAATAAATTTTCATAGGAAAAGCAGCAGTGGAGGAGCAGGTCAGATGAGGTGGAGGGAAGACAGCCATAATGGAAGATGACTGTTTTACTGTTTTCATTCCACATAGACTAGTTTGAAAACCTTAACTGCCCAGCTCAGGGAAATTATATATATATATATATATATATATATATATATATATATCCCCTGAAAGACTAATAAAATGTGTGATATTGCTATGTCAAGAGTTGCAAAGTCAAGTCAACAAAGACAACAGACTCCATAACACATTAAATACTGATAGCTGTATTGTGTTATTTACAAGTGTTACACAGCCTGTTTGCCCTCACCCCATTCAATCCAACTTTCCACATGGTCTATGAGCTTGGCCAAAAAAACCCACCCTCTACTTTCCTTAAAAATTCTAAAGTTGATCCAGGGAACTGGATTTGGAAGAGAATGAGTCACGTCTATAATTATAAATCTATGAAAATGTGCATCACAGGTATAAGACTTCACTTATGGGCTAAACACACTGAAAGGCACTAGCAGACTTGTAATGACTGCAAATTTTGGCCCATATCTCAGCACACAAAAAGGCTAGAGACTTCTTCTTGTTGTTGTTGTTTACAATAAAAAATTGTTATTTAGGCCAGGCAATGGTCCCAAGAGACAGCATGTGATGTGCCTAAATTTTGGGTAAAATCCAGCCAGCTGTTGTAGCCCACAAACCTACCTTTCAGAGATGCTGATGCTTCAGCATCTTAAATGCTATTCTACTATTTTGTGTTTCATAAAATATTTCATCAAACTGTCAGTTCTGCATTCAAAGGAATAGTGTGGTACAAGTACTGTATACTTAAAATTAATTGAAGTGCTTGTGGTTGTTATAAGAGCATGCACTCTGTTTGCTGGCTCGATTTCCTGTTGAGGTGAGTAGATCAGGGTTTAAAAAGAAACGGAACAGGCCTCTTCCCCTCATATTTCCACTCAATAATCTAAAGGTGGCTTCAAATATTTTCAAAAAGCAATAGCAGAAGAGCCATCAATGACTCATGTTCTCTGTTTTCTTGTTTCCTGTGAATGAATTCAAATACATATGAAAATTAGTTGTCTCTCTGCCTTAATTACAAATTTCAAGCTGTGATGAAATCCATTTATCATCATGGAGATAGAACAACATGAATATTGAGCCACCTTTGAAAATCTGGACCGGGCCCTCACAGTCACCACAATTTAATATAGAAGTGCATGGAAACCCACAGAAACTGAGGTGCTGAACCCTATTCGGACTCTAGGGTTTTGTGGGTTCTTAAGCAAAGGCCAATTGAAATAGTCCAAAATTTCACAGATGAACACTGGGATACATGTGGCCAAGCAACATCAGAGTGTGGTCAAGGTAACAAAAGTTATTAATGAGGAAGCACAAACGAGATGGGGAAAGCTGCAAAAATTTGCTTTTGTCCAGGCCTACAGGGATGGCCAATATTCACTCCTTCTTCTTCTTTCCTCCTACTGAGATGATTGAGTGCAAACTACTTTTGCACTTTGAACTCTGTTTGCAGCAATGGAAAAAAGCTGAGGACAAAAGAGAAAAATAGGTGGAAGAAGGAGAAACTGCAACATTTTTTGAGCAGCTAAAACGTGAAATGACCAAGGATTAATTGAGACCGTTCCTGCCAAATCAGGACAGTTGGATGGCTTGGCATGGTCATCATAGATTTTTCTCTTACATTTCTCATACTGTCTTCTGGTCTTCTGGGTGCTTTATGCCCAATGGGTCAATAGTGCCTGAATCCCAGTCAAATTGTGTCCAAAGGGCTTTGATTCCCATTCATTTTGACAGTGGAATCAGTTAAATATGTAGAATATTCTTCAGGATTATGACCAAGACATATGTAACCAAGCCTGAAGTTTTAAAATTAGATATCTTAATCAATTTGAGCTTGCTTGTGGGGGGTGGCATTCATGAGCTGAAAAGGTCAATTGGGGCACAGTCCAGAAGTAAGTGGATAAATTAAATCCAAAATGAAACAGCCTGCATTGTGGCAGGTTGATGGGTCACAGATGGTTTGCTGCTCCTGTCCCCATTTCCCCCTGCTTTTGTTTTAATTGTTACTGAAAGAAGAGATTCCATTTGAACTCAAGTGCTCGGCCTCTGAGTTTAAAAAACATATTTTGCACACACACACACCCATGATGTGCAGGTTAAGTTCATTTAAACTGTGCTATGCTGCTACTGTAAGGATCAAAATTCTGCTTTTGTTTCCCTCCACTTTGTGTTCCCCCTCCCTGTAAGGGTTGTTTCTGGTCATAAATTCTTAATCTGTGAGCAATCTAAGTTGTACAAGTTAGTAAATAGTGTTTTTCAAATGTGTTCAAAGCCAGAAGGAATCAGTTCCCTACAATGGACCATTGTGTGTATTTTTGAAGATCTGAAGTGCACTTTCTTTGATTCTCTAACCCTGTGGAACTTTCATATGAAATTACCCCTCCTCAGTACATCGGCCCTGCATTTAAAGTGCTTCATTAGCATCTCTTGTAAGATCGGCAGCAATGTAGCAAACCTCAAGATTCATTTTCATCAAGGCATTGTGCTCTTTCTCTCTGTTTAACATCTCAACCTCCTTGACAAAGTCCCTTCTCAAAATTTACTTCTTTTGTTTCCTTGGTTTTCTCTAAAAAGCTCTTTAAACATCGATGTACTCCAGGATGACTCCTGAACAAAAATCATGGCTAGCTCAGCTAGTAAATCTAGTCACCATTCAATGGGACTAAATAAGTGCTTCTCATCTATTGTAAAAGGCTCTTAAAAGATTCTGAATTTTTAAGAGTTTCCTACAATAAATTAAAATCCATCTCGCCCATTGTAAAACAAAACAAAAATCTAGTATATGAGAGCTGGTGTAGATCCATAGGAACAGCACTGTGCTTCTAATTCCATAGAGCTATCAGTATAACAGGATGAATTTAGTTCCTTGTGCATTTGATTCATGTAAAGAAAATATTCCATTCACGTAACTATCCGTTATGTCTATGAATCCATTCAAACTGACTGAAATTTCAAGTCAACTTTTCCTAACTTGTAATTTTTCCACACTGAGTTTTTAAAACTTGTTGGTTGATTGGGCAAGAATATTTCACACCTTCCATTCCATTCAGTGCAGCAAACAATATAAAGGCATTAAAAATGCAATGATATTGGTTAAATCCAGATGTTAGCTCCAATTAGAGTACATCTATTGAATGAATGAGAGTTGTGAAATCTACCCTTATCTAAGTAATTTTAATTCAATGGAACTACTCTAGGTGATTCAGCCCAATGTATAAACTATTCAAAATCTATCTTGTCTGTTTTGCAAATCCAAGTGTTTAATCACAGTATTATCAAACTTGGTGTATTTCCTAGTACGAGCAGGAAAGCTCTTATCCCTAATCAACTAACTACACTCATCCCCCCACATATGCGGCTTTGACTGTTGTGGCTTTGATTATTCACAGATTTTATTAATATGTTCTCTCTAAGAATATCTAGTCCTCCAGTGCAACTCTGTGGTCAACTTCAACCAAAAGTCACACTGAAGGGCCCAGAGATTCCTAGAGAGAACACTCCACTAGGCATTTGTAGCTCCTCCAGTGCAATTATTTGGTCAATGTCTAGAAAATGTTTACCACAGAGTTGCACTGGAGGCCCTAGATATTCCTAGAGATGTGTTCTCTTGGGTAAAAACATAGTTTGTTTGTTACTTGCAGTTTTTCCACATTCACCAGGGTCCTGTGCCAAACCCCAGTGAATGTGGAGGGATGAGTGTACTTCAGGCATCTCCCAAACACTTCAGATTTCTTTAATTTTGCTTTAGTATGCACATTTATGTATAGATGAGATATGAGGTAGATATGAGGTGAGGAAGAACAAAAGGATAGGACAAAAGGATGGATGGACTGGTGGAAACTGAAGGATTGGAGGGAAAAGGGAAAACTTAAAGGGTCAGGGAGGGGAAACAACTCAATCAAGAAAAATGGGATGCATGGAACAGACTGACAAACAGCTGCTGGGCAGCAGTAGTAGTGTGGGTGACACTGATGTAGGTCACACAGGGAACAGCAATGAAATATAGATAATAAATAATAATAATAAATAAAAAAATAATAAAAAAAAATATTTTTATACCGCCCTTCCAAAGATCAGGGCGGTTTACAACATATTAAAACACAACATAACAATACAACAAGATTAAAAACAAATAATACAAAAACTGCATAAAACCCCCGATAGCCAATCCTCTTTGCCACAAAAGAGGAAGGGAGGCCCACTGGACTTAAATAAAGTAATAAGTCTGGATCTTGGAGCTGGTTTCAAGCTTTATGTCCTTTGTACATGCCCTCGCTTAGCCTCCATTCCCCATCTCGCAGGGCTGTTGTGTTGAGGCGGGCGACGCGCGTCGGAAGAATTCCGTTTGATTTAATAAATAATAATAATAATAAAAAAACAAAGGCCTTCGAAATCTTATAAAAGCGGGAGGCAAAAGGGACTAAAACGAAAGAGGCAGAGGCTAATCTTGGCCTGTGAGGAGATGGAGGGAAAGGGCGAAATGAGAGGCCGCGGCCTAGTACTAGGCTAAAGCCGGGCGCTCGCGTAGCCCCTCAGGGCCGCCTCCCCCAGCTTCAGAGCGGCTCCTCCTCCTCCTCCTCCCAATGGCTAAACCACCGCTTCTTTCTAAAACCGTGGAGAAAGAAGGCGCCTCGGTAGCAGCCATGGCCAGAAACGGAGAAATTACCCCAGAGGCGCCGGTCTCTGAGGTAATTTCTCCATCTCCATCGAGGCCTTCCACATTTTCGACCAAGAGATAGACAGACACACACACACACACACACACACACACACACATCATTTTGTGTACATTTTTGTAACACGTTAGCACTGCATGAAAGGAAACAAAAGTGAACTTCCTTGAGAGATCTTCTCACTAAGAAGACCCTGGGATGAGACAGCCCCAAACAAAACAAAAGAAAGATTTAGTACACAAACAGAGAAATAGACAGGAGCAACAGTAGGAAATCCCAACAGAGGATTGATCAAAGACACAAAAGAATGCAAAGAGGGGAAACTAAGCACAAGACAACTTCAACAATGCCAAACTTGTCTGAAGCAGCCTTACATATGTTATAGGAACATGGAATGTGAGAGGTATGAGCCAGGAAACGCTAGACATATGTGTGTGTGTTTTTTAAAGGAAAGAAAATGGAATGCTTAAACATAGCAATACTAGGGGTGAGTGGGCTAAGATTGACAGGAATGGGTCAGTTTGACTCAGATAACTACACAATATTCTACTCAGGAAATGAAAAGACACAAGGAAATGGAGTGGTTTTCATACTAAAGAGAGATATAGCAAAAGCAGTCAAAGGATACAACACAAAGTCAGACCAAATTATGCCAATAAGGCTTAAGGAAAAACCTATAAATATTACCACAATCCAAGTACAGTCGGCCCTTCTTATACACATATTTTTTATACACAGATTCAAGCATACACAGTTTGAAAATGTTCAAAAAAGTGTAAATTTCAAATATCAAACCTTGATTTTCCATTTTTCATAAGGAACATCATTTTGCTATGTCATTATATTTAATGGGACTTGAACATACACGGATTTTGTTATACACGGGGGATCTTGGAACCAAACCCCAGCGTATAACAAGGGTCCACAAACTACAGAGATAAAGGAAGAAGAAATTGAAAGATTCTATGAAGGTGTCCTGGATGAAACTGACAACACACCAACACAGGACTTCAAAGAAGAATCAAAAACAGTAGGAAGATTTAGACTAGGTATAAGAAATAAAGCAGGAAAGTGACTGAATTTTGTGAGGCCAACAATCTATTCATTACAAACACCTTCTTCATACAACCAGAGAGGAGACTGTACACATGGACGTCATCAGATGGTCAGTACAATAATCAGATAGGCTATATAATTGGAAGCAGAAGATGGAGAAGCTTTAGACTTGTGGCCAAAATAGATGAGGTGCAGACTGTGGTGCAGATCATGAACTACTTATATCAAAAATTAGAATGAAGCTGAAGAAGAAAGGAAACAACAGTCATCATACCAAACTATGACCTGAACATTATCTCAAAAGAATTTACAGACAATATAAGAAATAAATTTGCACTGTTAAGCATACAGCATCAACTGGGAAGCAGAAGAAGTATGGTCAGAAGCCAAGGACATAATCAAGGAAGAATGCAGAAAGACACTATTGGTGGCCAAAAAGAAAGAGAAGAAACAATGAATAACAGATGAAGCATAAGAAAATGGAGATAGAAAAAAACCAAAAACAAACCAGAGCCATAAATGCTACTGTTCAGTTACTAGTGCACAAGGATAAAGGATTACTATAATAATCAATGCAGAGAAATAGAAGACAACAACACAAAAGGAAGAATAAGAGACCTCTTCCACCAGATCCAGGAACACAAAGGGAACTTCAAACCAAGGGCCAGGATGCTCTGTACTAAGAAGAGGAACATACTACAAGATCAAGAAAAAATTAAAAGACATTGGATGAAATACACAGGAGAATTATATAATAGTGATGAAAAAATGAATGACACATGGAAGGATGAACTGTACAAAGACTAACCCCAAATTCTTGAAAACAAGCTGGAAGCTGCAATAAGAGAAACTGAGAAGAATAAATCACCAGAAACAGATGATATCCTAATTGAACTACTACAATCCATACAGGCAGAATCAACTAGTGCTAACTAAAATATGACAACATATATGGAAAACAAAACAGTGGCCAATAGACTGGAAATGATCAACATACATCCCCATCCACAAAAAAAGAGACACAAAAGACTGCAGCAATTATAAGATCATAGCATTAATTTCCCACACAAGCAAAATTATGCTTGTTCTTTTTTGTTGTTTTACTTTCATTTATTTGTTTGTTTGTTTGTTAAACTGCATTAGAATAACTCTGGAATTGTAATTAAAAACACACACATACACTCTCTCACACACAAAGGAAAGGCATGGTGGGTAGGTTATAGGGCAGGGGTGGGGTTAGGGATGAGGATGGAAGAGAATGTGCAAGACCAGCTACAGCCTGGTTGCACTGTAGAAGAGGCATGCAATAGGGATTGCTCCGAAACCAGTATGTATGCACTTCCTTTCATCAACACATCTGCAGCAAGAATGGGGGCTGTGTGATAAAGTCCTAAGCCTACTGTCTCCAATGGGATCTCCTTTCAGGGAAGCGTGTTTATGATTGCAGCATGCCATATGATAAGCAGTTACCCAAGAGTAAGCAGATAACCTCACCTCACTTTTAACTCAGTGGATTTATCTTTGAGTAGACATGCACTAATTTCAATGTATGTGATTACATTTTTTGTTATTACATTGAATTCTATGGGACAGTGCTTAGACTGGATCTAACCCACTGCCAGAAAAACGAAGAAATAGCTCCAGTTTCCAGTGGTATGAAATCAGCTTGTTAAGGAATACTATTCTGACAAAACATGAGTATGCTTGCTAAATTATTCCTTGAACATTTGCAAGTTTTGTGTCTTCTGTTATTGTTTTACTTCACAGACACTTTCACATGGCAAATTTGTTTACATTTTTGTCTTCCATTCTGGGTATTTTAGCCAAAAGAGTGATCAGCTCTTATAAAGGAAAAGGATGATAGCCTGTCCTTGACAAACCCAGAGGAGGGGAGAGGAGGAGCAGGGCAATGAAGCTGTTTCCGCTGACTTTGTTCTGCAGCTAGCTGCTGAAAATGAGGAACCTAAAGGAGCAGCGGTTGGGTAGAAGTCAACTTCACTAAGCAGAGCATCCTGCCACATTTCAGAAAATATGATTGCTACATCCTGAAAAATGAAGTAAAAAGGACATGACCTCTGGCAGTTAGTGGTGTGGACAGGATTAGCAGGAGAAATTTCCTTAAAGCTCCAGCGGGGAATGGACAATGCAGATGAAGGAAAACATTTAGTTCATCAAGTTCTGAATAGAGAGCCATTGTAGTGATCTTTAAATACTTAGTCAAGATAAGTTGTTGGTTGTTGTTGTTGTTGTTGTTTCCTTTCAAGTCATTGTCCCTAAGGCAATCTTATCATGGGGTTTTCTTGGGAAGATCTGTTCAGAAAGCGTTTTCCCTTGCTTTCCTCTGAGGCTGAGAGAGTGTGACTTTCCTAATGTCTCCCAGTAGGTTTCCATGGCTGAGTGAGGATTAGAACCCTGTATTAGAAACCAGAGTCATAGTCCAACACTCAAACCACTACACTATACGGGGTCTCACAACATCTTTCTAATGAAAAGACATTACTTGGGGATTATTTTTGCCATGTTTTTGAGAGATCATGATGACCTTTAAAAACATTAGGTCAAATTCCCAAGAGAAAAGGAGAGAGACCCAAGGCACATTGATGATCCATTGTATTATTATACAATCGAAGCTAAATGAGTGTACTAATTGTTCCTTCTTTCCCCCAAGTCATCTGCATTTCCTCTTGTACCTTGAGACAAAAGATCTCCTTGCACCCAAAACAGTAAGCCAACCTCTCTGCCAGCCACCTTCCATGTTCCCAGCCACTTCATCCTATCCAGGCACTCTGGGGTTGTTCCAATCAAATCACTGTTTTTGTAAATCTAAAGTTAAAGCCATCAACCAGAATCCCATTGTAGATTCCTGGAAAGGCCATCAGGTCATCAAGCACACCTCCAGAACTAATTGTCAGGTATAAATATTGATCTCAAAACGTAGCCTCTTTGCACACAACCAGCCTACACTTCTGCGCACATAGTATGCATGCAGTTATCCCAGGCTGTTTTCCATGTATGTTCTGTGTCACTCTCAGGATTCAGTCTGAATCACTCCCATTTTCCATGGTCTGTTCTTTAGATAATTAATGATCACACACACTCCTTCAAACACCTCAAACCCCATTATCTAGTTTCCATATTTCCTTTTCAATTAGCTCTGGATGCTATGCCTGTGTGAATGGGTATTGTGTGTAACTGCACTCTGCATTTCACTAAATAAAACCATCTTAATTCATGGAAACCTGGAGTTCTCTGCAGGTATTACTTGTGTAAAGAGGTACAAATGGTCCTAAAGGTTACCAAGGGGCTTGACAGACCACTCTAAAAGGACAGTCTGGAGCTGCCCATTTTCCCACCAGAGGGAGGCCACAGCAACCATACCACACGGGCTCCCTCTGCACCAAATAGAACCCGCTAAAAGTGAGTTCTTTTTGGCATGTACAGGCACTGCCATCAGTGTGCCATTAGTGCACTGTGGCACCTCAATGATGCAAGCGGATGTGGCACTGTGCTTGCATCATCATGGCGGCCCCTGTGTGGACCAGAGGCTGCCATGAACCCACCACTCCATATTAGGGTTTGGGAGCATGCAATTGCTAATTTTGGCCCAAGGACGGCACTTCCCGCCCATCTGTCTCAGGCCCAAGTCTCTTACAAAGTTAGTTTCCCCAACGTATGAAACAACATGGACACACTTGGGGGGGGGTGTTACCTCCCCCCACTCCCCCATCTTCTTTTGGGTAACAGTAATTATTTACTTTGTTATTAACTAGTAACTTTCCAGGTTATGAAATTAGATGTAGTAAAGATGGCCTAGCCTCTCCCCAGTCCTTATGACATAAAGGATTACTCTCTTGTAAGTGGAAAAATAAAAAGTGGGAAAGCAAGAGAAAGGAGATTACATTTGGGAAAGGATTAATTCTTAATTTACTCCATGCATCTTTTTAGCTAGTTAGTAACTTTTTTCACACTGGAGGAATGGACTGATTATTCCCAGAGCTTGGAAAGGTTGTTTTTTTTAAAAAAAAAAAGTTTGTGCATGTGAGTGTGAGTGTGTGTGTGTGTGTGTGACTTCAAGGTGCTTGTTGGCTTATAGCAACCTCATTAATTTTCATAGGGGTTTCAGAGATGGCTGTGCCAGTTCCTTCTTCTGAAATTTAGCCAACAGCACCTGGTATTTGTTTGTAGTCTGCCATTCAAGTACTAACCAGAGCTTGCCCTGCTTAGCTTCCAAGATCAGATGAGGAAATGGGAATATCCATTTAAAAAATCAAATCATGTGTTTAAATCTTGCTTGAAAAAAAATCAACTGAATTTTAAGTTATTTACTTGGCCATGTTATTACAGTTCCTAATATCCCCAGTCAACATGTCCTGAGATTATACTATCTGGTGGTTTATTGGTACTTTCCCCATGTTCTGATTTTTCATCTTTTATAAACCCCATCACTGGACTATTTCTTGTTCCCTGCTCCTTCCACCTTCTTCCTTAAAGCACTGGTCATTTGAAAACAGTAGACTTTTTTAGCATGTTAATCACTTCAGATGATTTGGTGAGGTAAAAAGCCAGATCTGGGAAACATTACTCTTTTAATTCCCAAAATCCAAAGCAACTGTATGGCCATACACATGGCCATGCTGAATGGGAGACTGTGGATGCTGCAATCCAAAAAAATGACCTTTTCAGCCTCTGAATAAAAGTAATTTTCCTCAGGGTTACAGCAATCACATACTCAGGATTTCATATGTCTGTAAAAATCTCACCACCACCACCACCACCACCACCACCACCACCACCCCCACACACACACACTGTAACAAATTAATTTTCTAACTACACACAGGAAATCTAGAAAAAGAGAAAATCTATAAGCAGACGAGGGAAATCTATAGACCTCCAAAGACTGGTAAGATTTTTTTCCTTTAAATTATCATTTAATCTAAAAATCTGAGGCACAGATGAACACTCCAGTTTTAGCACAGTATTCTTCAGAGGTGTTTCCATCCTTGTTCTTAATGACTGCTTCCTGAGAGTGCCAAATTTAAATATAAACTCAGTCCCCTGGATACCTTACGTATTTTCCATGGTGTCATTGTTTTAGCTCTGTACTGTTAAATGCATGGCTCCAGATTAGCCATTTATCATGCTGCAAGGCTAAGAAAAACGTGACTGTACAATGGGAAGGCTCCGCTACTTCTCTGAATTGTTTGTGTCTGCAGTCATGATTTGGTCCAGGTATAGCCCAAGAGCTTGGCAGGGCCTGAAAGTTACAAGGAAATGTCAAGTCAGTTCAAAGCTGCCTCTAAACGGCACTAAAATGCTTCAATTCATCATTATAATCTTCATAGCAATCCAGAACTCCCTGTGTTTGTATCATGAGGACCTTTATTCACCACTGACATTGTTAATTTGACTTTCTGGGTCTCTCCTTATGGAAAGTGTCAGATTTTGTGGGACCTCATCTCTACTGTCCTTTCATTTTTCTGGTATTGTTTTGTTCCTTTGTTCATTTATTCAAGCATTTTGATTCCATGTTCCTTGATTATTATTATTATTATTATTATTATTATTATTATTATTATTATTACCCCGCCTTTCCATAGAGATGATCAAGGCGGCTTACAAAGGATTAAAACATTACAATACAAGATAAAAACAATTACAATATAAAAGTTAAAAACATTGCTACAAGAAGTGGGAACAGGAATCAATATAAAACACATATAACAAGGGCAGGAAATGGAGAAAACGATCAAATTTATAATGGTCTGTGGTCAGTAGGGAAACAGGGGCAGAGAAAAGAATGAAATAACTAAGGTGGGAATGCCAACCGAAATAAATGTGTTTTTAAGTATTTCTTAAAAGAATCTAACGATGCAGCGGAGCGGAGCTCTACGGGGAGCGTATTCCAAAAAGAAGGGGCGACGATGGCAAAAGCCCTCTGTGAGGTCCTCACAATATGTGACCTAGGGACCTCCAACAGATTTGTCCCAGACGTTCTGAGTGTGCGGGGCGGATTATATGGGGAGAGGCGGTCCTCCAAGTACCCTGGGCCCAAGCCATTTAGGGCTTTATAGGTCAAAACCAACACCTTGTATTGAGCTCGGAAGCGAATAGGCAGCCAGTGAAGATCTTTTAAGATGGGTGTTAGATGGTCCAACCTGGAACTGCCAGCGACCAGTCTAGCTGCCATATTCTGCACCATTTGCAGCTTCCGGGTTTTGGTACACGGGTTGCCCCATGTAGAGCGCATTGCAGAAATCCAGTCGAGAGGTTACCAAAGCATGTACAACAGTTTCAAGGTCCCCACGGTTCAGGTAGGGACGCAGCTGGTATATCAGCCAAAGCTGATAACAAGCACTCCTGACCATCGCATCCACCTGAGATGTTAGCTGGAGCGACGAATCAAGGAGCACTCCCAAGCTGTGCACCGAGTCCTTCAAGGGGAGCGTGACCCCGTTCAGGACCAGGTGACAGATCTCACCACCCGAAACTGGGGAACCTATCACCAGTACTTCCGTTTTCCCTGGATTCACACTGAGTTTGTTCTCCCTCATCCAGCCCATTACCGACACCAAGCAGGCATCTAGAGGAGAGATGCCATCCTTAGTTACTGCATCAGTCGGAGACGCAGAGAAGACTATTTGGGTGTCATCAGCGTACTGATAACACCACGCCCCGTGTCTCCGGAAGATACAAAAATAATGCCTGAAACAGTATAGGCAACATTAAAAGCATGTAGCTGGTATAGAACATGAAAAGATAGCAATATTTGTTATCTGCTGGGGTTTGGTTCCAGGATTCCCCATGGATAACAAAATCCGTTGATGCTCAAGTCCTATTAAATATAATGGCAGAGCAAAATTGTGTCCCCTATATAAAATGGAAAATCAAGGTTCGCTATTTGGAATTTACACTTTTTAAAAAATATTTTCAAGTCATGGATGCTTGAATCCATGGATAAAAAATCCGTGGATAAGAGGGCCAACTGTATTTCACTGTAACATTCTTGGTCAGCAGAGGACTAATACATACATCATAGTCTCCCATCCATCTCAAGTGCTGGCAGACAATAACATAACATAGGCTGAGTTGGTTCTGTGTATATTATTTGATGCTATGCAGGGGTAGCTATGGTGGATTTTTGATTTACAAATGTATAGAACAGAATTTTGATTTACAAATCTCTCTCTCTCTCTCTCTCTCTCTCTCTCTCTCTCTCTCTCTCTGACCCTGATTGTGTAAAAGACTTTCAAATGATGTTGTGCTTATCCTGTCATTGTCCCATCATTGAAGTGGAATTGTCCTGTCATTTTGTATTAACAGGAGTTTGCATTAATACAGTTCCACTTCAGTGACAAGATATGTCTATAAAATGCTTTCGCACAATCGCAATAACGATGGGAGAGCAATCCCGTTCCTGTCTGTTCCATTTTAACTGCTCTGGTTGCCGCCTGTTGCATTCTGGGATTTGCTGTTTAAGGAGGGGGATTTAGAATTCTCACCCAGAGAGAAATTAGGCCTCACTGAACTTCAAGCCTCAGAATACAACAGGAGGCAGCCAGAGTGATAAAACTGGAATAGGAGCACTGTAAGGGTGCACTGCAGTAATGTGGAGTTGTTTTGTGCTGCAGTGTCAGGGGCCAATGACCCCAGGAACAGGAATGAGGCTCTGTTCAGGTTCTTAACATGGAACAGTATGTTTTTTTAAAAAAAGTATCCACACCATAGAATTAAAGCAGTTGGACACCACTTTAACTGCCATGACTCTATCCTACAGAATTTTGAGATTTGTTGTTTGGTGAGGCACCAGAGTGCTCTTACAGACCAGGCTGAATATCTCACCAAATGACAAATTTTTGTTGCCTCTCTTTGCACCCTGGAAAGGCCATATCGGGGTTAAGATGTGTGGTTTCTGCAGCCCTGATCAGGTGCAGCTGGAGGCAGCTCAGGCCGCCCCTTGGGGGAAGTCTTCACAGCCTCTTAGTCCATCATAGGAGCACATAAAAGAAGCACCAACCTCCCTCTACTTTCCTCACCACGATACCGCTTCTGACCTTTTTGAATGTCCATTTTGAAACAACAGGACAAGTTAACCATGGCTAACTTTAGCCCCATTGATTTCAATGGGTGGTGGCAGCCCAATGAATCCCAATGGATCCAACTTCATAGAATCATAGAATCATAGATTTGTAGAGGTGGAAGCCATCTAGTCCAACCCCCTGCCATGCAGGAACTCCCAATCAAAGCTTCCCTGACAGATGGCCATCCAGCCTCTGCTTAAAGACCTCCAAGGAGGGAGACTCCACCACTCTCCGAGGAAGGAGTGTGTTCCACTGTCAAACAGGCCTTACTGTCAGGAGGTTCCTCCTAATGTGGAGGTGGAATCTCTTTTCCTGTAGCTTGCATCCATTGTTCCAGGTCCTCTTAACCTTCTCTTCTCCAGGCTAAACATCCCCAACTCGTTCCAGACCCTTCACCATTTTAGTCGCCCTCCTTTGCACACACTCCAGTTTCTCAATGTCCTTTTTGAATTGTGGTGCCCAGAACTGGACACAGTATTCCAGGTGAGGCCTGATCAAACCAGAATACAGTGGCACTATTAATAATAATAATAATTTGTTTTATTTATATACCGCTATTCCAAAGATCATAGCGGTGAACAGCAAGTAAACTAATTAGCAAGTAAGCTAATTTGCCCCCAACAGTCTTGGGTACTCATTTAGCGACCTCAGAAGGATGCAAGCCTGAGTCGAGCTTGGGCCCTTTGGCTGGTCTTGAACTCGCAACCTTGTTGTTTTGAGTGAATGGCTGCAGTAAGGCATTTAACCACTGCGCCACCAGGGCTCCCTATTACTTCTCTTGAGCTATACACTATACTTATTGATGCAGCCAAAATGCATTGGCCTTTTTAGTTGCCGCATCACACTGTACCTCATGTTCAGCTTGTGGTCTATTGGACTCCCAGATCCCTTTCACACATAGTCTCATTCAGCCAGGTGTTCCCCATCCGTTGCATTTCATTTTTCCTCCCTAAGTGCAGTACCTTACATTTCTCCCTGTTGAAGTTCATTTTGTTAGCTTTGGCCTAGCTTTCTAGTCTATTCAGGTCATTTGAATTTTATCCTGTCCTCTGGAGTATTAGCTATTCCCCTAATTTGGTGCATCTGCAAATTTGATAAGTATGCCCCCATTTCTCTCACCAAGTCATGATAAAGATG
This sequence comes from Sceloporus undulatus, assembly GCF_019175285.1. Classification (NCBI taxonomy): domain Eukaryota; kingdom Metazoa; phylum Chordata; class Lepidosauria; order Squamata; family Phrynosomatidae; genus Sceloporus; species Sceloporus undulatus. Next base: position 293,945,588 of record NC_056522.1, on the reverse strand, counting down.
TTGAATAGCACTGGCCCAAGGACAGAGCCCTGTGGGATCCCACTGGTCACTTCTCTCCAGGATGAAAAGGAGCCATTGTTGAGCACCCTTTGGGTTCAGCTGGTCAACCAATTACAGATCCATGGTGTTTATCACACTATACTCTTATGTGCTACATCCACTTTAACGCTCTAGCTGCCTCCTGTTGCATTCTGGGATTTGCAGTTTTAAGGAGGGGTATTTGGAATTCTCAGGCAGAGAACTTCTCTGCCTGAGAATTCTAAATACCCCTCCTTAAAACTGGCAAATCCCAGAATGCAACAGGAGGCAACTAGAGCAGTAAGTGGAAAGATAGCACTATAAGAGTAAGTGTGATAAACACCCATGTAACAGTTACTTTGTCTAGCCCACATTTCACTAGCTTGTTTGCTAGAAATCGGGGGAAACCTTGTCAAAGGCTTACTGAAATCAAGATACTATATCCACAAGCATTCCCTTCATCTACCAAGCGGGTAATTTTATCAAAGAAAGAGATAAAATTTGTCTGGCATGACTTGTTTCTCTGAAACCCATGTTGACTCTTGTGATTATGGAACTGCCTTCTAAATGTTCACAGATTCTCTGTTTAATGATCTGCTCCAGAATCTTTCCTGGTATTGATGTCAGATTAACTGGACGATAATTGTTCGGATCCCCTTTTTTTTCCCTTTTTGAAGATGGGGACATACGTTGCCCTCCTCCAGTCTGCTGGGACTTCTCCTGTTCTCCAGGAGTTCTCAAAGATTATTGCCAATGGCTCCAATATTACATTTGCCAGTTCTTTTAATACTCTTGGATGTAGTTCATCTGATCCTGGAGACTTATGTTTATTTAGATTAATAAGGTATTCATGTACTATCTCTTTGCTTATTCTCTGCTGAAATTCCCCTATTTTGTCCTCTGCTCCATTATCCTCAGGCTGAGGACCCTTTGCTTTTTCTGAGAACACTGAGGCATAGAAGGTGTTGAGTAATTCCTCCTTTTCTCTGTCCCCTTTTAGCATTTTGCCATCTTCTCCATGCAGTGGCTCTACCATTTCTTTTTTCTTCCTTTTGCTGTGGACATATCCAAAAAAGCCCTTTTTATTGTTCCTAACTTCTCTAGCAAGGCTGAGTTCATTCTGCACTTTAGCTTTTCTGACTTTACCCGCTAGCTATTTGTTTGAATTCCCCTTTGGTGATTTCCCCATTTTTCTATTTCTTATACATGTTCCGTTTAAAAGCTATTTCAACAGAGAGCTAGATCAGCTCTGGGTTTTAGTTAGAACTTTAAAGGAGCTGTACAAGAAGCTGAATCTATTATGGGTGGATTCAACATTTTGCATAGTTCCTTTAAAGTTTATGTTCAAATCCAGGGTGGATGTACCACCCCACTAACATGGAAGGAAGCATCTTCCACTGTCACTGGATCTGCTCTAAGCATGACTAACCCTGCTTCAACCCACAATATTCCCAAAGGTTCCTCAGCCTCAGAACAAACTTCCAGAGGCTACATCAGACTGTAATAGAAAGTGGGAACAATAAGCATGAGCTTTGTATTTATGTTCTTTCTTAATTCTTGTATCAATAATTGCTTAGTCAACATTTATTTTAAAGCATAAAAAGAAAAGACCAAAATGGAGGATTTCAGACAACTAGGAAAGGAACATCAAGTTTGGTACTTGCCTATTGTGCCTGTGATAAGATTTATTAGTGCTTAGCATGTGTTCACTTATTCTTGTACAAAATAGGCAGAAAAGAAGGTTGCATATGTCCCACCAAGAAAAGGGAAAGTTTGCTTGTTTGGCAAACACCTTTTCAAAATCTGTTTCTTTCCAAAGTTTGTCTGTTTGCCACAGTCATTTGTTTTCTGTTTTGTTTGTTTGTCCTTTAACTGGCCTCCAGTTTTCCCATCTGTTGATTCCAGTTTATCATATGTCTTCTCATCTGCTTTGCCAAAAATATATAATATTTATGACTCGGGATGCCTGTGACAGTTTCTTTGGGTGTTCTGATGTTACCACAAAAACAACAGTTGATACAATATGAAATAAGTTCTTATAACTAAAAGCGCAATAATTTGGTGCATCTGATGATATGGTCTGTAGCCCATGAAAGTTTATACCAAAAGAAAACTATTAGTCTTTCAGGTGCCACAAGTCTCTTTGTTGGTTTTGCTGCAACAGACTTACCCTCACATAATTTTGCTGTAACAGACTTACAAACATTTTTCTTAAATGGCTTTAATTCTTTTGCTTGCTTGGTGGGGTGCACCTATGGGAGGGAGCAAAGTTAGGGCATTGCCCTCCAATTAAAAATCCCTCCCCCACTCAGCATCCAAATTTCTAGGATTTCAAAGAGAGGACACTGAAAATCATTCATACCTAAAACTCTTATATTTACTTTGTTTTTATCCCCTTAGTACTCATACTGGATGTGTCCACACAAATTGATATACCTCCTAAGCTGTTACAACAGGTATATTAGTAATATGATTACTATACAATATGGTCTTCATTACATTCTTTTTGATACATTACTGATATCATTATTTATCTTTCTAGCCAGTCTTGACCACTGAAGAAGACTTTTTGTCGAAACGTGTCTGTAATGGGCTCGTATTGTTATCCCTCCCACATGTTTTTTTGGAGGTGTTGGAAACCTACCTGTATTTGTACAGTACTTTGGATGTCTCCATATACTTTGCTCATTGGCTGGGATATATAGTTTCTTAGCCTTGTACATACTGGCTATATTAGCATTTTTATAAGATATTTTATATTTTTATTTGATTCTATCTTCAGGCAAAGCACACAGATCTTATACGATTTCTGTCTGCCTGTAAGACTGATAATATTTCCAACTCACTTCTTTTATTTTGTTCCTAATAAACTGAGCCATTTCTTGTAGCATCGTTTTTTTCCCCTAGACTTTTTTGTTCCGCAGCATTCCTTTTAGGTTTAGGGCCACACTTTTGTGTCTTCATCAGCCTTGTTCTACTGCCAACACTACCCTAGGCCCCATTTACCAATTTTTCAGTAAGAGCCAGGTAGCTGCCATAGTCATGGCCCACAATGCCTTAGAATGATGCTGCTTTACTGTGGTGAATTGTGGACCATTATTGAAGTGTGGAAATAACACTTTAAACATAAAATGATTTCTCCTTACCCCTTTTCCTAAGTAATAGGTCCAATGTTGCTAAATTCAGGGCTGGTGAGTGTGGGGAGAGCTGGTACATAAGATCGGAGTCTGGTGGTCCAAAAAGAAACTCAGCATAAAAGTTGCTTATCTTTTTGTATTTCTCAGTAGTATCATTATTTGTCAAATAATTTGTTTGACATGTATTATAAAATCAATACATTTCAAGTAATAATGATAGACAAGATTTGAAATCTCATGTAAAGATTTTTGTCCAGTCCACAAGGGTTAAGCCAAGAAAGGAAGCTAGACTTCTCAAGGGTTGCTTCTGCAGCTGCAAAGTAAAGTAGCCTGGACATAGGTGCAAAAGTGGAAAGTCCTTCTGCCTCCAGTTGAGCTCAGCCCTAGGCTACTCCAGGTCTTGGAGACCCGCCTTCAGTGGTTGCCCTAAATGGAGGACTTGTTCTCCTCCTATCCTACCTGCCCACTTTCCTTGCTGCTGGGAATACTGTTGGTATGCCCACTAGAAGACAGTGACTCCCACCCCAGGCAGCAGGTTCCAGGGGTCTATCTCCAGCCTGCAGGAAGAAATGAAGTGTAGGGAGTAAGGAAAGAGCCCCTTCCTTGGATTGCTTTCCTTTGGACCCCTCCAGGAGCCCACTTCCCACTGAAGTCCAAAGCCCAAGAGTTGCTTAGACAGTGGCCCCTGCTCACCACATAAATCTGCTGCCAGGAAACAACTGGAGGACTGCCTAAACAATATTTTCAATGGGGCCCAAACCCATTCTTGGTGGTCCTGATTATTTTGAGCATTAACCAAATTAATTAAGAATAATATAAAAGTTAAAGGGAGAGGTTTCCCCTTTGACAAGTTTGTCAAGTAGGGGGTGGTGCTCATCTCCAATTCTGTGATATGTAGCCAGCATGACTGCGCAGAACATTGTTACCTTCCCAGTGAAGTGGTACCTATTTATCCAATTGCACTTTTACATGCTTGCAAACTGCTACTTTGGCAGAAGTTGGGACTAGTGACAGGAGCTCATTTGGGTCTCAAATTGCTGACCTGCTGACCTTGAGATTGTTAGAGTCAATATCTTAATCATTATATACTGTATAATATGTTTGTGTGTGCCTGTGTGTATAATATATCAGTGGATAATAAACTAAAAATACACCACTGAGAAACCATTTGTTCATAAAGTTATAAAACAGGTGACCATATATCCAGACAAGTAGCTATGCAAATTTGACATCTGTATGGCATAGATTCAAATTCTGAAAGAATTATGAAGTCCTATACTGACTGAATAATAGATGGTGGGCATTTTTCTTTTCTACCCTTTAATACAATTCTAAGAATCCATTGCTGTTGACCAAACATGCATTTTCAAGCTTTGGACAAATCAAGAGCAAATGTAAATGAGAAAAATTGAAAGACTGCTGTAAAACATAATCAGTTAATGTTGTTGATTACCCCTATCATCTTCATCTATGTACCAATAGTGAGCTTACCTTTCCAACTGCAACCCAAAATGGCATAATTCATAACAGAATTCACAATTCAAAGGGAAATAATAGCAGTCAGGGGAAATTCCAAGGTTTACAGTAGACAAAAACAACAACAAAAAACTCTTTTAGAAAAGATAAAGGGTAGGGAGATACCTCCCAAACCTCAGTGGTACAGAATATTGAATTGAGGCGAAATGAAGTGGTTTGAAACCTGACGAAGGTTCTCTACACTGCAAAATTTTATTGCAACTTTCCACCTTTATACATTTCTAGTGAATTCAGTTTTCCAAGTACCAGTTTATATGTAGCCAAAATGGCACTAGCTGTGCACAAGAGGGAAATATTGGCTGGCTGAGGGGAACTTGAAGGTTTGATAGAATAAAAACAAAATAACTCCCCTTTAAGAGAGAGAGGAAATGGATCAGTGAGAACTGACATGGTCAGTGGGCAAAGAATGCTAAACAACTGTTGAGGGGGGAAACAGTGGATGAAACAGAGTGTGGAGGCTGAAAAACTGATGGGGAGAGCCCACACCACCTCAGTTTGTTAACAAGACCCACTCACAAAATAAATCTGATTTAAATTATATACTTATCTGTAGTTCAGTTTTCCATATTTTGAAATTTGTGAATGAAATGGTACTGAACAATTTCAAATCCCCCTCAAAATGACAATCTCTGCCTGAGACTGTTTATACCTTGCTCTAGACCATGAAGGTTTAGATCATGCCAGTTTAATGAATAAATAATAATAAAGCAATGGGCTGCCATGAATGCAATGAGGTCACTGATGCGATCACCCTGGGCAAACCACCCCACAGGGAAGTTAAGACGCTTCACATTAATGGCACCAAGAGAGTCATTAAGGCAGTTGAGTGGATTGATTACCTTTTGTTATTCACTTAGGGCCTTGAAGCTCTTTTGTGTTAGAAAAGATAGAGACAGAGGAGGCTATGGAACTGAACAGGTGGCTCTAGGAGAGTTGCCCTGGACTGCAGAAAAGGCTCTGGGACACAAAAGCTGGGGGAAAGCTGCTGCATATTAACACGTTCATTTGGTAGGGAGACAAGTAGGATTGCATATGGAAACAGAAAGTGAGGACAATCAGTGCCTCCACTACATGCATCTTTATCACCACCTCTTCATTTTTTGTAGATGTTGTGTTTCCAACTATAGTAACCCTGAAGTGAATCTATCACAGAGTTTTCTGAACTGAAGAGTATGTGACTTGCTTGAGGCCAACCAGTGGGATTCTATAGCTGAACAAGGATTCAAATCCTGGGCTCCAATGCTTAAGTGACTACACCATGCTATGCCACCACAATCTAACCTTTGCGTAACAGCAACAGAAATCCCAAGTAGCATCATATACAGACCATATGTAATGGAGATGGTATGGCCTTGTTGAATGTATGGTAGCCTTCTGTAACCTGATGCCCTCCAGATGTGTTAGGCTATAGCTCCCATCATTACAGGTCAGCATGTCCATGCTATGTGTAGACGATGGAACTGATAAACCAGTACATTTCTAGGGCAACTGAAGGTTGCTGATCAATTTTTTTTAATCTCATCTTTTAAAAAAACAGAATATAGGGTTCCTGCCTGTTACCACCCACCACTTTCTGCCACTTTTGCCAAAAGCTAGGTGAACACTTTAGCACTGAGGTTGTTACAGCTGATCAATATTGCCATGTTCAGGAGGATCATATGGAAAACTAGAGAAAGATAAACACAGCAATGTGGGAGACTTGGAAGGCAGCAAAGGACTGTGGGAAACTGGAATGCACATGAAAGAACTATATGAATGCAGATTCTTTGATAAAGTGAACATGATTCTTGCATACCCTCCATCTGTCCCAATTTGTCACCATGGGTAACCTGATTAATCCTCCGTTGTTCCACTTTTTTTTCACTGCTTTTAAATTTCTCCATTTCTCTCACCTCCCACTTTGCTTCTGTGTCCTTAGCTTACTTCAGTTCCTGCAAACTGAATTCAAAATGCAAAAGTAATTCTCCATTAACTTAAAAAAGAGGAGAGGAGAAGAGGGGGCAGAATCTTGCCATTCCCAGTAGACTCAGGCAAAATCAAACTGCTGTAGCATCTCCTTGCTTCTGTGTTCTTCCTCATTAATAACTTTTAAAAATATTTTATTAAAGATTACACAAAACATTTAAAACATAAAAATAACCTACAAATGGAAAATAGCAAACAATAAGAAAAAATAGTCAAAAAAGAGAATAATGGGCAAAAACTGGTTACTTCCAACTTTCGTACCCATGATTATTTAAAAACTATACAATTTTATTTCTTCCACTTTTTAATATTTCATGTTTCTACAAGTTACTTACAATAATTATTATTTAAACAGTTAATATTGGCCTGTTACAGACTGCCAAAATAAAGCTGCTTCGGGTCTCTTTGGAGATACGCTACTTAAATGATGCATGGGTCCTAAGAGTCCGGAGGTCGTGCCAAAGCCACACTCCATTCCTAAGCGCTGGAGTGCAGCTTTGGTGCAGCTTCCGGATTCTTAGGATGCATGCATCATTTAAACAGCATACCTCCAAAGAGACCTGAAGCAGCTTTATTTTGGCAGTCTGTAACAGGCCATAGTATCTTTTTTTTTTGTTCTGTGAAAACCATCAATGATTCCCAATCTTGCTAAATGACACCAAAGATTTCCCCTTTAACCAAGTAGACAACTTATCCATTCCTGCTAAGTCCATCAATTTAGCTCACTAAAATGTTTTGCCATTTTGACCACATAATGATGTTGTTTGGCCATACATGTCCCTCTTTTCATCTGTGAAATATTGGGGAGTCTGTTCTTGACAACATTCCAGATGTTTTGTGTCCCTTCAATAAGTGTAACAGAATTTATTTTCATGCCCATAGGTTCATTTGTGTTTGTAAGTTGTTATGGTGTTAAGGCAGGAATGCTATATCTAGTTGCCTGTGAATAAGCCACATTGAACTCAGTGGAATCCTGAATAAACTCTTTTTAAAATTCCCTACCATTCTTCCAATGAGCTTGAAGCAGAATACATTGTTCTTCTCCATCCCACTTTATTCTCCCAACAATCCTGTGAGGTAGGTCAAGCTGCAAGAGAATGAATGGCCAACACTGAAACAGTGAGTTTCATGGTTCAGTGGAGACTACTGGATCTCCCAAGTCCCAGTCTAATATTCTAAGCATTGTACTTGTATAAAATTTATACATCTATAGAACACTGCTGTTGAACTCTCTTGAACCAAAAATGCTACCTACCTCAGCTAGATCATGCCAATTTCAATTGCATTTATATCATTTTTTCCATTTTCTTTCCCCCTATTTTAAACCACTGAAAACAATACAAGCCAGTAAGATTAGAAACTGAAGTGTGAAAAAGGATTTGCTGTTTAAAAGTGCAACTTTTGTCAAAGATCCCTTTCACCCCCACTCCCAAAATAAAAACTTTAAACAATCGCAAAAGGTCATGGGGGGGAGCAGAGTAAATTTTTGGCTCTCTCACAAGCTGCTAAATTTGTCTGTCATGAGCTCCTATTGTGGAAATAAAAAAAGTAATTGTTCTCAGCTATTTCAAAAGGACATCAAATATGCTCAAAGCAACATCTGTGCTTTCTGATTTTATTAAAGTGTTTTGTTATTGCTACATAGAAATAACAAAAAAGTGGCCCATCCCTTCCCATCAGCATTCATGAGCTCTGCCTTTTCATACAAAAGCCTCTGAAAGAAAAGTTCCTTTGGAAGGAAAAAATACTTTCTTTATAGATATAGATATATATAAACAGATTGTGGGACAGATGATTGCATTGTTTCATCAAAATTTCCATCTGAAAACTCTGCCACTCGCTGTAGGTTTGGCTCAGTCAATGAGACACGGGCTCAGGAAGGCACGTGGAATCATAAAGTAACAACTCCTCCATGTTATTATCTCCCATGAGCTTTGCAATTGGCAAGTGAAAAAGAAACTAGGGAACAAAAGTACTGGACATAAATTAAGGCCTCTGCTTTTTTAAAAAAGAAAAAAAGTTCAAACTGAATTTTCTTTATTTTTCTACAGCTGTCAGAGAAGCAGAGGGGAACCACCAATGCATGTTTAATGTGTAAAAACTCATAACGTTCAGTAGTACGACCTCCTTTGGAGATATTAGTTCAGGCCAGTGAACTCGGAGCAAGCCAAGTGTGGAAATGTGGAATTGGGCCAGTGACCCCCACCAGTGCCTGTCATATCTGCTGAAAGCAAACTTGTCAAATATAGACAGGGCAGAAGGAGGACAAGAGTATCCTTAAACTGGAGAGCAGCAACAAAGCAAAGATGCCCACAATTTATTCACTTTTGTCTGTTGTTCAGTAATGGTCCCAGTTGTCCCAGGAACAAAAAGTCTGGTTATGGGCAACCTTTTCACCCTGTCCAGTCTGTGACTCTTCCCTTTTATGAAACCCCTCCACTCTCCAGTACTGGCAAGTAGTTCAATGTTTGTAAACAATTTCAAAATTCCCCCTGTCAAGAAGAAGAAGAAGAACTTCTGGAAATGTTTTCTTTGCTCAGAGTACTATTTGCACTGCCAGAAAGTAAGTTTTGCAAAAATGTGTAACACGGCAAAAATATTGCAAATGTGTGTGTGTGTGTTCAAGTCAGTTTAAGGCAACCCCATGAATTTCATAGGATTTTCTTAGAAGTATTCAGAGGTGGTTTGCCTTCCTCTTAAATTTAGCCTACAGCAACTGGTATTTCTTGGCATTCTCTCATCCAAGCACTAACTAATCTGCTTAGCTTCTGATATTCGAAGGAATCAGATACTAAAAGGAAGAGTGGCTATATTTACTAGCAGAAATTCAGTATGAATGTGTGTCACCTTAATTTGTTAGCCAAATGGTCCAGCATGTTCTCAGAGTGGCTTTCTGCACAGCATGAAAATCTAGTCAAACCAGTCATCAGGCTTTATCTTATGTCTGTATGTACCTTCAAGTCACCTGTTGATTTATGGCAACCCTATGTATTTCATAGGGTTTTTAGGCACCCACTACACCCATCAGATGAGCCACAATGATACAGCAGAGTGTTGGACTAGGACTGGAGAGACCTGGTTTCAGATCCCACTTGGCCATGAAGTTCACTGGGTGACCTTTGACCAATCATTATTTCTCAGGCTAATCTGCCTCATAAAGTTGTTGTGAGAATAAAAAATCAGGGAAGGATTATATATCTGGAAAAAATAAGCAATCAGCATGCATTCATTATCCAGCATACAACCACACTGCAACAAATCCATGTGCTAAGACAGAGGTATGGAACATGCTGCTTTGTTGGACTGTAGGTTCCCTCATCTATCAACACTGGCTTGTATTGGTTAGTGCTGATGGATGTTGCAGTCCCAACAACATCTAGACGGCCATATATACCTTACCTCTGGAGTAAATCATTTGTATGACCAATTGTGCATACTGTTGAGAAGGGTCTGAACTCACCAACACAGCCTATTTTATTTAGAGTGAGGACAGGTCTGTTTGAAACCACAGCTCTCAGGAAGGCCCAGTTAGAGAAGTCAGGAGCTGACCATTTACATCCAGGTTCTGGGGGAAAGAAAGCAGAGAAGGCAGATGTCATTTTTGTGGCACTGCCAAGTGCACTTGGAAGCCAGAAGACAAGACCCAACTGAGCCCCTGGGAGACAAGACTTTCAAAAGTGAAACTGATGGGCCACCACCTATCAAGTTTGTTCCCAGGGAAAGGAAGAAAAGTAGCCTTTTGGTCACCAGCACATTCTGCCTTTGCTGGTTTCAAGAAGACAACTATGGAAAGACATAGTAAAGAAGATTGTGAAGGAAATAAAACTGGGAAACCAAAGTAAAACTGGGAAACCAAAGCCTTGCAAAGTAGTAGAAGGACTAAAGTGAGCAGGCAGGAGGTGCTGACATAGGCGCATTACAGACCGCCTGAAAGTGGCGGTCTGCCGGTGCCACCGGTTGTTGCATCCGGGAACCACAGCGGCCAAACCGCGTGGTTCCCGGACGCAGCAAAAAAGAAGCCCAAAAATGGTGCTTTTTCTGCGCCCTGGAAGTGGCGCTGTGAGGCGCTAGTCGCGCACTAGCGGCATCACTTCCACCGCGTGATGTCCGGACGCTACGCATCAACGATGTCAAGATGGCGGCGCCCATGGGGAAGGGCACCACCATTTTGTACGGACCCAGTCCGTACTAGGGTTGAGGGGCGCCTAGAATAGACGCCCCTTTCTAACCCTAATACGCCCCTTCCTAACCCTAACACATACTTTTGGTGTGTGTGTAACGCACCTTAGAAACTGAGTTGGACTCTCCTGCCTCACCACCATAGCGCAGGGAATCATTACAATAGTTATCTTTCCTCAAAACCTTGTGGTGTCTCTTTCTCTCTGGGTCCGGGCGGTGGGGATGGATGGCCTACTGGGTCTGGCAGAGCACACAATGGGGAGACTGCAGGGGGAAAGTGGTCTGAGGAAACAGATCCCTGCTTTTCAGACCCTGGGGTATTTTTTTGGGGGGGAAGCTGAATTTGTAACAAGACAATTGTTCCCCCTCTCCTCCATTTTAGTATTGGTGACATACTGAGCCTGCATATGTCCTTCTTGACCATCACACTAGGTGTGGATCTGCACTGCAGCTATAATGCAGTTTAATACCACTTTAACTGCTATTATTCAGTGCATGGGAATTCTGGGATTTTTAGTTTTTTAAGATATTTCACCTTCTGGGTCAGAAAGTTCTGATGCCACAACAAACTGCACATCACAGGATTCCATAGCATTAAGCAGTTGATGCTGTGTCAAACTGTGTTATTTCTGCAGTGCAAACACAATCTCAGGCAGACCACAAGTGAGTTCAGTCATGAATGAAACAACTGTCTAAGCTCCTAACCCAGGCCATCATATACCCTAGCCCAGTGATTCCCAAACTTTGGGCCTCCAGGTGTTTTGCACTTCAGCTCCCAGAATTCCTGACTGTTGGCCAACGTGGCTGGGGTTTCTGCGAATTGAAATCCAAAACATCTGGAGACCCAAATTTTAGGAATCACTGCTCTAGCCTCATAAACAAACAAGTTCACTTCTCATACAACAATCAAGGCATCGTCTGTGTAACTAACTTCATGTTCTGGAAGAATAATGCACTAGCTTTGAGAATTTATGCTGCCATGCCTGTTAGTTTACATCTTCTTCTCAGCTCACTACAGCAGACACCCTGGGCCCTTTTACACTACATAATTATAGCACTATGATTTCACTTTAACTACCATACAATCACCATTTAGTTTCCTATAGAATTCAGGGGGTTGTAGCCTGAGGATATGAACCTGCTAGAGCCCTAAGAACTTCAGGAGAAGGCTTTCTCTTGTTCCAACCACCATCACAGGCTCTCCTGGTGAGGACACAAGAAAGAGTCTTCTTGGTGACTGCACTCACCCTCTGGAATGCCCTTCTATGGGAAGTGAGGCTGGCCCCCTCCCTGCTTCCTTTCTGTCAGCAAGCAAAAACAGTTGTATTCATGCAGGCATTTAATGTGTAATCATGGGATGGCTTTTTTATATGGGATGTTTGCTATATGGGATGGGCATTGTGGATTAATGTTTGTAATTTTATATTGTTTTTATGTGATGTTTTAATTGTTTTATTGCAAATAGGTTTTTAAAGAGTTTTTATTTGTGAACCACCTAAGGTCCCTTTCTGGGAGCAAGAAGGCATAGAAATTAATAATAATAATAATAATAATAATAATAATTAGAAACTCTTGTGCTAAGAATTCTAAATTCCCATCCCTAAACTACAAATCCCAGCATTCCAGAGAATGTAACTATAAAAGTTGTAGTGGAATTGTACCACTATAATCATGAAATGTGGAAGTCCCCTATCTTGTTTTTATAATGTGGGGTTCAGAGCCATGGCACCAGATCCAAGGCATAAACTTCTAGCATTCCCAACTGAGTTCTGGTATGCTAGAAGTCCATCTGACTTCAGGGAGTATGAAACACCAATGTCCTGGATACACAATGGCTTATGGAATGCTGCTTGGGAGGTTGTGGGAGCTGCAGTCCAAAACAGAAACTTTCCCAAGCTCTGAACAGGACTCCCTCCTTTCCATTCCTTCTGCAAGCCATTTGGATTTGCTAATCCTTCAAGCCTTCAATATATGCATGTCATATATTCTCCAGACAGGTTAATGGACGCAATCAGAGCAGCCTGGCAGCTTTTCATTTACATCCATGAAAAAGAATTTGGAAGGTGGCTGTTGGCCACTTTCAATAAGCTCTGAATTTCTGTTTCTCAAATAGCACCACCTTTACCTTGCTGATCCAGTTTGGGTGCTCAACTCAACTCACAGTCTTATTTGTGTAATTACATACCCAAGTATATTTGCATGGGTACAGGATTTAAATAGTCTCTAACCATGTCCCCTCAATTGTACATTTAGAGGAAAGGAGTTGCCCACTGAATTTCTTTCTCTCTCTTTTGATATGACAAGTATTAATTATAACAGGACACATTAGAAGCATGAACTTCCAAAAAGCCACCCAGACTATGTGTCCACTCTTGACAGTTCGTTGGTTCGTAGAATCATAGAATCATAGAGTTGGAAGAGACCGCAAGGGCTATCCAGTCCAACCCCCTGCCATGCAGGAAATCCAAATCAAAGCATCCCTGACAGACGACCGTCCGGCCTCTGTTTAAAGACCTCAAGGAAGGAGACTCCACTACACTCCAAGGAAGTGTGTTCCACTGTCGGACAGCCCTTACTGTCAGGAAGTTCTTCCTAATGTTGTGATGGAATCTCTTTTCCTGTAGCTTGCATCCATTGTTCTGGGTCCTAGTCTCTGGGGCAGCAGAAAACAAGCTTGCTCTCTCCTCAATATGACATCCCTTCAAATATTTAAACAGGGCTATCATATCACCTCTTAACCTTCTCTTCTCTAGGCTAAACATCCCCAGCTCCGTAAGTCATTCCTCATAGGGCATGGCTTCCAGACTTTTCACCATTTTAGTCACTCTCCTTTGGACACGCTCCAGTTTCTCAAGATCCTTTTTAAATTGTAGTGTCCTGAACTGGACACAATATTCCAGGTGGGGCCTGACCAGAGCAGAATATAGTGGCACTATTACTTCTCTTGATCTAGACACTATACTTTTATTGATGCAGCCTAAAATTGCATTGGCCTTTTTAGATGCTGTGTCACACTGTTGACTCATGTTCAACTTGTGGTCTACTTGGACTCCTAGATCCCTTTCACACGTAGTTTCATTCAGCCAGGTGTCTCCCATCCTATATCTGTTCATTTCATTTTTCCGCCCTAAGTGCAGTACCTTACATTTCTCCCTGTTGAAGTTCATTTTGTTAGCTTTGGCCCAGCTTTCTGGTCTATTCAGGTCATCTTGATTTTTGATCCTGACCTCTGGAGTATTAGCTACTCCCCCTAGTTTGGTGTCATCTGCAAATTTGATGAGTATGCCCCCAATTTTGTCCTCCAAGTCATTGATAAAGATGTTGAATAGCACTCGGCCCAGGACAAAGCCATATGGGACCCCACTGGTCACTTCTCTCCAGGATGAAAAGGAGCCATTGCTGAGCACCCTTTGGCTTCGGTCAGTCAACCAATTACAAATCCATGTAACAGTTGCCTTGTCTAGCCCACATTTTACAAGCTTGTTTGCTAGAATGTCATGGGGAACTTTGTCAAAGGCCTTACTGAAATCAAGGTATACTATATCCACAGCATTCCCTTCATCTAACAAGCTGGTAATTTTATCAAAAAAAGAGATCAGGTTTGTCTGGCATGACTTGTTTCTCTGAAACCCATGTTGACTTCTTTATGCCCAGTTACAGATTATATGTTTTTCAGCACCGATAGTATTCTCCTATGTAATTATTGCAGTTCTTAAGAAGGCAAAAAAAGTCCCAAGTTGTGTCTGTCAATTCAGGCTGCATTTGGAATATTTTAATAGTCATAAACCATAATAGACCTCAGGCAGCTTTCAGTGTCTCCTTGTCTTTAATCTTCTTATACGTGTCAAATATTTTGGTAGGTTGCTTTTTCCTCCTTCTCTGATACCCAGTCCTCTAGATTCTCCTAGCTGAACCAAGAGAAATGTTAGTTTTTCACTAATGCAACTACAGTGACAGTTTATGTCTGCCAAGAAAAGCAAAACTGAAAAGCCAAGCCTCCTAACAATGATAACACACACGCTCTCAAAATACTCTATCAGGAAAGTTGAGCATACATGGCAAGTGCTTAACTTTGTTTTGCTCTGGCTGAAATCATAAATGCCTTGTCAAAAAGCATGAGAGACACTTCAGTGAGAAATGAATCCTTGCTGAGCAGCACTAATATCCAGGGTTACAAGGAATGGCAAAATGAGACCTCCAAAAATAATCCTTCCCTGATGAATTTATCCTTCAGTCCCCAAGTTACTAGCAATAACTTAGAAATTTAATCAAGCATTTAGACGTAGATTGTTTGTTTGTTTAAATATTTAGATCCCACTGTCTGTCTGTCTACAGCTCTCTGGGCAACTTTTATGTAAGCTTATATAAAATGTTTATGCATTTAAAGAGCCAAAGAAAGGGGGCAGGGAAAGTGGCCAGGGGAATGTGTATGCAGCAAAGGGCTCTAGGTGTGAATGATTTTCATTCAGTGTCTCAAGGAAGGCACACAACAGAACTACTGCACTATGCCAGGCCGCCTAGGACCCCAGCTTTAAGATGTAACGCTATTACTTCATTTATAACATCATCTTGTTTTTACTGGAATATCACTGGATCAGCAGTGCACAAATACAACTGAAGGGCATATTTACAGTTTAAGCTAGTTTGAAATCTATTCCCTTCCCGTGGATAAACAACGGGAAATGAAAGTGCAGTTGGTATACAACCAATGAACCTTGCTGCATTTCTATAATGAAGCTAGGGAATTCTAATAAAAAGCAAAAACATTTTCATCCTCACAAACTGCAACATCTTCTCTACACACATACCAGGGTTCTTTGGGTTGGGCTGAGTGTGTGTGTCTGTGCTAAAGATGCCTGGTGATTTATGGCAATCCCATGAATTTCATAGGGTTTTCTAATGCAATAAATACTCAGAGGTTGTTTTATCAATTCCTTCCTCTGAAATATAGCCCACAGCACCCTGGTATTCTCCCATCCAAGTACTAATCAGTGCTAACCCTAATTAACTTCCAAGATCAGGTAAGATTTGGTGCCTTTGGGGTATTTAGAGCTGGGTTTAAAATATGAAGATGTGTCCAAAGAAACAACATATCTTGAAAAGGACACACACATCTGAGTCTGCAAAACCTTGTAATCGTCATTATACTTCAAGATAATATTCAGGAAAACATGACTCTGTTGTCACTTCTTTTCCCTTTTCTCACCTGCCTTTTTAACATCTTGCCTGATGATGAGATCTGAAGAATCTGAAAGCTTGCACACATTTTTGTGCTGTTTTGATAACCTAATAAAGTTAATCTGTCAGTATTTTGGAAGTCTAAATAATGACAGTATTGTAGTATTTATCATTTTCAGTGTATTATATTATATTCAGTGTATTATATTCAATTCTTCCATAGTTCTTACCCTGACCAGTGTCCATAGGACACTCAAATGGACTTTCTTATAATGTGTTATAAGAAAGCTCTCTCAGCAGATCTTTGCTGTTTTGCTCAGAGGAAAGCAGAGCATCTATAGGATGAACCCAAGAACAAAACTACACAAAACAGAAGCATATGAATTTATTGCATCATGAGCTTATGGCTTCCCAAAATGCATGAAACACTTGATAAACCAGTACCTAAACAAATAACTGTTGCTGGGCCTGATTTAATTTTTCAACAGGAGATTTGATATTATTTTGACAAGAAGGCATTTTGCTTAACAATTATAGACTATAGCAAAACTTGTGTCAGATACCATAAGCTTATTGATGTGAAGAAAAGACTGAAGTTGCCACATCCAGAAAGCACAGCTAGTTCATCAGTAGTAAAAATGGGAAGACAAACTAATTAATAAGGAATTTTACTAATACATTTAAATGTGTCTTCTGGATGACATTTTAAAATAATGCTGCCAGGATTGATAGTGGCTGTTAAGCCTGTATTAAGTTCACTTCAAAAAGTACAAAAGTTACTTTAGCAAGGAGACATATAACTTGGAAACACATTGACATATCTCAGCTATAAGGGTTATGTTACAGAAGGGATGAAACTGGGAGATCAGAATAGCTACATTGGACATTTGACCAGCAACACATCACAGAATGTCCATGCCAAAAAAAATAAATATCTGAATGAAATGACAGGAACTCATCTGGGACCACTGCCTCAGAGCAGGGACTTTTAACAATGGGAGCACCTGCCAGAGTGACGTCCTGTTCCTCAATAAAGTTACCAACAGCCCCTCACTGTTCTGTCATGTGTCTGGCACAAGGCCCCTATTGTTATGATCCACTCTCACTCCAATAGTTTCTCCTCTAAGTGGCATCGCAACACCACAGGTCAATTCAAGGGGACTGAAAAAGAAAGATTTTTACATCTTTGTATGTGTGTGGATTTATTTGGGGGTGGTTTTGGTAGGCACCAAAGGGGTGAAGGAATAAAAGGAAAAAACAGGGATGAGCAAGGGGAGGGAGAGAGGGAAGGAAGGAGGGAGGGGAAAGCCCCTTTGGTAGTTGGCAAATGGTAATCACAAAATGTCTCTTTTGTTTGTGTCTGAACAAACAACCACACTACATGAGAGGTTGCATTGTCCTCAAGGCAATCTGCCACCAGGACTCCTCCATGCTCATATGCTACAAAGCAGGTGGGGGGCAGGGAACACACCACAAAGATTATAGTTAGGAAACATCACTGGGAATTTAATGACCAGCTACTGACTAATGGATGGCAAAGGAACATATGGCACCACGTACCCCCTTCATATGTTGATGAAAAAGGTTTCCGCCACACCCATGAAGATAAGTTTCTTTTAAAATCTTTGTTTACAGAAACCCCTTCACAAGTTTGTGATGGGAGAGAGAGGAAACAGAACCTTTAATTTAATCTAAAGAGTAAAGTTAATACCAATTCCTTATTAAGTTATATTTATAAGCTTCCTATATCATGCTAAAGCAAACAAATGCCAATTAAGGAGCTTCTTTTTGGCCTGAAAAATGTGCTGATACTCTGTGATTTTGGGATGACACTGTGTTTTAGGTCCCATTTGCACTGAAAGAGTAACCTGGTGTGGGAACCGGGTTATTTTTAGAAATGCCACAATCAAATCTGTCCGTGGCATTTGATTGCCAGGATCTATTCTATCTGTGGCATTGATTTGCCACGATCATGGCATTTTACCCTGGGATTCTGTTCACATTTGTCAATGGGGTAAAATGCCACGATACTGGCAAGGGGGGGGAGGAGGAAGGGGAGGAAGAGTGGAGGTGGCTCAGGAAGAGGAGGAAGCACAAGAACGGAGGGCGCAGAAGATCGGGATGACAGAGGAAAGAGGAAGAGGAGGAAGCAGAAGTATGCAAGGTGCCAATGGGGGCAAGATCAGGGTGAAGGAGGGAGAGGAGGAGGAAGGAAGGAATCAGATGGGAACTATTTACAAGTTTCCATTGGCAAAAAAAAACCTGGTTCTTTTGAAAAGAACCGCAAAAAAATCCCTGGCAAAAAAACCCGGGATTTAGCCTGCCCCCCCCCCCCCATTTTGGATCAGGAAACTCCGGCACGAGTAGGCTTCTTGTCCTGGGGGACCTCAACATCCCCTTCGAGGCCAGCCATAGTCCAACTGGTGCAGCTCAGGAGTTCATGACTACCATGACTGCCATGGGCCTGTCTCAACTGGTCTCAGGGCCCACACATTCTGCTGGTAATACACTTGATATGGTCTTTTGTACGGACATGGAGATTCCGTGGACGGAGGTAACAAATATCTCCGCCTTGTCATGGACGGACCATTTCCTGGTTGAGGTTAAATTCAAGGCATCTACCCAGATCCCTCCCAGGGGTGGTGGACCTATTAGAATGGTCCACCCTCGAAGGCTGATGGAACCCAAAAGATTCCAAGAAGCCCTAGAGGGGTATATGGTTGGAACTGACGGTGATTCTGTTGATGCCCTGACTAACATCTGGGATACTGATCTCTCCAGGGCTATACACAGTATCGCTCCCAAGCATCCTCTCAGGCCTGCTTCCAAAAAACAGCCCTGGTATATGGAAGACCTCAGGGAAAGGAAGCGGGTTCTGCAACAACTAGAGCGCAACTGGCGAAGACACCAGCACTTAGCCGACAAGGCACTCCTGGACTCTCATTTGAAGGCCTACGGAGTGGCAATAAGTGCGGCAAAGAATTCGTTCTATGCTGCACGTATTGCGTCCGCGGAGTCGCATCCGGCAGAGCTGTTCAGGGTAGTGAGGGAGATCACTCAGCTACCCTCCTCCCTGAACTCTATTTTGGAACCATCCAAGGCCTGCTGTGATGAGTTTAACAACTTCTTCGCGGATAAAACCTCTCGGATAAGGCCTGATCTCGACACCAATATTTCTTCAGGATCCAGAGCAGAGGTCTCCAGAGCTTCCGTGGACTCAATTGTACTGGATCATTTTGAGTCTGTGAGTACTGAGGAAGTGGACAAGATCCTTCAAAGTGTTAGGAAGACAACATGCTCTCTCGATCCCTGCCCTTCTTGGCTAGCGGCTCGGGGGGGTGTAACTACTATGTTGCGCCACATAATTAATTCATCTTTCGGGGAAGGGCAATTTCCATCCAGCTTGAAATTGGCCATTGTAAAAACGCTGTTAAAAAAGCCCTCCCTAGACCCCCGGATTCGAAGTAATTATCGGCCTGTCTCGCTGCTGCCTTTTTTGGGGAAGGTGATCGAGAGGGCGGTTGCCATTCAACTTCAATCGGTCTTGGATGATACTGATTTTCTAGACCCATTTCAAACTGTCTTCTGCTTTGATCTACCAAGGAAAAGCGGGCTATAAATAAACAGTTTATTATTATTATTATTATTATTATTATTATTATGTATGAATGACCCCCCAATTCGGGTAAGGAAACCCCTGCGCAAATATGAACGACCCTCATTTGAATTAGATTGGAGCCCAGGTTAAAATGTAGTGTGAATGGCCCCTTAGTAAGTAGCTTTTTATATACTATTGGTGGCTCAGGGTCAATTATTTGTATGACAAATTAAGCTCTGGCATAATTATATATCCACACAATTTACAATAGCTGCATATTCCTAGAGAAGTTTATTTCTCCTTGGATACAATGTAAAAAAAATCAAGACAGCCTCTCCTCTTCCTTGTTTAGCATTATGCAACTTTTGGGTTGTTTCTCATTTATGGAAACCCTAAGAAAAGCCTATTACAGAGGGTTTCTTGGCAGGATCTATTCAGGAGGGTGGGGGTCTGCCTTTGCATCTTTGAGGCTGAGAGAGTATGATCTGTTCAATGTCACCAAGTGGGTTTTCATAGCTGATCAGGGATTTGAGTTCTCATGTCTAAAATCATAGTCCAACACTCAAAACCCTACATCACACTGGCATACTGAGTGAATTATGACATCTCAAATGAGAGATGATAATAACTAGGGCACTTTAACACTACACAGTTATAGTGCTTTCATTCTACTTTGAACTGCTATAGCACTATCCTATGGTAGCCTGGGATTTTCAGTTTTGCAAGGGCTAGGTAGAATTTGCAGACAGTGAGCTAGTGCCTCACCTAACAACAAACTGCAGGATTCCAATGGATGTGCACCCATGACTGGTAAACTGGAATCACAGCACTATCACTGTGTGGTGTTAAAGAGCCAATAGACCTTTTCCAAACTATCTTCAGACCCAGTTTCAGTTGGAAACTGCCTGAAATTCTGGAGGATAACTAGGAGAACACACTACTTCCTTCTGCCTTCTTCCCTAGGTTTTTTAACACTGTTAATCATGACAACTGTCTGGACTATTTTGAAACTGAGATCTATCTTGTAATGGCCTGTTACAGACTGCCAAAATAAAGCTGCTTCGGGTCTCTTTGGAGGTATGCTGTTTAAATGATGCATGCACCCTAAGAATCCAGAAGCTGCACCAAAGCTGCACTCCAGTACTTAGAAATGGAGTGTGGCTTTGGCACGACTTCCGGACTCTTAGGACCCATGCATCATTTAAATAGCTTACCTCCAAAGAGACCCGAAGCAGCTTTATTTTGGCAGTCTGTAACAGGCCAATGATTCACATCCATCATAGAACCAGATTCTTCTAGGAAGAGGGAAAATAGTGCTGGAAGGTTTCTTACCTGTGGGTTTTGCAAGTAGCAAGTACATTTCTATACTGCTTACCAAGGTACTAAGTGGTTTACAAAGTGTAAGCTTATTGCCCCCAACAAGCTGAGTACTCATTTTAATAACCTACAGAAGGATGCCAGGCTGAGTCGACCCAGAGCCCCTGGCTGGTATTGAACTCACAACCTTGTAGATTGTGGGTGAATGGCTGTAGTACAGGTATGTAACCATTGTGCCATCAGGGTTTTGATATGCAGTGTGCTCCAAGAATCCTTCCAGAGTGCTTTTATGCTGTAGAAATAATGTAGTTTGACAGCACTTTAGGTGCTGTAACTCCATCCCAGTGGTGTCCCTTGACCCAATGCAGGGGCCAGGGATTCCTGGGGGTAGGGCTTCTGGGGATGACATGTGCACCCTTGCATTGTCCTTTTCCTGGTGAGAAAAATGACAGGACAGCATGCAGAGGGGAGCATGTGTGGGGATGGCGTGGGGATCGGAACGCAAGCAGGGGAAGCACAGGGATGGAGCAGGGGGCTCAAGGGGAGGACCCAACTGAGTGTCACCCCCCTTCTGGGGTGTCACAGATCCTGCAGTAGAAGAGCAACATCTGCTGGTTGATGATACAATAAAGCAGTGCTACTCAAAGTGGTGGTCCATGGACTCCTGTAGATCCATGGGCTATTGGCTGTTTATCCATGGTGATGTTCCAGAAGAGAAAGAAATAGTTATAATCAGTGAGTATAAAGATGGTCTAGGTCCGTGGCACATTGGGGGTTTGGGAACTCTGCCAGTCCTTCATATCAGGTAGTTTAAGAGCATTGCACTAAGGCAAGGCTGGGAAACATGTTGTCCATAGTGACTGCTGGACTCCCTACAGCCCTTGTGGTCCCTTCCAATTCTATGATGCTCTATTTCTATGAAATCTCAAACAATTCTGTGAATCTCAGTCATTTAGCAAGTATTATGTATTTTATAGAATGTTTTCCTTGAGGATGTCTTTATGAATCAAAAGTGGTATGTCAATATTTTAATTCATTCATTCATTCATTGGAGAAAATGCTTATTCAGCTTGCTACAACCATCACATATTTTAATGCATTCCCTTTTAGCAGCTAGATTATTATCGACAGCTGTGCATTTGAAATAAAGCTTTCTCTCGCATTGCTTTAGCTGAATATAACTGGATTATTTGTCATTTCCTTTCAGAAACAGCCAGATTCACTGTGGAGTGGGAGTAGGGGGGATAGATAACAGAAGGGAAGTGCAGTTCCTGTGTCTGGCAAGAATTAAATGTTCAGCCATATGATCAAACATATTAACAGGCACACAATATGATAAAATATGGTTTGTCATATTGTGATGCAAAGCCAAAGAGGTTCAAGACCATAGATCGACACTCTGCAGTCAGATTTACAAGACAAAAAATAAGTCTTATGACTTGAGAAAATAGGAAGCTAGTGAGCTTTGTTGTTGCCTGTGTTGGCAAATCGCTTTCCTTCAAATGTCTCCCTTAGCCACTGTAGATAATAAATTGATCTCCTGTATAGAAGGAATTTAAAAGAGGCAAGGGATTTGTATACTTAGGCATTAATTATGCTAGCATTGTTCAGTAACAGGATTCAGACCCTGAAAAAGTAACTTTCCCAAACTCTGCAGATAATGATGATGTGTACCATAGGCTGTTTTTAGATATTACATTTATAGTATCTGGAATGGTATCAAACCCAACAGAAAACACTTGAGCAGCAGTACTGCAATCAATGAAATTATATTAGAAAATAGCATTTATTTACTTAAAAGAATTAACTATGTAAATACGTGAACGGAAAGAAGACCATAATCTTTAGAATTCTTTTTTTTTTTTACTGTAATCTTTATTAATTATCTTCAAAATAAACCAAAAACCAAATTCATTCTGTACAGCATTAAATCATACTACGCATCCATGTACCTTTATCGAAACTCTTAAGCAGTTTTCAGAGCATTAAAAGGATAAACTAATAGGCTAATAATACCTTCCTTCTGAGCGTTAAAGAAACATACTTTCTTTAAGTATTCCGTCCTTATTTTTTTTCTTTCTTTTTCCCCTTCCTTTTCCTTCTCTTTCCTTTTTCTTTTTTCCTAAAATGTCTCTTTCTTTTTTGTCATTAAACCTTACTTGCTACAATTTCTTTAAAAAAAAAAACAACCCTTGATCATAAATATGTGTATATATATATATATATATATATATATATTCCTCTATAATTGCTGTGTATAAAAATACATTCTCATAGACATATATATACATGTATATCTATTCATACATGCGTTTACACATAATTGTGTTATACTAATTTCTCACAGTTCTACTTTCCATATAATTTTTTCCATATAATTCCTGATAGGGTCCCATTCCTTATCTCTTTCTTTTCTTTCCATAGTATTCTCATTATATATTAACGTGGCACAGTCCATATCTTTAATCTCTAGAACTTTTAACAACCATTCATCAATAGTGGGCACATGAGGTAATTTCCATTTTTTTGCTAGTAGAATTCTAGCACAAGTGATTAAATTCAATAATACCCTCCAATGTTTTTTTCCTTGTACCATATCTACAAATGATAACATATTTAATAAATACAATTCTGGAATGAATGGAATATCAATATTCAGAATTTGCTTAATGTTATTATGAATTTTTAACCAATATCTTTTGATTACCGGGCAGGCCCACCACACGTGAAAATATGTTCCTTTTTCTTTTTGACATTTCCAGCAATTATTCTCCCTTAATTTATATATTTTTGCAATTCTTGCAGGTGTATAGTACCACCTGTTTGTGACCTTCATACAGTTTTCTTTCAATTCCTGTGAAGTTGTGAATTTATTGGACCATTCCCAAGCAGTTTCCCAACATTCTAGCGCTATTTCATGACCAATTTCTGCAGCCCAAGTTACCATATGGTTGGATATAATATCTTGCTCCAGTTCTCTATCCAAAAACAATTTGTATAGTTTCGCAATTTTTCCTTTTTACCTTGTCCCTAAAACTTTATCTAAATCATTTAATTCTTTTTCAAATCCTTCTTTTTGTACATCTTCCTTGAACCTTTGAGTAATCTGGTAATATCCAAACCAGCTCACATTCTTTCCTTTAGCAATTAATTCTTCCCTTGAAATAATATTCATCCTGTTGTTATGATTTAATCTTATTAAATCTTTGTATCTAACCCAATTGGTGTTTCCCTCCCATCTTCCGAAAAAAGCTTCCTGTGTGGAGACCCAATTTGGTATCCCTAGATAAAAATTTTCCTTAAGCTTTTCCCATGTCTGAAATAGAGCCTTCCTAATAGCATGATTGTGAAAGTCCTTATTAATTTTATCTTTATTATACCATATATAAGCATGCCACCCAAATCTTAAATTGGCGGCTTCTAAATTTAATAGATTTCTCTTCTCTAGATCTAACCAGTCCTGAATCCAGATCATACAGCATGCTCTATAATATAATTTAAGATCGGGTAGCGCACATCCTCCTAATGACATTGGTTTTATTAGGACCTTTTTATGTATTCTTGATCTTTTTCCTCTCCATACAAAATTCAGGAGAGTCTTTTCCCAGTCTTTGAATATTTTTTCACTAATAATAACTGGTAAATTTATAAATAGAAACATTAACTTTGGTAATATTGCCATCTTTATGGTAGCTACCCTGCCCAATATTGATAGGTCATAGTTCTTCCATTTTGTCAGATCTTTAGAGATATTTTGCCATACTGGTTTATAATTATTCTCGAAGAGATTTGTATTCCTGTCCGTTAGCCATATGCCTAAATACTTTATTTTATTTTCTATTTTCCACCCGGAATTAAATGATAATTCCTTTATTTCTTTATCCTTCATGTTTTTTGTTAACATAAATGTTTTATCTTTATTTATCTTAAAGCCGGATACTTTTCCAAAATCATTTAACTCTTCCAATATCCATTTTATGGAGCTAAGTGGGTCCTCTATTATAACACATATATCATCCGCGTAAGCTCTCAATTTATGTTCATGTCCTTTGATTCTTAACCCTTTGATTCTTTTATTAGCTCTTATTGAATTGTTTAGGACTTCTAAAACAGTAATAAAAAGAAGCGGGGATAGGGGACATCCCTGCCTTGTGCCTTTATTTATTGAAATGTTTTCCGTTTTTTCTCCATTTATAACAATTTGAATTTTTTGTTGGGTGTATATTTCTTTTATATTGGACAGGAAAAAATCCCCAACATCCATTCTTCTTAGGACTTCAAACATAAATTGCCACTTAACCCTGTCAAACGCCTTTTCGGCATCTAAAAAAACTAGCGCAGCATGTTTTTCATTATGTAGCGTATAATATTCAATGGCGTTTAAAATCATTCTAAGATTATAACGAATTTGTCTTTATGGAAGGAATCCGTTTTGATCCATATGGATGATTTCTACCAAGACTTTTTTCATTCTTTTTGCTAAAATTGCCGTATATAATTTATAATCTTGGTTTAATAATGCTATAGGTCTGTAATTACTAATATTGGTTTTATCTTTTCCCTCCTTAGTTATCAGCACTACATCGGCTGAATTCCAAGATATTGGTTTCCCATCTGTATTGATATTATTAAAAGTTTTACAGAGAATCTCCGATAATTCCTTACTGAACGTTTTATAGAAAAAAGCCGTGTAACCATCTGGCCCTGGTGATTTTCCTAGTTTTTGTTGCATAATTGCCTCCCTAACTTCTTCTTCTGTGAATGGGTTATTTAGTATTTTTCTTTGTATATCATTGATCTTATTTATACATTTCTTATCTAAATATTTTTGGCTTTTTTCCAAAATAATAGTTGCATCTGTATCTTCCCTAAATAAATTTGTGTAATATTCCTTGAATGCTTTTTTGATTTCCTGTTGTTTTGTGATTTTTTTCCCTTTATGGTAAATTTCTGTAATAAATTTCTTCTCTCTCTCTTCTTTTAATTTAAATGCCAACCAACGATTGGGTTTATTTGCATGTACAAAGAATTTTTGCCTTGCAATTTTTGTTTTCTTTATACTCTCTTCTATCTCTTGTTTAAGAATATTCGCCTTTAATGCTTCATATTTAACTTTAAGTTTTTTATTTTCAGGATGCAAATTAAATTCTTCTTCTATTTTTTTTAGTTCTTGCTTGACCTCTCTAACTTTTTTATCTTTTATTTTTTTTATTTCCGACGCTTTTTTTATCAGTAAACCTCTAATAACCACTTTACACGTGTCCCAAATTGTCTTGTATTTTACTTCCAGGGTATTATTTATTTCTAAGCATATCTTAATTTCTTCCTTCAGTTGCTTAACATAGTCTTCATCCTTTATAATATCCTCATTTAATCTCCAAGTCCAGTTTCTTCTACTGTTGTTAAATTCTACTTCAATTTCAATCATATTATGATCAGAAATAGATCTGGGAGCTATTTCCATACTCCTTATTTTAGGTAATAATTCTTTTGTGCTCATAAACAAATCAATTCTCGAAGATGATTGATGTACCTCCGAAAGATATGTAAATCCATTTCTCCCTTCATATAAGTGTGACCAAACATCCTTTAAATCATATTCTTCAAACATTTCAAAGCAACTAACTGGTAGTTTACCTTGATATTTATAAATTTTTCTTCTAGAGCTCCTGTCTTTTATGGGATTCAGCACTCCATTAAAGTCTCCTGCTATTATTACCTTGTCCCCTGTGGAGCATTTTAAGTCATGACATAATGATTTGAAAAAAGAATCTTTCTTTTCCAACGGAGCATAGACACAGATTATATCCAGCTTTTGATCTTGTATTTTAACTTGTATTGCAATGTATCTGCCTTCTCTATCTTTAAAAAGTTCTTTTGCATCATATTTTTTATTTACAAATATTGCGACCCCTCTTCTTCTTTTTTTTTTTGATCTGAAGAATGAAACAGATAACCTAAACTTGGGTTTCTTAAATATTTTATTTCTTTTTCTTGAATTTTGGTTTCTTGTATACATAAAATATCACACTTATTTTTTTCTAAATAATGAAAAGTATGTTTTCTTTCATTAGTATTGTTTAATCCTCTGACGTTTAATGAGCCAATTTTCAATCTCATTTATCCTCCCCTAACTGTCTTCTTCCCCTTCAAGAATTTCTCCCTCCTTATCACCTGAGCCCTCTTCTTCTGGGTCTTTATCCGCTGAATCTTTCCCTCCTTTTTCTTTCGTACTGGTATCCTACCTTTTGTGTGTATCTTGATCATTTTTCCTTTTATCTAGAACTCTCCTATAAAAATCTTTAGCTTTTTCTATTGAGTTGATCTTATATCTTTTCTGTTTATAGGTAAATGATACACCTTCAAACTTTTCCCATTTGAATCTGATTTCATTATTCCTTAAGGCATGAGTAAGGAATTTATAATCCTGCCTTCTCCTTAACACTTGTGTAGGTAAATCTTTATATATTTCAGTTTCTTTCCCTTCGATGACCAATTTACTTTCATAGTTAAATTGACATATTCTGTTTCTTAATCTTACATTGGTAAAGCAAATAGCTACATACCTATCCAGCTTTCTTTCTTTAGCAATCGCGGAGTTGATCCTAAAAAATTTTTCAATTTGCAAATCTAACATTTCATATGTCAAGTATGTAGCTAATTCAGGGATTATCCGTTCAAATAATTGTTCTTTTTCTACTTCTGGAATGCCTCTTAATTTCAGACATCTTTCTCTATGTCTCATTTCCTGAACCAGAATATTTTGACTACTAATTTGCTGTTCAAGTGCTGTTATTTCTGCTCTCCTTTCTACATCCTTTGTTCTTATGTTAAGTTGTTCAACATCTGTTCTTAAATCCTTTAATTCTTCTGATATCCTATCCATTTTATTTGATAATCCTTCTATTTCTTTCCTCATATCTGCTCTTATTTCTTCTCTAGTTTCCTTCATTTCTTCTCTTATTTCTTTTTTAAAGGCTTTTTTAAATTCCCTCAGTTCCTGTAATATGATCATATTAATATCTGATTGTTTACTTATGAATTCAGATGACCCTCTTCTAGTATTAGAAAGATTCTGTGGCAATCCCTGTGCAGGTTGCCTTGATCTGACTCCTGATGCCATATTTCTTTATCTTACTGGAGTCAATCTTTAACCCAGATTAGAAGGCTTAATTCCCTAACTAATTGCTGGAGGACAAAAATGCTTGCCCCTATCTTACATAAATCTAATATAGGTTTCCCAAACAGAGTGCGGATGCTGAAGCTATGAGAACCTAGAAATCCTCATAGATAGTTTCTTCCCTTTCTCCCTGTTCACTTTTCAATAAACAAGAAAAAAAATTTTCCTTGATACTTTATTTACTTTCCCCCCCCCCCCCTTATTTATTTCTGTGTTGTTTCAGGTTTCTCTATTGCACGGTGCCTGATTGCACTTAGGACTGCTTAAGAGCAATAGCAACTTTTATAGCTTCAGGGATGTGTCAAGAGTTAAAAGGTTGAATGCAAGTTAGTGCCAAAGGCTACCACTGAGAGCAGAGGCTGCTCTACAGTTTCTAGACCCTCCCTTATCTCAGCCAGGCTCTTAAGCCGTGCTGTATTAGGGAGAGACGTCCCAGAAAAAAAAACCCTGAGCCCCTGAATTCCCTCACCTTCTTCGGTGTGAAATTACTCCAAATAATGAGTCAACTCTCATAGGAAGGGCAGGTGAAGCTATATAAACTTCACTCTACCGACACTTGCTCCTCAACCTAAAAAGGCCGACGGTGGCACCAGCGCAGATAGGCGATGTCCCTGGGGCTGCAGAAGCCCCCACGCGCTGCTCTCCTTCGCTGCTGCCGCACCGCCGCGTTGGAGGCCGGTGTTCCTGGGCCTCTTAAAGGGCCCTGGGCGTTGCCCTGGTCCTCCTCCGCCTCCGCCGCGGGGTCGGAGGGTGATGTCCCTGGGGCTGCAGAAGCCCCCACGTGCTGCTCTCCTCTGCTGCTGCCGCGCCGCCGCATTGGAGGCCAGTGTTCCTGGGCCTCTTAAAGGGCCCTGGGCGTTGCCCTGGTCCTCCTCCGCCGCAGCCACGGGTCGGAGGGGATGTCCCTGGGCTGAAAAGCCCCACGTGCTGCTCTCCCCGCTGCGCCGCGCCGCCGCGTGGAGGCCGGTGTTCCTGGGCCTCTTAAAGGGCCCTGCGTTGCCCTGGTCCTCCTCCGCCGCAGCCGCAGGGTCGGAGGGTGATGTCCCTGGGGCTGCAGAAGCCCCCACGCGCTGCTCTCCTGCTGGCTGCCGCGCCGCGCATTGGAGGCAGGTGTTCCTGGGCCTCTTAAAGGGCCCTGGGCGTTGCCCGGCCTCCTCCGCCGCAGCCGCGGGTCGGAGGGTGAGTCCTGGGGCTGCAGAAGCCCCACGCGCTGCTCTCCTCCGCTGCTGCCGCGCCGCCGCCCATAATCTTTAGAATTCATGTTTGCCCAAAAAGCTGGCCTGGGTTGTCTCTGCCATTTTTGTCATGTCTAAGCAAGAATATAGGTGTTCCAGATTCAATTGTTGTCCCCAAATTGGCAAGGTGGCTGGTTACCTAAGATAAAGAACTTCTGTTTTCATGTGTTATAATTGTTGTTGTTTTTAAAGTTATCCTGTTTCAGTTAATGTGTTTTATATTATAATGGTTTTATCTCATTGCATTGTTAAGCACCTTGATTCCCATGTTTTGAGGAGAAAGCAGAGTAAAAAAGTCAAATCAAATCAGTAAATAAAGCCAGAACATGAAATGTCCGGTGGTGTAGGGGACAACCCCATACATATTAGTCAACATTCCCCTATCTGATCCCAGCTTTCAAGTGCTGAGCAGGATAGTCTCAAGGAGATTCATACACATATTTACTTGAATGTAGAAAGAAGCTCCCACATAATCCAGCATCCTGCCTTGCCAGGGGTTCCTGTTCATGCAGAGAAGTTGTGCTCATGTTCAGTTGCATGTACATAAAAGCTCCTTGCAAGCTTTCCTGCTTAATATGAGAAGGATAGGGAGAGAAAGCTGGACTAACATGCACAGGGCCACTAGGGATGGAGCTAATAGGCACCTTGTTTCCTAGATGGGATAATATTTCATTTTTCAGGAACCACATGCATTCTGTTTCTTACCTTCCACATACTATGTATTGAACTAGAACAAGGGACACTCAGGCATAAATTCCCACTTACCAATGATGCTCACTGGATAACCTCAGGAATGTCACTATTGCTCAGCCTATTTCAACCTTACTTTATCTTTTTCTTACTTTACCTTTTTCTGTGAGGATAAAAATGGAAAGGGAGAACATCACATTAAGCTTCTGAAAAAGGAAGAATGAAAATTGTGACAGATCCCTTCTCCCAGATTGGCCCTAGAGTTCCAACCCCTAGGGAATTCTGCCATTCACTATGCCTTTGTTCCCTAAATTCTCCTCTTGGCTGGATTGGGTTTCTGGGCACCCAAGTTATCTCAGTGTGGATACGTTTGTGTGTTAGCATTGTATTCTTTATGGGAAGTGTCACCACCCCTTGATTCCGAGTGAAAGAAGACAGTCTGAGTCAGAGTTAACAAATAACAAGATAATTAATGTGGTTTATTATATTCTATAGAAAAGTAAATGCTTTAACTACCACATGATATTCAACTTCAGTTATGTCAGACCTTGCCCTTCAATCAATTCAGGCAACCAGTACACATTTACTCCCTACTGATTCATCCAACTGTCTTATCCAACTATCAACTAACAACTGTCAACTCTATCTGAAATCCCTCATACATATCTCCTGCTTTTTGTATTTTCTGATACCCCACAGTTTCCTTTCACAGTCTTTTTGAGCCATGATTGTGTGCCTTGAAGACAAGTCTGCCTAGCACCTCCTTCAAACAAATTAATTCAATAAACAAAGTCCTACTGACTTATTCATACCTTGGTTCTCAGAAACTATGCCAAAAGAATGCAAACTCTGGCAAGTTTCACCAATATGGTAAGACTAAGTACAGATCTGGCAGCCAACTATTTAACTGCCATCCAAGAACCAGCTTAAGTACAGAGGCAAGTTCAGCATCAGAGGATTGACCACCTAGTCATTAATTGACCACTTAGTTATTAATTGACCACTAAGTGATTAACTGACCACAGCAACAACAGACATGATAACAGCGTTGCTTAGTTGTGGTCTATATGAACAGAAGGACTGCCCACATCTGCTCAGTCACAGAGCTTCATAATATAAAATATCCATTAATTTAAATTTGAATGATTTAGTAATTCCTTTTTGTTCTTTAGGTATACCACAGTAAACCACACTGAAAATGTTATATCAATAATTTTGAAAACTATTATCACTGTAATGATTTTCTAATAGTGTTTGGGAATTCTCATATCAGTGGAGCAGTGAGTCTATTCCTGATTTTACTCCACACTTTAAAGAAGCCATCCTGATCTACCAAACCTATTTGGGGACAGGATGTAAAACTTTGGAGAGCTCCTGTTTAGACTGAAACTCAACAGAATAACTACCCCACAGTTATGAGAGTCACCAGCTATCCCTGCTTCAAAGGGATACTGATGTCTCTCCATCTGCAAGCTGTAGCCTTCAGAGGCCTTTCTGGAGAGGTGTGGCAAGAGGCAGATCAGGACCATGGAGAGCTCACTGTGGGGCTACATGGAAGAGCTGTCCACAGAGAAAGAAGGAGCTTGGAGTTTTGCTCCAGCAATATCTCAAATCAGAAGATGGTTTACAGCACAGGTTAATAACATAGTACCTTACAAATGTCTGCCACTACAGTCCCCATAAGCCCCAGCCCACAAGACCAATGATCAGGAATTGGGAGAACTGATGACTAAACCATCTGGAAGACAGCAGGTTGCCTATTCCTGGTATAAATACTCCTACCACAAGAAGCCACATTAAGCCTCCAGTTTCCTTGGAGTGAAACTGCTTGGAAATTAAAGAGAACTTCTCATAAGCAGATGTGTTCTCAGGCTAAGCCAAAAGGCCCCCTGAAACTCCTAGACTTGACAGTATGGGGAAGGAAAATTCTCTTGCGCTTTAGGTATAACTCTGAGGAAAGGGGCAGACATATTTCCTCTTCATCAAGGTATGAAGATCCCACTGTTTCCTGAGGATTCTTCATATACCCATGAGGATATATAGTGAAGGAGGTAGTTTGGTGTCTCTAGAAGCTTTCCAAGAACAACACTTTAGAGCAGAGGTATGCAAACTGCAGCCTATGAGCCCTATGAACTCCCAAAGCCTGTTTTCAGCTAATTCTCTTTCCACCAAAAAAAAAAAAGCCTGCAAAAAAGAGACATTTCCATTTCTAGAAGCCTCTTCTAACAGTGGATGTACAATAATATGGACTATGGAGCACAAGGACCAACCACGCACCATCCCTCCCTTACTGCCACCACCACCTCAGTTTAAACTTCTAGCCACTTGTGGTTTTGATTTTTCATTATTTTTGCTCATTTACAAGATTGGTGGAGTACACAGTGGATCCTGGGGGTAGAAATGAGATTCTTAGACCCTCCCAAACTGCCCAGCCCCTTTAGAGTTTTCAGAATAGTCATCTCAGGATGGTGGTGAATCCCAAAACATTTAATTTGCAGGCAGTGCTGCACCAAATACTTTTCTTGAGGTCAGTATCTTCCTTTTGTTAATAACCTATCTGCATAAGGACACTTCAGACAACATACCCACTTGCAGTCAATTTCCAGCCAGCCAGCCAGCCAGAGCATTGTGATACATTGTACAATACTGGCTCTGATCCTAAATCAGGAACCCAATTTTTCCAGGCAAAGCATTCTCTGAAGATGCCAGCCACAGATGCTGGCAAAACGTCAGAAAGAAATTCTGCTAGAACATGGCCACATAGCCCAAAAAACCCACAAAAAACTAACTTTAACAGGGTTTCCATGAGGATGAAGAAAGGTGATCATACCATACATGGTGCTCCTTGGTGATAATGGTCGGTTACTGATCACAAAACCTTTTGGCCCTTATTAATTCAGCCCAAAAACTGTTATACATATTTAAAACTTTTAATTTTTTAGAATATGCTTTTAATTCTTTATATTGTTTAAAGTATCTTATAGTGTTTTAACTGTTTAACATGTTCTAATGTTATTTATAAACTGCCCTGAGATCTTTTGATATAGGCTGTGATATATTTTAATAAATAAATAACAATTGACATCAACAAACTCAGGACCATGGTTTCCCTGCAGCCAGAGCAGTTAAAGTGGAATAGCAGCATTATTAGAGTGTAGGGCAGTAATCTAGTTAGTCTTCTTTTGATTTCTTAGCTAGTCTTAATTTTGATTTATGACTGAACCAAAATATAGAAATTCTACAACTATTTCAGTGTCTACATCACCTACTTTAAAGTTGTGAGGTCCTTGGAGAGGGAAAGCCATGGATAATGCCTCCTGACTCTACTCTCAAATGACTCTGTTGCTCATGTTGTAACATTTTGCATAGCCTGCCCATGTACGTGTACCTTGCTTTTGCACATATGGACACCCAAAAGATTGAGAATTGAGGGAAATGGCAGAAGACACAATTATACACACATGCCTCCACCATGAGGTATGTGTCCTGCCTCTATATGGATAGGATGATGACCACTTGCATGTCCAGGCTAAAATGTTGAAATCTGAAGAAGACCAAAGACATTCTACACCTCAGTTAGGACTGTGAAATCTCTTGCATGTTAAAATGGCTGCTACTTCTTTGTTGTGAGATGATGTAATGCTTTTCTTGAAGTGTTGTGTGTGTTTTTTCCAAACAGCCTAATGCTGAAAAACTTCTTTAAAATTTCCACCTGAAAACTCTTCCATTTAGTGTTGTGATCAAGGACAAGGAGTTTGGTGCCTTGATCTAGAACACTGATTCCCAACGTTTGATCTTCCAAGTGTTTTGGACTTCAACCCCCCCAGAAGTCCCATCTACCATGGACAACAGTCAGGAATTCTGAGCAACAAAGTCCCATATATCTAGAGGACCAAAAACCCACTGCTCTAGAATATATAGCAGCATAACAAGTGGTGTCTCCTATCACAATACATGAAGCAAAACGAAACAAAAAACAAAACAAAAAATACCAGTGGTCAACTGAAATGCAGCTTTCAGGGCTAAAATATGCACTGCTCATTTCATATGAGGTTCCTATGGTGGTAAATTCTACAAATCAGCATTATACAGTGAGAAAGTGAAGTGGGGAGGGAGGAAAAGATTGAAAGAGTGGAAGAGGAAAGAAAGCACCTGCTTGTCATCTGTGGGAAACTTCTAAAAACCATATTCTGTTCCCAGAGTAATTTGTCTGACTAGCTCTAATAAAGCAGGATAGCATCAAGCAAAGATTGATGGAATTCAAATACAGTAAAATATTCTCTAGTGAGTATGTCTTTTTCAGGATTTTTTTCCCCCTTGTGGTAATTCTTTCTCATATAATATGTACTGATGCAATGGGGTTATATCAAGGGTGTATTTGCATTACCGGAAATCCCCATACTGTTTTGTGTCATTTAGGGATCATAATACATATAGCACATATCTCTTGTGTTTCCACTCTCTTGCTCTTCAATGCATATTTTTCCTCTTCCTGTGTGCATGGACTTTCATTGTACTGGGTCTCTCCTGGGATGAGACTGACCCAGGAAAACTATGTAAAATTAGTTGCATAAAATAAGCACAACTGCAGGAAATGGGGGAGTCATGGACAAAAAAAGAGAAAGCATAAAGCATTAAATGTGAAGCACAGTCATGAAATTTTAATCACAAACATTTTAGTTGTGATAAGAGATGAAGTAACCCTTTACAGACATGTTTGATTTTTGAACAAGGTAATATTGGGCAAAACTCCCAAAAGTGAGCCAAAATCAGATACTGTTTAATCTCTAAGAATCTGTTCCATGCAGTTGGCAGCCTTCTCCATGAAGAACCTGGTGGCAGAATGACAATAAAAACACAGTACAATGTGTTACAACAATCAGCACCAGCAGCCACCTGAAGGTGGTATCTATTTGAGTGCCATTAAAGCAATAACAAAATGAGAGCATTTAATTCACTTCTTAGTCATAATTCCAGAGGGGGCTCAACTACACAGGAGTCATGGTGATCTCATTTTACCTGATCATTTCAGAGGGGCTC
Source organism: Sceloporus undulatus (assembly GCF_019175285.1). Lineage (NCBI taxonomy): Eukaryota > Metazoa > Chordata > Lepidosauria > Squamata > Phrynosomatidae > Sceloporus > Sceloporus undulatus. The sequence continues at coordinate 293,910,515 of NC_056522.1, read as the reverse complement.
GGTCCCATCCCAGTCTAATCTTAGGAGGGCTAGAAACCTCCTGCCTCCTCTTCCAATTCCATCCCAGGGCTTCCTGTGGTGGATGAACCTTGGTCCAGCCAGTGGCATCACTGGGAAGTGTGGGGGATGTGGATCCCACTGTGACATCCCAGAAGAGGGTGACACCCCAGAAGAGGGGAGTGACACCCAGTCCACCCCCCACAGGTGCTCTTTGGTCCTACGAGGTGCCTCTCGGTGCCACACAGCTGCTGCTCCGGGCCTTGAGGGGGGTCTCCAGGCCTCAGGAGGATCTCCAGGCAGGTAGTGGGCAGCTGGCCATTTCCATGGCCCATGTGGGCTTCCCTCCCCCACCTGGCCATTTCTCCGGCCTATGTGGGCATTCCCCCTGGCCCATGCAACTGTTTCCCAGCCTCAGAAGTCCCACCAGAAGTCCCACCACCAGTAGACCCACTCCCCACACTGGGTGACACCCGGTGTGGGATCCCCACTGGGTCCAACTGCAGTTCTGTTGTCCTGAAACATTGCTATCTTCTTGCATTTTTGGTTAACCATTGTTCCTTGGATCTGCCTTCTAGTTTGTCTTTCTGCTCAGACTCTAAAATCTTCAGGAGAAGGCTTTCTCTTGGTCCTGCCTCCCATCATCTTCAAAATCATGTCTAATAGGAATATGGGAGATAGCCTTCTCAGTGGCTCTTTCCAGGCTTCCTGCCTAGGACGTAGCCCTTCTTGCCATCCTTTCATGAAATGTGAAAACCGTTTTATTCTAAAACAGGGGTAGGCAATCTTTTTGAGCCGGGGGCCGGGTTGCTGTCCCTCAGACAACTGGGGGGGCCGAAGCCAAAAAATAAATAATTAAATTATTTTTTAAAACATTAAATATATAAATAAACCAGGACAAATGTAGGACAAACTTTTCAAATGGAAGACACTTTTTTTTAAAAAAGTGGAGGACACACGAAAAAATTTGCTGATATTTTTAAAAATGTTAATCTAAATGCATGTTTCTGAGGCTTCTATAGACAATTGCCCCCCGAAGGCCCCGGCGGCAGTCGGCGGCAGGACTGGGCTGGGGCCGGTCCCAAGGCCTCGCCGGGCCACATCCAGCCCACGGGCCGCAGGTTGCCTACCCCTGTTCTAAAGGCTGTGTCCGTATTAGCCCGTCCTCATGGTGATCACTCCAGACAATGCAGGACCCAATCCTATTTCTGGTGCCAACTATCTGGACAATGTACAGCCAGTTCAGCACCAAATCAGCAATATACCACCCTTATAACATATTTTTAAGTCACCTTTTGCTTCAGATATGGAGCCCTTTGGAGTGAAACCAGGAAGTCATTTATGTGTACCACCTGCTGGTGTCAGCAGTACTGTGAGTCACTCCTTTGAGGTGAGAATGAGGCTGATGAATGATTAATGCTGGACACCTCATTTTTGGTCTCAGAGGGAGCCACTCTCACCAATGGTGGGTGGCACAGTGGGGTACACATGCAAACAGCCACCCATATTGTTCCAGAATGCCAAGGTAACAGGAAGATGACAGGGCAGCTTTGGCCAGAATACTCCAGGACATTTTGGCCTGGGCATACATAGACTGGCTAAGAGGACTTTGTAAATGACTGCAAGGGTTTTTTTAACAGTGTGTAGTTTTACTGATTTTTACTATTTGTCTTTTATTGATTTGTTTTACTGATTAATGGTTTTCATGCTATGGATAGTTTATTTGCATTTTAACAATTAGCTTTTTCTATGTGTTTACTTACATCTCTGTAAGTGCTTTTAACTATATTTGTGTTAATTTTTGTTGACTGCCTTGACTCCCAGTTCAGGGGGAAAGGTGGAATATAAATGAATAGTAATGATAACAATAACAGAACATATTAATGTATTGTGGGTCTTGCTGAGTTGCTTGGGTCCCAGCATCTGACCAAGGATGCCAGACCCTGTTGCTGACTATGAGCTTTCCGGGTGATTTAAATCAGAGGGAACAGCATGTGTTAAGAGGTTGTACAGGCCAAATACAGGAAACCCCAAGTCCTGTTTGCTGAATTTAATGAGCTGCCGTCAGGACATCCTCAGAGTATATAAAGTAGAAGACATCAAGGAAGCAAGTCAACAGTGCCAGCTTTATCATTAGGCAGAATGGGGTGGTTGCCTCAGGAATTCAAATTTGGAATGCTATAACGAGAAGGCAGCAAAATGTCATGTATTTACTTTGTTATTGTACTTTTTATACAGTGAGCCTTCTCTAGTTGTGATTAACAATTGGATTTAGACTAGAACTCCCACAACCCTCCAGTTGACATGAGCAGTATTGTCCAGAAAATTAATCTTTTTTCCAAACTCAGAATAAAATCAGCCAAAGACCGTGGCTTTCCCAAGAAAGACCTTCCTATTTAAGCAGGCCTTCCTATTTAAGCAGGCATTCCCCGATTAAGATCCTGTGGGCCTCCCCTCCTCTTCCGTGGCCATGAGGATGGGCGATGGGGCTTTTATTGCTGCTTTTAGTTTTATTGTATTGATGTTTTGCTGTTTTTAATCTGTATTTGTGTGCACTTGTTGCACTTTTGTAAGCCGCCCTGATCTTTCTGGAAGGGCGGGATAAAAATAAAGATTTTATTTATTTTTTTTATAATGTTGAAATTAGTGTGAATTGAGTCCAGTTCTCTATCTTTCCAGAGACTGAAATGTTCAGATCAGTCATTCCATGGAGAGCCAGTCTTTAGTATCTTGCATGACAGCAGTCGCTCAGAGCATGGAGACTGATCATCTCACATCACCTTTGCCATTTGTAAAATTCTCCTTTCATGTCTCCCTTCTGGGTCATGGAAAGCCTTTTCTTCACCCCCACCTTTTTTTTTAAACGGCATGTCAAGTGGTGGTCTGTTGACCTGAACTTTGCTATCTCTCCTAGTGATCTGATTAACATATGGACACCCTCTGCCTCGCTCAAAACAGGAAATCAATTTGAAAGGCAAGACAAATATTATTTGCTCCCTTCCCATCTGCTGTGATAGGTGAACATGCCTGCTTTCAGCAGCGATAGTGGCTTATTGATGGAGGATATTTATAGCCCAGGCACCTCTATCAGCCAAACTATCAAAGGGCCATAGGAAGCCAAGTTTAACCCTAGGGGGCCATTTAAATGTACTGTCCCTTCTACAAAGCTTGGGCTTTCTCATTCAAGGTGACAGCAATACTATTTCATGTCATGCCTAAAGATACTGTTTCCTGTTTGTCATCTACTTATGGGCTGATTGCAGCTAAATTAATTGTAACACTCCCAAGTTCCCTCCTGCCTGAGCCATGACCCTAGTCTACTTCCAAGCTACTGGTTTGACCTTGCATGTCCACAGGCTGCTTTTATCAATACCAGCGTCCAGATCACAGGTGTGGGGGGTGGGTGGGTAGAGATATATTGTATCTCAGTGCTGCTGTTCATAACTGTGTTGCACCACTTGTGTTTCTTTTCACAAAGGAAAAGATGCTTGTATCTTTCAAGCTTGCATCAATGTCATGCCATCTGCCCTGAAATGCTGGGCTTTCATCCCAGTTGTATGTGAGGCCATGGTGAGATCAAGGAAAGATGGGGGCATAAACCATCCCCATGTTTCTTCAGACAAAACATATCTCTGATTATTAGGAGTTATCAAGAGGAAGGAAAACATATTTAAATTCTACAGCTTTTGGTGATTTTTAATCTTGAACTGTTTCAATAGATTTTTAATCTTACTATTAATCTTTATCCTCTTTACCAATTGGTCAGCAAGAAAGGGAAGAAATAGTTTTTATTTCCTTCCATGATTAACATGTGAACTAAGGTGCATCTACACTGTAGAAATAATGCAGTTTGATACCACTTGATGTCATGGCCAACCAAGATCAGCTCTCGGAGGATGAGGAGGAGGAGGATGAGCCTTCTCCAGAGCAAGAGCTGATTGAGGCTACACCAGGTGGCAATCCTGCTCTGCCAGGTCCCAGCTGTGCTCTCCCAGCCCCAGAGGAGGAGACCCAACCAGGTCCTAGTGCTAGAGAGGGGCCTCCTATGGTGCAACAGCCTAGTGGTGACTCTGGGGAGGAAGCTTGCCTGGAGGTGCCTACGTTCCAAGAGAGAAGGGCTGAGAGTGCTTGCAGGCGCAGATCCAAGAGGATTGCAGAGAGGCAATTAGCCAACCAGCCTCAGGTGGCACGGGGGAGAGTTTCCCTTACTTAAACTGTTGAGAGACCTTCACTGTTTGCCAGAGTTTATTGCATGATCCCTTGGTGTGATTGCTGCTAGCATTGGCTTCTTGTATCTTGATTCCTTGTTGCTTTGACCTTGGACTGCTTTGACCACTCTGACTCCCAGTATCCTGACTTCGGCTTGGCTTTTGGTTTGCTTTGTCTTCTGGTATCCTGACCTTGGCTTGACTTCTTGGACTGCTTTCACGCTGAATCCTTGCAAGGTCTGTGTTTTGCATCCACTTGCTGGGCTGAGCCATTCTTATCGGCGTGTGTCTGTGAGTGCTGGCTGCAGTCCAGGACACTTGAAGTGTTATAACTCCATTCTATGTAATCTTGGGATTTGTAATTTTACAAAGTCTTATCCTTCTCTGCTGAAGAATGCTGGTGCCTCACAAAACTACAAATACCAGTATTCTGTAGGATGGAGCCATAGCAATTAAAGTGGTGTCAAACTTCATTATTTTTACAGTGTAGATGAACCTCTGGTGCCTGTGTGGGTGGAAATCTAATATATTTATTTATTATTATTGCAAGACAGTTATATTTTGTCTTTCCTCTAATATCTTTCCACCATTGATGTTTCCTCAGGTCTTGAACAGCAAGTATCTTGTTGTCTCAACGCTGTTTCTCAGTGGAAGCAGCACCGGTTCTTAAAGCTCAGTATGTCCAAGACTGAGCTTCTTGTTTTTCCTCCAAAGCCTACTGTTCAATACGCCCTTTCAATTCTTGTCAACGACATCTCTATTCAGACTATGCTAGAAGTCCACAGTCTTAGTTTTATTTTTGATTCCTCCCTGTCATGTATCCCCCAGATTCAAGCTATAGCTAAGACATGTATATTTTTTCTTTATAACATCACTAAAATTTGACCATTTAATAATACTTACTTATGTCTAGTTAACAAATTGTAAGCTGCTCTGATAGCCTTGGCTGATAAGAAGGGTATAAATAATAATTATTATTATTATTATTATTATTATTATTATTATTATTATTATTATTATTATTACCATCATCATTTCCTTAGGCCTCCACCGCCAAGATTCTAGTCCATGTTTTAGTAGTCTCGTGACTGGATTTCTGCAACCTTCTTCTGGTGGGGCTTCCTCTTTCTCTTCTCCAGCCTTTGATTTCTGTCCAGCTTTCAACTGCACATATCATTATGTCAGCTCACCATTACAGTCATATCTTTCCTTTTTTGTCATCCCTCCACTGGCTCCCTCTCCCCTTCCATATTCATTATAAACTCCTGTTAATGACTTTTAAAGCCCTGCATGGACTGGCCCCTCCTTACCCCTCATGGCTGACCATCCAGGGACTAGAACCAACAAAGATACTTTTAAGATACATAATCAATGCATCTTTTAGGAAAGGCTGATTTCCTGCTAGTCCAAAAGAAGCAGTGGTTAAACCATTCTTGAAAAAGCCTTCCCTAGACCCCTCTAGACAAAAACAATTATTGGCCGGTCTCTCTTCTTCCATTCTTGGGCAAAGTGATCAAGAGAGCTGTTGCCATTCAACTCCAAGCAGTCTTGGAAGAAACTGATTATTTAGATCCATTTCAAACTGACTTTAAGACAGGATACAGAGTTCAGACTACTATGGTTGCCTTAGTCAATGATCTCCGTCTGCACATCGACAAGGGAAGTGTGATCCTGTTGGTGCTTTTAGACCTCTCAGTGGCCTTCGATACCATTGACCACAGTATCCTTATGGAATGCTTGGGAGAATTGGGAATAGGGGGCACTGCTTTGCAATGGTTCCACTCCTATCTCTCAGGCAGGTTCTAGATAGTGATGCTTGGAGACAGTTTCTCTTCTAAAAGAGAGATAAAATCTGGTGTCCCTCAGGACGCCATACTGTCTCCAATGCTACTTAATATTTACATGAAGCAGCTGAGTGAGATTATCTGGAGACATGGGGTGGGGTGTTATCAGTACGCTAATGACACCCAGATATGTTTCTCCATGTCTCAGACTGCTGCAGTGACTAGGGATGGCATCTGTCCTCTGAATGACTACTTTAGGGCAGTAATGGACTGGATAAGGAAAAACAGATTTAAACTGAATCCTGATAAAATGGAATTATTTGCTATAAGGACCCCTAATCCAGGTATGGGGATTTGTCATCCGGCCCTTGATGGGGTCACACTTTCCCTAAAGGACTGTGTCCACAGCTCAGGGGTGCTCCTGGACTTGTCACTCCAGTTGTCAGCTCAAATTGATGCAACAGCCAGGAGTACCTGTTATCAGCTTTGGTTGATAGGCCAGCTGCGACCTTTCCTGGAGCCAGGTGGTAACCTCTCAACTCGGTTTCTGCAGTGTGCTCTACATGGGGCTACCCTTGTACCAAGTTCAGAAACTTCACTTCAGAATATGGCAGCCAGACCTGTCGCCAGTACATCCAGAGCCAACCATATTACACCAATTCTAAAGTCCTTGGCTGCCAATTAGTTTCTAGGCACAGTACAAGGTGTTGGTTATAACCTTTAAAGCCCTATATGGCTTGGGTCCAGTTTACTTGAGGGAGCACCTTCTTTCATACAATCCACCCCACTTACTCAAGTCCTCTGGGAAGAATTTACTGCAGCCAAAAAAGACCAGGTTGGCTGCAGTTACCTTTTCATCTGCTGCTCCTAAACCCTGGAATGACCTGCCTGAGGAAATCTGTCATATCACTATCCTTGACACCTTTAAAAAGGCTGTCAAGATGGATCTCCTCGAGCAGGCCTTTCCAGACTGACCTCCCACTCCACTGATATAGATAGCCCTTGTCTCCTCCAAGAAGATGTCTCACCACTAGTTTGCTATTTTAATTAATTTTAATTTGTCTTTTTACATTGTTGTCAGTTTGTTTTGTTTTTGTTTTAAGATAGGGAGGGGGTAGGGGATTATTTAAATTTTGGGTTTTATATATATTATGTTTTTATTGACATTTGTCTGTTAATGTAACCTGCCTCAATCCGTAGGGAGAGGCGGGGTATAAATAAACATTATTATTATTATTATTATTATTATTATTATTATTATTATTTATTGCATCTTCTTTCCTGTACTTTCACACTCGTGCTCTCTGTTCTGGCAACCAAGGACTGTTGTCCCTGCTGAGGTTTTCTACTTCTCCACCTTGGATCCACCCCCTTTCTTTGGCCACTCCTCACTCCTGGAACCTTCTTCCCTCTCGAGCACAGTACATCTCCTCTTTACCCAGCTTTAAAACTGAATTAGAGACCATTCTGTTCAGGGAAGCTTTCCCAGACATTACTTGATTGTTATTTGTTGTTTATTTTAATCTGTTGTTTGTATATTTTTGTTAAATGATATTGTGTATCAATTTTGTATTATATTCAATTTTTTAGAATGTATGCCACTGGCAGTTCGATTTTATTTTATTCTATTTTATGTACAGTGCTGTGTAAACCTACAGTGCTTTATAAAGTTTAATAATAATAATAATAATAATAATAATAATAATAATAAGCTCAAGGCACCCTACAAATCTCTTTTCCTCCCTCCATTATCTTCAGCAACAACAAAATCCATGAGCAAAATGCTAGCCAGAAAAAGAGAGGCCCATGGTAACCTTGAAAGCTTCATGGCTCAGAGGGGACCGAATCTAGGAAGTTTCCATTCAGAGCTATAACTGCTGTACTACAGTGGCTTTCTATAGCAATAGAAATGTGTACAGTGTTTGTTCAATAAAAGCAGTCATAATTTCTCCAAGACTGACCCTTGGAATGATGATCAATTATGGGGTCATGTTCCCAGGGAGCAGGGAGGGAAGTCAGAACAGCCATACTGGGAAAGTTACTTTCTGGAGACTTCAACCTTCAGATACTTAAATTCCACAGTTCAACCCAGTACAAAAGGCCTGCTACTACACCAAATGCATCTGAGGAAGTAGACTTAAGTCTATGAAAGTTCATGCTACCATTGTTTTTCTTTCAGTTAGTCTCAAAGCTGCCACAAGATCTCTTCACATATTATCTTACCACTGTTGTGATCTCACATACAATACCTAAAATTAGGTAAAACAGTTTACAGCTGACATACTATTGTGTGTATGTATGTGCCTTGACTTATAGCAATCCAAAGAATTTCACAGTGTTTTCTTTGGCATACTCTTAGGCCTACTTAGGAGTAAAGAATACTCAGAGGTGATTTTGCCAGTTCCTTCCTTTGAAGCACCTGGTATTAGTTGGCTGTCTGTCCAAGTACTAACGAGAGTTGACCTTGCTTAGTTTCCAAGATCAGACAGATTCTGGTACCTTTAAAGTATTTAGGCTGGGGGGGGGGGGTGACATACTATTAAGCAAACTTAATTAGACAGAACAAGGTCACATCAGCACAATGATGGAGAAATGTATTTCTCATGAATATGTTGTAGGGGCTTCCTCTGTGACCCTTCCTGCTCCCCTGCACATTCCTCAGATTGAGTCAGCACCCATCCTGTAATATGTAATATAGTAGAAACCTGTTAAAAGTAATAAATAATAACCCTGGGCACTACCAGGAAAACAATAAATAAATTCATTCCATTTGCAAAAAATAACTAATCATTAATATAATTGGTAGCTATTAGACTCTTATGGATGGGCGTAAGCAGATGCAAAACAAATTTCTTCATTTAATTCCTTACCATGGCCATTCAAGACCATGAAGAACCCCAATGGATCAGACCAAAGCCTTCTCCTGTTGTTTCCCACAGTGGCCACCCAGATGGCTACAGAAAGCTTACAAACCTCTCCCACTCTTGTGCTCCAGGGACTGGAGGTCAGAGACATGTCAGGAAGGAAAATGCTTCTGAGAGAGCAGTTCCATGTAGAAAAATACTGGTGCAGGGGAAGGATCCCATCCCCTCTTGAACTGCACTTTAAATTATGCCCAATCCCTAAGGAAATAGAGAATTATCCAGACATGGGCTGGGTCTTGCTACTCATCATATCAGCTAATGTGCTCAAAACAGCTAGGCAGGGTTGGAGAAGAGGGGGGGGAAATGGCTTGTTTCTGATCTCCACTTGCAAAAGCATCCAGTTGTGTAGGAAGCGTCTTTTTCCTTTACCCTCCCCTCCCCCTCCCCAATATAACACAGAACAGGAATTAGGCTGTAATTGGAAGTCCTAACATCTGGAACAGGGTACATCTGGAAGTCATCACTTGAGTTGAAATGCTTGCAAGTTGAATAAAGGTCCTTATCAGACTTCCGCTCTCCAGATTCCTTTCAACTGCATCATTTTATGACCCCCATCTTTACAAGGTGTGTTCACTTCAACTCTATTTTATACTCTGTAGCAACAACAAGCATTATAATTCACTTTTGCCCAATGAAATTTTGCAGTTGCCTTTGAAAATTGTACTTAATCAAGTGTAACTCATTGTAATTTTACACAGCAGGGCTCTATATCACCAATTGTTTTGTCAGACTTGACCCTGGTATGGATATATTAAGCAGATTTTATATTGTCCATCTCTATCAGGAACAGGGTAACTTTGGCCTTCCAGATAATCTGGACTACAACTTCCACAATCCTTTAGTGTTGGCCTTACTGATGAGAGGGTCTAACATTCTGGAGGACTATAGTTGCCCACCCCCCGCCTAGTAGGTCAGCATATTGTCTAGAACACTGGTTCTCAACTTTCCAAATGCCACAACCCTTTAATACAGTTCTTCATGTTGTGGTGACCCTGAACCATAAAATTGTGGTGTCTCAGTTCCTAAAACCATTGGAAATATGTGTTTTCTGATGGTCTTAGGGGTCCTCCTGTGAAAGGGTCATTCAACCCCCAAAGGGGTCGTGACCCACAGGTTGAGAACTGCTGGTCTGGAACTAAATCTAGATCTAGAGCTCTATCTAGCTTGGTATTTTCTATTGTAACTGGCAGAGATCTTTTACATAATCATTTAATTTGAGTTTAACCTCTTAGGGGTAAGAACAAGATCAAATGGTTTTAAATTACAGGATGGTAGAAGTTGATGGACCTAATGGTCCATGGGCCCCCTTCCAACTCAGAGGAAATGCTTCAAGCTGTAAAGGATAGCAGTGAAGCAAAACAAAAGGAAGATAGAAATAAATTCAGAACCATGAATGCAACTGTTCAATTACTAGTGTGCAATAATAGGGAACCACTGTAATAATCAATAGAGAGAAATAAAAGACAATAAGAAAAAAAGAAGAACAAGAGATCTCTTCCACAAGATAAGAGAACTCAAAGGGACGTTCAAGGATGCCAAAGACCAGGATGCTCTGTGATAAGAAGAAGAACATACTATAAGACCAAGAAGAAATAAAAATACATTAGTTGCAATACACAGAAGAGATATATAAAAGAAATGGGGAAAAATGAATGATACATAAAATGAAGAATTGTATGAAAATGAATCCCAAATTCAAGAAAGTGAGGTGGAAGCCACAATAAGAAAAAATGGGATAATAAATCACCAGACTATGGCAAAGCTTTTGACTGCATAGATCATGAAAAGCTATGAAATGCTCTTAAAGACATAGGAGTGCCACTACATTTGACAGTCCTGATGAGAAGCCTGTACTTAGGACAAGAGGCAATTGTTAGAACAGAATATGGAAAAAGAGAATTGTTCACAGTTGGCAAGTGAGTTGGGCAAAGTTGCATATTATCATCCTACATGTTCAATTTATATGCAAAAAATATCATACAAAGAGAAGGTTTAGACTCAGAAGAAGGAGAAGTCAAGTTAGGAGGAAGGACCATCAACCTACTGCTAGCAGAAAACATCATGGACTTGGAGGATCCTTATGTAGAGGATCTACATAAATTTAAACTAGATAATGAGGAAATCAAAATAGTTTAAAGATTCCCCATACCTTGGATCAAGCATTGATCAGAAAGGAGACTGCAGTCAAGAAATAAGAAGACTAGGAATGGGAAGGGCAGCAATGAAAGAACTAAACAAGATCATAAAGAGTAAAGATATCCAATTGAGCACTGAAGTTAGAATAATCTAATCCATTGTATCCCCATCACCATGAATGGATGTGAGAGCTAGTCAGTGAGGAAAATGAGTAAAAAGAAAATCTACTTACTGTATTTGAGATATAATGATGGAGAAGAAGGCTGAAAATACTATGGACAGCCAAAAAGACAATCAAACAAGTCCTTGAATAGATCAAGCTTGATTCTCCCTAGAATCCAGGATGATTAAACTGAGGCTGTCATACTTTGGCCACATCATGAGAAGTATGACTCATTAGAAAAGATCATAATGCTAGGAAAGTTAGAAGGCAGTAGAAAGAGAGGCAGACCACAGGCCAGATGGCTAGACTCAATTAAGGAGGCCACAAAAGACCTAAGCTAACAACAACAACAACAACAACAACAACAAGCCACTTAGGCAGCACAGAATAAGCCCACACCCTCCTCTTTGTTTCAACCCTTGAGATATTTAAAGAGTGCAATGATGCCCCCTTCATTCTTCTCTTCAGCAAGCTAAGCATGCCCAGTTACTTCAACCTCTTCTCTTATGTTTAGTCCTCCATACCTCTTATCATTCTCATTGTCCTTTTCTGAAGTTGTTTCAACTTATCTATACCACTCTTAAAGTGAGGCGCCCAGAAGTGAATGCAATATTCCAGATGAGGCCTGACCAACACAGGCTATAGTAGGACTATTCCTTCAGCTTCTAACGATGCTTATATTAATGCAGGCTAAGATAGCATTTGCCTTCTTTGCTGCACCATCAAGCTGCTAGCTAATATTCAATTTATGAACAACAACAACAACCCCAAAGTCCTTTTCACAATTAGTACTTCTGAGCTATTACTCACATATACCATGGGATAATATTCACGGTAGCTCAGCAATGCCTATAGCATCGCAATCTCCCTGTCTCTTTAACTGGAACAGCCAGGAAATGAACCTGGGATCTTCTACAGGAAAAACAATCACACTGCTATGGTCCTTTCCTGAGCCCATCCATTTTCTATACCTTGAAACATGATAAAAAGAAAGTGCATTTCCCTTTATTTGTGTACTGGCCTGCATATACATATATTGTGTGTCATCCACTGATGACCTGTATGTTCTGTCAGGTTGGATCAACAGAGACAAGGGTTTCAAACCATGCCATGTCTGTCAGTGGAGACAATGTATACACTGACAGCCACCAGGGGATAGTATTTCAAGTGATAAATATATGTGAGTCAAAGTGGAGACACCACCAAAGCTGGGCAAAGGCATTCCTGGACACAATAGCTACTTGGCCTTTCAGTCAGTACTGGGTCCAAGAGCACCCTGAAGCTATCAATCTGATCCTCTACAAAAAGTACAACCCCATCAACAGGTTGTAAATCCAGCCCCTCTGACCAGCAGAAATTCTGTCTGGATTGAGACTCATTGTATTCATCCCCATCCAGTCCTTCACTGCATGCAGACAATGATTCAGACTCTTTGGCATCAGCTGGGGGGAAAAAGAGACAGAGCTTGGCATATTCATTGCCCTGAGCTCCTCCAAAAACCAGGGCGCCCAAGTTCTGCACAAATAAAGACAATGAGGAGCAATGACATTTTAATTTGTTGATGTTAATGTTGCAGGGGGAAAAAAATGTAGTTTGTTGTGTTTCTTGTTACTTTGCTTGAGTTTTCGCCCATTACTATTTGAAAGTGGAAAACTCTTACAGTGATTCAGAATATGATAAACCTGAAAACATGAGTTCAAAATGTACTTTAAATCTAACATTAAAAGTAGCTAAAATACTAGATTTATTTCACAATAAAGAGTAGTGGAATTCCCATTTGTTAAATTATTTCTGAAATTTGACTTTGTTCCATTCTCATTGCCATAAAAATTTAACAGATTTGCAGATAATTATGTTATTTGTCATTACTTTCCAGCTCTGGGAGAAAGGCAACTGAATTTCTACCCCCAAGAGCAGGTCCTGTAACTGCCCTGGGTCCCATATTAGGAGAAAAAGTAGCATCACTAGGTTTTGCATCACCTGGTGTGATAACCCATGGTATCACACACACACCCTTGACCTTTTCTACTGTACCACACCATACAGAATCCTTGGTAATGACTTTTTTTTCTAATGTTGCTCATAAATCATAATTCCCATATATCACTGAATTTAAAAGCAATAGTTGTTACTTAACAACTAGCAATGATGCCCCTGAGGAGAAATGCAGGATAAAAATAGATATAGATCAGTAGTTCTTTAACATCTCCCCCTTGTGACCCCCTTTACATCTACATGCACATATCATACCCCCCCAACATAGTATATGAATCAAAATATTTTGTTTGTTTAGTGTGCATATTTTCATTCACACATTCAAGTGGATTCATATTTTAACATTTTATAAGGAATTGACATTATTTAAATAAAACTGTCCTAATGTGAACAAATTAAATACTTAGCATGTGTAAATTTTACATATGCTGTCTCACACACAGCCACATTTACATGCATCAGTGCTCACAGTTATGTACACACCCAGGCTGAATCTACACTACAGAAATAATGCAGCCTGACACTGCATTAACTGTCATGACTTTATCCTATGCAAACCTGGGACTTGTTATTTCTTGTGGCACCAGAGATCTCTGAGAGAGAAGGCTAAATAGCTCACAAAACTAAAAATCCCAGGATTCCATAGCACTAAGTCATGGCAATTAAAGTGATTTTCAGAGTCCATTAATTCTTCCATGTAGATTCAGAAGATTCATTCATTCTTTCACTCACAAACATACACATTACTCACTCATATACAAAGTCACATAGAAACATTCATTCTCAGACCAGTGATGGGAACAGGCAGGGGAAGAAGACGTGATGGCTTGGGATGGGCCCAAACAAAGGAGATGATTATCACAAAAGAAGCAAGTGTCTTTCTCCCGTCATTAAACCATGTTCGTCATGCAATCGGGGGGGAAGATTATCACACCCCCACACACTTATTCCATTCTTCTCCTGTCTGTAAACAGTAATGGAAACTCCCATTAATACCAAATGATGGTCCCATTACTGTTTATGGATGGGAGAAGAATGGGATAAGCGCAGGGGTGTGCACGCAGTTAATACAGTTTAACAATAGAAGAAGGATGCTTGCCTCCTCTGTGTGATAATCTCCACTGGCCATGGCTTCCACATTCTCCTCCTCCTTTTCCTTCTCCCTCTGGCAAAGGTGGCTGATCCAAGCAACCTCCTTGCCATTCTCTTCCCCTCCAAGAGAGCAAAAGTTTGGGAAACAAAAAAAAGAGAAGGAAGCAGGATAAGCTTCTCCAACTCTTGCTCCCTCCCTGGGAATCCCACCCCATCCTATGGAAACCCCTAATAGAATGAGAGATGGAGGGAGGGAGGGGAAGAAGAAGAAAAGGAGGAGGAGGAGAACAGTGGTGGATGGGGACTTCTGCCTCAGTTGGGCAACGAACATACTCTGCGTTTTAGTGTGAACTTTATTTTTTTAATTAAAATTTTATTAATACATTCTAAAACAAAATATGACAATAAACTGTACACCAAAACAACAATAAATACTGGCAATAACCCAGATAAGGCCCTGAAAATTATGGATAAAAGGTGTATTCAGGGATCCTGAAAGACATCTTTCCATAAAAATTTAGCTAAATTTGGGGGGTGTCTAGAGACTAAATCTTGCTGGATGTATTCAATAAATGGGTGCCAAACCTTATGAAAGGTCAATCCAGAGTGTAAGCCTCTCACTCTGCTGTTATTATCTGCCATTTTCTCCATTAACCACAAGTCCCAGAATCTAGTCCACCATCCTGCAATATTCAACTTTCCAGTTTTCCAGTTCTTGGCTATCTCAAGCCTGGCAACAGCCAGAAGCAATTTAATAAGTTCTTTATGCTGCAGGGCTTTATTTTCATTCATAAAAATGGAGAACAGGAGCAGGAGTGGTGATAATTGTATACTTTGTTTAGTGATCTTGGAGATCAGTTGTAAAATTTCTGTCCAATACTCATGCACTAAGGGACAATCCAGCCACATACGGTTTGTTCCCCTACCTTCACAACCCCTCCAGCATTTTGGGTTAGCATTGGTAGACATATGAGCCAATTTGACTGGGGTGAGGTACCATTGATGGACCAATTGGATAGTATTCTCTTTAATGGCAATGGACCTAGTTTTAAATGGTAAATAAGTCCATATATTTTCCCACGTCTTACTATCAATTGAAAGGGAAAGTTCTGCTTCCCATCCTGCCTTATGAAGTGTTGAATTCCCAAATGTTTCTTCTAGCAGACAATTATATATGCATGCTATTTGGCCTTTAGAATATATAGCCGGAGAGACGTACATGTTTTCAAAAAAATTAAGCAGGCGAGGATATTCCTGTATCTAAAGCAGTTTCTTTAGGAATAATTGTATCTGTTTTATTTGATACCCGTTCTGATGACCAAGGCCCAGAGCACAGATTAGTTGCTCTGTTGTGAACTTTAAAGGTATTATCCAGGTTAGTGAGAGCCAGTTTGATGTAGTGGTTCGTGCACTGGACCAGGATTCCAGGAGACCACAGTTCAAATCCTCACTAAGCTACTGAACCCACTAGATGACCTTGGTCAAATCACAGCTTCTCTCAGTCATAGGCCTTGTCTGCAAGGCCCAAGATACTGTTGGGGATAGCCAACATAGAGTATCCTAGCCCCATAGCTGCCCTGATCACCTTCCATTACCTGGCCCTCCATTCTCATGCTACAGCACTGTCTCTACGGGCCTCTCTATGACTATAAGCCACCCAGCATGTCCACCACCATCATGGGTCCCTCAATTCTGAGGTCAGGACAAGGCACCCAATGATGGTCATATGGCTGACTGTCTCATTCTGACCTAAAAACAAACAACCTTCAACAACAGTGCACACACTGTGTGGCTCAGCAGGATGCCTGTGCACTCAGCCACCATAGCATGGGAAC
Organism: Sceloporus undulatus; assembly: GCF_019175285.1. Taxonomy (NCBI): domain Eukaryota; kingdom Metazoa; phylum Chordata; class Lepidosauria; order Squamata; family Phrynosomatidae; genus Sceloporus; species Sceloporus undulatus. Next base: position 293,894,381 of record NC_056522.1, on the reverse strand, counting down.
AGAGGACTCTGAATCTTCCAGAGTAACAGGCAAATTTTTAAAATGTGATTTGAAGCTGTAATAATAATAATAATAATAATAATAATAATAGATTTTATTTTTATCCCGCTTTTCCGCGATGATCAAAGCGGCATACAGATTAAAATTCAACATAAAAATACACACATATCAATAAAAACAATGTAAAAAATATCATATTAAAAACGATTACACAGCCAGCTTGGTTGAATTGATCCAGAAACATTGCGAAAATCGTTACACAATAGGGGGAGAGGGCATAATATCACATCTCATGGGGGGAAAGCTTGGTGAAAGAAAAAGGTCTTAAGGTTCTTTCTGAAAAGATCCAGGGAGGTGGTGAAACGGAGCTTGTCAGGAAGATTGTTCCACATTTTGGGGGCCGAGATGGAAAAGGCCCTTTGCGAGGTCGCCGCATATTGCGTAGTTGGGACCTTCAGCAGATTCTTCCCGGCTGACCTGAGTGTGCAGGGTGGATTATATGGGGAGAAGCAGACCTCCAAGTACCCTGGCCCCAAACCATTTAGGGCTTTATAGGTAATTACCAACACCTTGTATTGGGCCCGGAAGTGAATAGGAAGCCAATGGAGATCTTTCTGGATAGGTGTTATATGGTCTGCCCTGGAACATCCAGCAACCAATCTCGCAGCCATGTTCTACACTAATTGAAGCTTCCGGGTTTGGTACAAGGGTTGCATTACAGAAATCCAATCGAGAGGTTACCAGAGCGTGTACTACAGTTTCAAGGTCCCCCCGGCCCAGGTAGGGTCGCAGCTGGTGTATCAGCCGAAGCTGATAACAAGCACCTCTGATCATCGCATCCGCCTGAGATGTCAGTTGGAGCAACGAGTCCAGAAGCACTCCCAAGCTGCGAACTGAGTCCTTCAGGTGGAGCGTGACCCCATTCAGGACAGGTGGACAAATTTCACTACCCGGGCCTGGGGAACCTATCACTAGTACTTCTGTTTTCTCTGGATTCAGGCTGAGTTTGTTTTCCCTCATCCAGCCCATTACTGACTCCAAGCAGGCATTTAGAGGAGAGATGCCATCCCTAGTCACTGCATTAGTCGGGGACACAGAGAAGCAGATCTGGGTGTCATCAGCGTACTGATAACACCGCGCCCCGTGTCTCCGGATGATCTCTCCCAATATAGCTCCTTGAGGGACACCAGATGTAAGTTCCCTCTTATCGGAGCAGACGTCCCCCAGCTGCACCATCTGGAATCTACCCGAGAGGTAGGAATGGAACCACTGGAGCGCAGTGCCCCCGATACCCAACTCCCTCAGGTGTTCCAGAAGGATACCATGGTCAATGGTATCGAAAGCTGCTGAGATGTCCAAAAGCACTAACAGGGACACGCTTACCCTGTCCATGCCCAGACGGAGATCATCAACTAAGGCGACCATGGCAGTCTCAACTCCATAGCCCGCCCGGAAGCCAATTTGAAATGGGTCAAGAAAATCTGTTTCATCCAAGATCGCTTGGAGTTGGAAGGCAACTGCTCTCTCGATCACCTTTCCCAAAAAAGGCAGCAGCGACACAGGCCAATAGTTTTATGTATCAGGGGGTCTAAGGAGAGCTTTTCTAGCAGAGGTTTAACAACTGCTAATTTCAGGCTAGATGTAAACCGCCCCTCGCTAAAAGATGTATTAATTATGCAGTGCAGTATAGATGTTACCGCAGTTCCCCCCTGAGCTGAGTTATACTCTAGCTCTGGTGCAGAATGTGATGGACATCATCCAGACTGCTCACAGCAGAACCAGGGTTTGGGATCTGTGTTGTCCAAATGAGACAATGCCAGAATGGGGAAGAAATGGCCCTTTTTGGCCCATGCAAACAAGTCCTAAGAAGAAATTAGTAGCAAACCACCTCTGAAGAAATCTTGCCAGGAAACCTTACAGTAGGTCACCAGTAGGTCACCATAAGCCAGAGTCTTATGGACCTATTTTTGAACTTATGCATGGAATGGATTTGCTACTCCACCACCATGGGAACCACCAGGCACTGAAGGAAACACAAAAAGCACCAGATTTTGTTAACCGCCCCCCCCCCCAACTCCCTCCCCCCCCCCCCCTCTTTCCTTTAGTCTCTGAAATATGTTGTGATTGTCAATAAATCCATAAAAGCCATTCATATTGTTTCACAAAAATAGCAAGCTGCAAAGACGTGTATGACATATTTATTCTTATTCCTCTTTATTTCCACACATCCTCCCTGCCAAACAAGCTGTCATTTTTTCTGCAGTTCATCAAAGCATTTTCAAGAAAGATGCTTCAGTGATGTAAAGCTGTCAAAGTTCAGAGGTTGAGGAGCTGGGAACAGAGGTGTGAATTCTGTTTCCCCCACCTTTTCTTCCTCTGGACTTTTTGATCTACTGCAGCCAGAAGAGTTGTAATATAATGATGCTAGTGCAATTAGACCATGTTGATTGGTGCAATCAGTCCTGGACTTGTGACTCCATAATCCCATGTAATTCTCTCCACAAATTACCTTTTGAGAATCAGCATCTTGACGTTTCAAGAAATACCAGACATGCTTTCCTTCGCTCACTGTGTGTTCCTTGTCCAGACAGAGGGTATTTCACAGGAGTCAGTGGAACAGAAATATAAACAAACTTCTGTGCCCCACATCAGCCTCTGGAATGCCATATCCCTCCTCCTGCTCTCTGTCACTTATACCTGACTGCACCTCCATGAACCACTACTGGTGGCTGTGGCAGTTTTTAAACTGCACATGGGGTCTCTGGGCAGTGATTTATCATCCCTTAATAGTTTTCCTGTTGAGGATTCCTGGTTAACTGCTCAACCTTCATAGAAGTTTACTGCCCATGAAATTAAGCAAGCCAGAAAGGGTGGATTTCATCTACGTGGAAAGCAAAAAGAGGAATTGATGCTGTTTAAGAAAAATATGTGTCATTGACAAGAGTTTTTCAGCAAATAATTAGTGGGACCATAAATGTCTGAAGGGATTATTAAAGGGTTGGAAAGTTCAAATATTTGACGTTCAGTCCAATATTCCAAACAGGGAGCCCTTTTAGCAAGCATTTTTCTGCAAAGGGCATGTTTTTAAAAAACACAGAGAGAGAGACAGAGTGACTCAATGCACCATGTCTTAGAGTGCATCCCATGAAGATGGCATTCTGAGGCTAGCTTCAAATTACTTCTGAGCAATGGATTTACTTTCCAGTTAGTGGTAGGGAGCTCTCTTTCCAGGATCAAGTTTGGCCTTCTTAAACTAGGATGAAAGTATCTTTTGATACTGATTTTAGTGGTGTCAGATTTTAATGATGATGAAGCAAACTTAATATGTGTGAATATTATCTCTAATTTTTCATAGGGAAATGAGGAAGGTTAAGGAGCAATTAGCTTATAGCCAGACAGTTAGGAAATGTTTTAAGACTACACTGTGATTATTCTAAAACCATACAATGGATTCCTTCAAAATATATAAAATATTGACATTATCTCCACTGCTGAATGAAAAGACAGAGAGCACCACTTGTAAGAATATACTACAAAATCAGAGCAGGCTATTTGAATAGCTTGAAGATCACACCAGTCCTTTTGAAATGCATTACTGGTTTATGATAACTGATAAACTATGACCTGTTTGCTTCATCTTTGTTAAATCTGTACAACTGTTAGCAGGGTTAACAATGCAACTCTTGTCTTACAAATTGTTAAAAGGCAAATAATTACAAATCCAGTCTTATACATATCACCATCATCCTCATCATTCCAGAAAACTCATTTCAACAAAAAAAGAGTTGCAAGGCCCCAAATACATTTGAGAATAGTTCATCTAAAATGTTTATAATGAACAGGCTACTTTTTCAGGCAATACAAGTAAATTCCAATACTAACCCAAAAAGATCTGTAAAGTAAATGAAATGAAATATTTAGTATGTGTTCAGAAGAGGTGCCCTCTCAATAGTAAAATATGTGATTTTCCTTGGCTATGGGCAATGCCACACTACACTGTAATGTCACTATAATTCTACTTTTACTGCTATGGCCACTTCTTGTGGAATCCTGGGATTTGCAGTTTAGAGAAGGGCATTTAAAATTTTCAGCCAGAACACTCTTATGCCTCACTAAATTAGAAACCCCAGAATGTCACAGGAGGCAGCCATAGCAGTAAATGTAGAATAATAGTGCTGAAATAGGCATGGGTTCTGTCCAAGAATGGATGGGAAACCTCTTCAATATGGCATTTATGGCATATTTTCCAATATGTTACATTCCCTAGTTTGGGGAGGAGGAGGAAGGGATGATTATGCAATAATGAGATCAAGAAACTGAGGTTCAACAGCTTTGGGAAAAGGAAACAATTGTAGTCCCACTAGTAATAGATGATTCAGGAGCAATTCTAAGCAGACTGACAAAATGTCTGAATGAAATTGCCATAGCTAGGATCACAATAGCACTGTTTCAAAAAGTAACACTACTCGGAACAATCCATATTATTCAATGATACCTTACTGATTCCTAGATTCTTGGACAGAATCTGCATCACTGATGGTCCAAAACCCCAATCAGTACATCATTTGCACCTTTCTGAATCCAATTACATCCTATCCCATCCCTACAACTGTATAAATATGCCTTATACCTGATGCCTTAATTTAACTCTGTATGGCATCTGAAGATGTGGGTTTATATAGGTCATGCTAAAATAAAAACTAGTTAATCATCAAGGTCTTGCCACATTCCTTTTCCCCCCCCTCCCTTCCTCCTTTTTACTTTGGTGACACTGAAATAATAATGCAATAAAGCAACCTTTCCCAAGCTGGCACCAGCCCAATGGCTGACAGCCATACCATTCAAGGAGGATGGGAATTGTAATCTAACACGTCTGATGGCAAAAAATTTTCACGTAACAGCACTTAGAGCTCTGGAATTTTTGTTTCACAGCCTTACTATTTCACACATGTAATCAATCAGCAAGCCTCCAAATTGAATAATCATGGCTTAACCACGCATATGTGTTCAGGGACATTTCAGAGTTAAGGCCTCACACAGGAACAGGTGCTGAATGAATGCAGCCTTTGCATATGGGGCAGCCTGAGCCTAACAAAGCCAATGGGCATATTCTTTGCAGATTTACTGCTCTTCCTAGGATGAGATGGAAGTGCTAAAAGCCTTAAGCTGATACACAGGAGGCTTGTTTATTGCATTGTACAGACTAGAGAGGAATTTCCTGCACATGGTGCCAAAGACAGAGAGCACAAGAATTCCTCTGAAGTCTGTGGATAGCATTGAACAGGCTCCCTTCTGTATTAGCTTTACTCCTCATATATCTGGGGTTTCAAATTTTAACACAGCTGTATGGGAGGGGCAACTTCCATGCCAATCTCTAGCCTAGCCAATTAGGAAAGGGCATTGGAAAAAGGAGGACAGGGATTGGGAGCTGTTCTGCTGGTGGGGGGAACCATTCTACTGTGGGTCTGTGAATGACATCATCCCCTGTGCTGTCTCCATCACAGTTTTCTAGAACAGGATTAAAGCGATGACAGATTCCATTCCAAAACTCCCAGGCAGCTCTTTACATAGCTGTTAGCAGAACAAAAGCATTACATGAGATTTCCGCTCTCCCGCCAAAAGCATTTGATGCTCTCTAATCCTCACCTTGGGAAAAAGCACTGAACAGCCAAATGCACTTGCTGACATCACCCAGAATGTCTTGACTCTCCCACTGAAATAAGCAAACCTTGGGAGAGGAGAGGAGTCATGGGGGCACAGAAGAGGGAGGCTGCGTGTTTTCAGATCAGTTGTTTCAGGTCACATTTACAATTTAAAAGCTAAGATCCACGTTCAAGAGAGTCTGCCAAGCAGATTCCACAAGTAATCTTCAGGAGTTACATATAGATTTTTATATTTCCTGAGTCAGACCTCTCATCCATCCATCCAGTATTGTCCACTCTGGAGCTTCAGGCAGGATTCTTTCCTAGCCCTACTTGGAAATGCCTGGTGTTCTCTCTTTTTTCTTTTTCTTTTTTTAAGTTTATTTATTTATTTATTTTATTACAAAACAAAACAAATTACATTTACCTAAACCACATAACATAAAACATATAACATATATAACATATAACAGAAGCATCTTATCAAAATACAGTGGTACCTCGGGATACGAATTACCCAGCTTACGAATTTTTCGGGATACGAAAAAATCCCATAGGGATTTATTGTTTCGGGTTACGAACGTTTTTTCGGGTTACGAAAAAACGCCGGCGCTGTTTAAATGGAGCCGCGGCAGAGCCGCGGCTTTTTTCCCCATTAGCGCCTATGGCAATTCGGGTTACGAAGGTTTTTCGGGTTACGAAATTAGCCGCGGAACGAATTAATTTCGTAACCCGAGGCACCACTGTACACAGTCATCCATCATCCCTCCCTCCCCCCCCCAACATAAATACCTTTCACTCTCTCCGCTTCATTCTTCCTAAGACCTTGACAGACATTGACAAGACTTCCTTGGTCAAAACCCTTACCGTTTCATTATATTTTCTAATTGCTTATCTGTGTGTATCTGTTTACAGATGTTCATTTTAAATTTTTTCTATGACTTCATCCATTACCCTTCTTACTATCTTATTCTTATTTTTTACAGTGTAAAGTTCTTTAGCTAGTCATTCGTAAGTACCTTGTTAAATTTTATCTTTGGTATGTTTGGCCATTTCTCTTTTATATAATTGTACATTTTTTCCCAGTTCTTCTTATCCTGCTTTTTCTTCTCCTCTTTTTCTGAAATCGTTTTTGTATTTTCTCTTAATCTTTCAGAAATTATGTCTAGGAAATGCCTGGTTTTCTCTGTTGGTCTTTCATCCAAGTACTAACCACCCTCGACCCTGCTTAGCTTTCAAAATCAGACAAGACCAGTTGTTCAAGTGTGATGTCAAATAAAAACAATGAGTTGGGGTTGGGGGGTTGTTTTTTCAGATAACAGCTCCTACAAGCCCCATCCTACTCCCATTGGCAACACTGAAAGATCCTGGGATAGGTAGTCCAAAAAACAACTTTTCCAAGGTCTGTTTTTTCGCCAACAATTGGGTAAGAAGTTGAAGAAATATACCATGGTGAATACTGGATCAACCAAGGGAAGGGAGGGATTTCCCTAAAAAGAGGAGAGACACATCGTTGCTCACTTTATGAGCCACCCATGGATTATGCTTATGAAAGTAATAGTACTGCAGTCATCACATGTCATTAGCGTATTGCAGTATTTCTTCTACTAGGTTGCACATATGGGTGTGCTCATAAATGTGAATGCAAGGGTTTATTTCAATAGTTGTGCATAATGGTTACACTCTGTGCCATATCTAGTGTGTTACAATGGTCAGATAATTGGATTGGGACTTTGGAGAATTGAGTTCAAGTGCCTTCTGTGCAATGCAACTCACTAGATGATGTTGCGTCTGTCACTGTCACTCAACCTGGGTGGTTAAGAATAAAGTAAAGAGAATATTTAAATATTTGAAGGGATGTCATATTGAGGAGGGGGCAAGCTTGTTTTCGACTGTTCCAGAGACTAGGAGCAATGGATTCAAACTAAAGGAAAAGATATTCCACCTAAATATTAGGAGGAACTTACTGACAGTAAGAGCTGTTTGACAGTGGAATACACTGCCTCAGAGAGTGATAGAATCTCCTTCTTTGGAGGTTTTTAAACAAAGGCTGGGTAGCCATTTATCAGGAGTATTCCTGCACAGCAGGGGGGTTGGATTGGATGGTCCTTGAGGTTTCTTTCAACTCTGTGATTCTAGGATTCTGTGAATAATTTCACATTTGGAAAATGGAACACACTTGGAAAGCTCTTCTCTGGAGAAGAGCTTTGTACACCACCTCAGCCCCATTCATGGCAAGGTGAAATTACAAAAATAGCAATCAATTTTGCAGTCTATCAGATGTTACAAACTGGAGTTTTAGACCATCAATGATTCATATCATATCCATGAATCTAGAAATCAGGGAGGTGTCATCAGATATAGCTGATGTGGAATTGTTGTTCTTGTTATGTGCCTTCAAGTTATTTCCAACTTTTGGAAACCCTATGGCTTTTTTAGGGCTGAAAGTGTATGAGTTACCCAAGGTCACCCAGTGGGTTTCCATGGTTGATGTGGAATATTGGGCAATGTTAATATTAAATTGGTAGGATTCAAACTGACAAACAATTAGAACATACCAAGCCAGATGTAATGGTGGTTGAGAAATGAAAGCCTTGATTATCGATATGGAAACTCTAGAGGCAGCAAAAATGAAGACTGCAAGAGGGACAATACTATGAAATACATGTATTGAGCCTAGAAATTGAGATTCAGGATACTTGAGAAAAGAAAGCAAGTGTAATTCTAGAAGTAATAGGTGCTCCAGGAGGAATTCCAAATCGACTACCAAACATCTGAATGGCCACAGATAGAATCAGAATATCATAATTATAAAAAATTACAATGCTTGAAATGTGCCACATTTTAATTAAGTATGCAGAGTTACCTGTTCTGTATTCATGATCACTGTCAAGAGCTTTATCACAGGACTAAAGAAAGCTGAGAAGAAGCAAGAGAGAAGCAGCTTTTTCCTTGCCTCTCCACATGCTGTCGTAGCACTTCCATTCTCTTTCCCAAGGGAGACAGTTGTAAAAGTGTGCCTTTTGCCAAACAGATTTTTACAGTGTGACAAAAGATACACTTTTACAACCGTCTTCTTCAGGAAGAGAATTAATGTGCTACAATGGCATGTGGAGAAGTACAGAGAAAGCCGCTACTCTTCCACTCCATTTGAGCTTTCTTTTCACACATGATAAGGCTCTTGGGTGCGTTATAGACGGGCCTTTAATACACCCCCGTCACATGCTAGGGCTTGGCCGAGGACCTAGCTTCCATACCAGCCTCACCCCTAGCACGTGATGAGGACGTAAAGATGGCGGCGCCCTATACACATGGGCGCTGCCATCTTTACGTGTCGGACGCATAGCGTCCGCACGTCGCACGGCACTTATGATGTCGCGAGTGCACCATTGGCACCTCACGGCGTCATAACTACGCCACAGGAAGAAGCTCCATTTTTGAGCTTCTTTTTTGCTTCGTGCGGGAGTCGCACGGTTTGGCTGCTGCAGCTCCCTCACGGAGCAAACACCATTGTTATGATTTTGACACTATGCCCAAGATTGTAACTCCCCCCAGACACACCTGCTTTATCAGGTATCAGCTGCATACAAAAAGAAAGTCCATTCCACCAGCAATGGTAGCATGGCTGAATGATATTTCTGTCACATTTGGGTGCATCAGGCCAGGAGAAGTTATTCAGTTAAATATGCAAACATATGTTAACAAAGCCTCTGATAGAAACCCAGCCCTGCTCTGTCCCACTTCCTTTTCTTGACTTCTGCCTAGCTTTAAGGTTTTTTGAAGCACAAGCATTGAGAACATGGTGATGGAGGACTGAAGAAAGATAAGCTTTTAGTATTGGGTCACAGATGCATATATGCAGTAAACAATGCATTAAAACCTGCCCTGGGAACAAATGTGATTTTACTCTAGCTGATCCTACTGTAGCTGTGTGTGCTTATGTACAACAGGCAAGATAAAGAGCTGCCTCCAGAAATCACTTACTGAGCATGTGTGAAGAATAAAACAGCAATAAAAGGGGAAAGCAGATTAGCTTGCCTCACCAGCTCCCCTGGCATGTTGAATCTATATGTTTCCCAAAAATGAAGTCACAAAAAATGGAGGCTATTGAAAGAAAAAAAAATCATCCTGGGATGCATTTTGGAAGATACTTTCAAGTGGTTTCTAGAAGATTTTAAATGTTTTGATTTATTATGTAAGGCTTAACTAATCTGATTGTTTCATTTCACATGTGCATATTGTTAGTTTTGAATTAATTAATGGCTGAAACATCTTGAACTGCACTCTTTTTTTGTGCTAGAGGGACAACATGTTATTTCCACATGATTTCTACCTCTGGTACCAAAGTTTCTGTTAAAGAAGTAAAGGTCAGAAACACATCTGCTTTGTTAACTGAGGTATACCTCTATTTAACTAAGGGGCTCTACAGACCACCCCTAAGGGGCAGTGGGATGCTGCCCCTTTCCTGGACAGATCAAGGCTGCGGCATTTTCACGCCTCAGCCCTGATCCAGCCTTTGGAGGGTGCAAAAAGGGGCCACAAAAAAGCTGCTCCTTTTTGTGCCCTCCAGATCATCAGGATGCTGCACTCCGATTCCGCCCTCAAAACGCTGCAGCCAGATTGATCACGGGGACACCTGTAACGGAGAGCACTCCCAGCTGTCCAATCAGAAGGCAGCTGAGGGCCAGCCAATCGCCTGTGGGCTGGAACGTTTGAAAATTCCGAACGGTCAGTTGGAGAGTCAGTTGGGATTCAGGCAGTAGAAGGTTCAGTTGGGGTTGGAATGTTGAGGAGTTAGGACCTGGAATCCAGAGAAGAAGGGTCTTCAGGGGTTAGAGAAAGATGGTTAGGGGTAGAGTCTGAATGAAAAAAAGGCTCCCTACCATTATACTGCCAGGGCTCTAGAAAAGAGAGTGCCTGGAGTAGAATGTCCTGCGGGATAGTGTTAGTTAGGAGAAAAGACTAGTCCTGAGAAGGGCTATAGTTTTAAAGTCTCTGAGGAGACAGTGTGTTAAAACGAGTAAATTTGATCTTTTAGACCAAGGGAAGGCCTACAGATTAGGAAAAGGGTCGCAGCCGATATAAGAGTTTCAGTAAACCTCTGCAACTAAGTTATTAAGAGACAATTTCACAACAGCTTATTATTGACAATCTTTTATTCTGTTCTGTTTCTAAAATAAACTTATTTTGTTGATTTACAATCAATCTGCTTGGCCTAAGTGATGAGTTTTTAAACACGCTACCAACTACATGTTCGAGGCTAGAGAGTTAAAATCTTGTTACCTCATCATATAGAAGGAAGTTTATTACAACACCTAAATCGGACCATATTACACCGGTATTAAAATCTTTACACGGGCTGCCAATTAGCTTCCGAGCCCAATACAAAGTGTTGGTTGTCACATTTAAAGCCCTAAATGGCTTGGGCCCAAGTTACTTGAGGGAACGCCTCTCCCTACACAATCCGCCCCGCACTCTCAGAACAACTGGGAAGCTCCTACTCAAAGATCCCAAAGTGAGATTAATAGCCACTCACCAAAGAGCGTTTACAACTATGGCCCCAACGCTTTGGAATAATCTCCCAGAAGAGATTCGACTCACTTCCACTCTAGACGCCTTTAAAAAGGCGCTGAAAACCCATCCCTTCCAGAAAGCATACCCCTCTGACCCTTTATAAGGGAAATCACCCCAAATATATATCTACCTCAGGATGTTTTTTAAATTGTATTTGTAAATCATGTGTTTTTTAGATATGTTATTTTATGAGCGGATTTTAAATGATTGTAATTATGATGTATCATTGATTTGATACTGGCTGTAATCCTGCCTCGATCCGTGGGGAGAGGCGGGAAAATATAAATAAAAATTTTATTATTAGTATTAGTATTAGTATTAAAGGGTGCCATGGCTGCAATGGCGTAGCTGTATGGTGCCCCTTCAGCGCTGCATGATCTGGACGCAGCACTGGAGGCGCACCATGATGCCACACACCATGTGGAGCAGTGTGCGGCATCATGGCACCCTGGGGATGGAGTCAGGACATGCATCATCAGGACGCTGCACTCCGATTCCGTCCATAGACCGGCCTTTTGGCCTGGTTTGTATAGGGCCTCAGTAGCTGATGTCGCATGATGGCCAAAAATAGTACATTATAAACCAATATTATTATTTATTATTATTATTAACCTTTATTTATGAAGCGCTGTAAATTTACACAGCACTGTACATGCAATCTTTTTAGTTAGATGGTTCCCTGCCCTCGGGCTTACAATCTAAAAAGACATGACACAGAAGGAGAAGGGAGTGGTGGAGGGAAAGAGTAAGAGGTCCAGCAGTTCCTCTCTACCTCCAAGGCCTGGACCAAGGCAGATGGACTGGAGGGAGGGCTTGGCTTCATAATGGATGGTTAATCATTTTCCAGGGAAAATACATACTCTCAAGTAGGATAATGCATATACAGTACATAGCAATACAGGAAATTGTTTGATAAACAGGCACCAAAATAACATCAAGTAGTAAGCGACAATTATGCAATGCCTGGGAAGGCTTCTCTGAACAGGATTGTTTTCAACTCCGTTTTGAAGCTGGTTAAAAAAGTGATGGCTCTTGCTTGTGGGGAAAGAAGGTTCCAGGAGTGAGGGGCAGCAAGTGAAAAGGGGCGAATCCGGGCTGGGGCAGAGGAAATCCTGGGCTGAGACAGTAGACCTTGATTACCAGAACGGAGGGCCCTAGTGGGAAGGTGAGGAGAAAGAAGGTCTGATAAGTAAGGAGGGGCCAGTCCATGGAGGGCTTTAAATGTCGACAGCAGGAGCTTATACTGAATGCAGAAAGGGAGGGGGAGCCAGTGAAGGGATGCCAACACAGGAGAGATGTGGTCAGAGCGGTGGGTGGAAGTGATAATGCGTGCAGCTGAACGCTGAACAGAGATTAAAGGACGGAGGTGAGAAAGAGGAAGCGCAGCCAGTAGGACGTTACAGTAATCAAGTCGTGAGATCACTAGGGCATGGACCAGGATCTTGGCAGTAGAGGCGGAGAGATATGGTCAGATTTTAGCAATATTGTACAAAAAGAATCTACAAGCCTTGGCTGTGGTCTGGATCTGAGGGATACACGACAGAGAAGAGTCAAAGATAAAACCAAGATTGCGGGCTTGCTGGACTGGCTGAATAGAAATGTTGTCCACAGAGACAGAAAAGGAGAGTTGAAGGGTGGGCTTAGGAGGAAAGACAAGAAGCTCCGTCTTGGACATGTTGAGCTTCAAACACCGATGGCGCATCCACTGCGAGACAATGATAAATAATAAGTAAAAGTGTGACTTCATGTTTGATCTACACTGCAGTCTAATTATAAAATAAATAATATACTCATATATATACCCACAACAGTTGGCGCGAACATAAAATCAGCACTCCATTCTCGATGTGAAAAACACCATAAAATAGTTTTGAACTGAAACTGGATCATTATTTTTTTAAATTTAAAAAAGTTTGAAAATTCACATTTCAGCATGTATCTTCCATTAAGAACTCACATTTAAAACAAAGCTTTTGCTGAAGCTGGCCCATGGTAGGATTTATGGCAATAAGTGATTTCACTTCAGGAAATAATGGCCAGGAAGAAAAACATCAACAATGGAGGAATCTAATGGATGTTATGTTTTTCCCTCTTTGAAAACTGATCTCTGCTGCTGAGATTTGGAGTTGCTGCACAGCTAAGGGCTGATACAATAGTTGTAAATAAGACAGATGGCGTCAAGATTGATAGTTTGCTGTTGTCCAGCTCTTGCTGGAATGTAGAGTTCAGCCACAAAGCAAATTATATGAGGATATCAAGAAGAAGAAAAAAGAGAAAGAAGAAACCATGATACTTGCTCATTTTTCAAATGTCCTAAGTAGGGATCTCCTTTACACATAGAAGCACTGTTTCATTACATCATTCTTCTCACTGATCCTGGAGAACTGCAGGTTTAGTAATTTTTAGCAGCTATCACACAAACACCCAGCAGTCTTACATCTACAAGTGAATCTATTCAATTACGTATGGAAAATAGAAAGTCCTACAGGATCTTAATTGAAAAAGATCTGTTTGCATTACAACCACCTGGGTTCTTTAGCCTATTGTAGCCTGTAAAACAAAGCAAGGGCCTGTTACAGACAGCCAAAATAAAGCTGCTTCGAGTCACAGTAGAGGTATGGTGTTTCAATGATGCATGCATCCTAAGAGTCCAGAAGCCACACCAAAGCCACGTTCCAGTCCTTAGGGCTGGAGCATGGCTTTGGTGCGACTTCTGGACTCTTAGGACGCATGCATCATTGAAACACCATATCTCCACTGTGACTCGAATCAGCTTTATTTTGGCTGTCTGTAACAGGCCAAGGACTGGCTTGTCTGTGCTGTTACAAATTGAATCTCCCTTATCCAAAATTTCAAAATCTGAAACATTTGGAGATACAACATAAAGTACATACCTTTGCAATGCTGTAGAGAGATGTGGGGCTGGAAATAGACATGAACAAACGATCAAGAGCACCACCGCTGTTGCCTTGAGGGAAGAAGTGGGTGCCTGGAGGGCTCCCAAGAGATCTTGTGTACAGTAATCAGGTTTCTTATGTAAAATAAAATGGTATAGTATTTACAAGCTGCAGAAAGATATGAGAGATGCAATGCTTCAGAGAGACATGGCTGGAGAAAGACATGAGGAAATTTCAAAAACCTGCTTTTTAAAAAAAAAACACATGAGAAATAGTGAACTTTCTGGTGACTGAGACAGCGGTGGTAACAAGGGAATGTAGTGGGAAGCAGGCTAGGAGAATCTGGGAGATAATAGGACCCAGGAATAGCAACCTCAGTAGTAGCAGTGGCCTGCACACTGATGGACAGCCTGAAATCTAAGTTGTTTTCATCAACCACATTGCATATACATTTTGACCAAAAAAAAATCAGACACAGGTATTCTTCAGCTAACCAAGTCAGAAGCCTTGCACAAACAAACAAAAGCATTTTGAATCTCATAGAGACCACTTGAAAGCACCTTCCAAAATACATCTAGTCCCAGCAGACTTGAAGATGGTAAATGTTGTCTCATTTTCAAAAAGAAAGAAAGAAAAGTAAAGAAAGGCACAAACAATTACCACCCAGACTGACATCAATACCAGGGAAGATTATAGAGCAAGTCATTAAACAGATGGCCTGTAAGCATTTAGAAACATATGACTAAAAGTCAACATGGGTTTCTCATAAAATAGGTCAGGCCAGACTATTCTGATCTCTCTCTCTTTTTTTTTTCCTTCCTTTTTTGTTGTTAATGATGATGATAAAATTTCCAGCTTCATAGACAAAGGGGATGCTGTGGATGTAGAATATTGCAACTTCATTAAGGCCTTCGGCATAGTCCCCCATGATATTCTTGCAAACAAGCTAGTAAAATGAGGGCTAGACAATGCTACTGTTACAGTAGGTGGATTTGTAATTGGTTGACCAACTGACCCCAAAGAGTGCTCATCAATAGCTCCCCTTCATCCTGGAAAGAAGTGACCAGTGGGGTGCTACAGGGTTCTGTCCTGGGCCCAGTGCTATACAATATCTTTATCAATGGCTTGGATGATAGAATAGAGGACATGCTTATCAAATTTGCAGATGACACCAGTTCTGCAAAGAGGTGGAGGCCTAAATGCCCTCAAGGCATCCAATCCCATCCGATCTTGGAAGCTAAGAAGGGCCAGGCCTGGTGAGTACCTGGATGATGGGCTGCCAGGAAATACCAGTTACTGTAGTCTGCATCATAAAGGAAAGCAATGGCAAACCACCTCTGAGTACTCCTTGCCTAAGAAACCCTGTGAAATTCTTGGGGTGGTCATATGTTTACCAATAATTTGAAGGAACAGACACAGAGACAAAGGAAGAGGATGGTGTCAAGAAAACTCGAGAAAGTCATGCAATCACAACAAAGATTTTCAGAGAATGTCGTGATCTAACAGAACTTATCCTGGGAAGAACCAGGAATACTCCAGCAACAAACTATTGTGAAAATCTTTGCTGTGATCATACAACTTTCCCAGAAAAATGCCTTTTTAATTCCCTGATTTGCCCCCATGTGATAGTTTCCAAAGTCCTGCCAAATTGGTGCAAAAGATAAGAATATTGTAACCATAGCAACATATACATACACACACATATGTATAATAAATGGAGCTGGGGGGGGATTAAATTCAAAAACAGCCAGTTTATGGCTAGTGTGAGCCATAAATTTAAAGTATCCAGAAATCTTCCTGCATAATTATTTCACAGTGCAGTGAATGAACATTTATTTCCCATTTATAGCACAATCCACACATTACAATTCCATCAAATACTTTTTTACTCTCAGCTTTCATATTTCTGGTTTTTCTTTCCTTCAGCTTCCACTTCTTCCTCTTTCCTAGACTACTCACACAGGTCATTGGATCCAGTCAGAGATCACATGTTGAATGGGAGGATATCACAGCTCAAAGGACCTTATCACACAAGGCAAGTAAATTGCAATTACATCAGGATAATAGTATCTTCAGTTGGGGCTTATCACAGGATGTCATTCCTCTTCTGTTAGAAGACCATTTTTTTAGTTTTGCAGTAACTTAAAACTTCAGTTCAACATTTAGAAAGACAGACAGACAGACTGACTTTAGGCTACGGCTCAATGAAACCATGACATACTATTTCCCCCTAAAGGAAAACAGCTTTAAAGAGAGGAAAGAAATGTATAACCCTTTTGTTCCAGATTATTCTCCCAAACTACTCATCTCCTTGCAGATTTGCCCATTGCCAGTTGAAGCCCTGTGGGATAAAGGAATTTGTGGTACAATTTTAATCCGTATGAACTAATTACTAGGCTCTAATTTCAATTTTGTAGCTAGCAGTCGGATTAATTTTTGCAGGATTGTGCCCAGATGATAGGAGAATGTTGTTTTTGTTTCAAATAAAAACAGTAAAACAGTATTAGTTATGTTGCTATATCATATACAGTGGTACCCCGGGTTACGAAATTAATTCGTTCCGCCGCCGCTTTCGTAACCCGGAATACTTCGTAAGCCGAAAAAGCCATAGGCGCTAATGGGGAAAAGCCGCGATTTCGTGTGAAATAGCGCCGAAAAGCACCAAAAAAATTTTCGTAACCCGAAAAAACCTTCGTAACCCGGAACAGTTTTTTTAAATGGATTTTTTTCGTAACCCGGAAATTTCGTAAGGCGGCGCATTCGTATCCCGGGGTACCACTGTAGTTAGACACTGTGCTGTGCAAACTCTATGAATCTGAAAAGGATACCAGAACAAAATTCTGCATTTTATAATTAGAAAATTTGGCATCATTGTCAAGAAGGGGCAATTGTTGACAGAGCATGGACTAACTCATTTTTTTAATTACATAAATAAGAAATATATGTTAATTCCTCAGTACTTAACTGTCATTAACTGGGCTTCAATGTTATTGCTCATGAGGAAAGCTTCCTGTTGTGTTTTGATATTTTTGTCATGAGTCTCTGAACTAACATGCTGCTGGTTACACCATACCTGTATTGCAACCACAGCCCTACCTACCACAGCTAATCCTTATTTCTGAATGGTCTGCTCCTGGCAAAGTCCTCCCTTCATCCTCCATCTTGAGGGAGCGAGGGGCAGGCTAGCTCCAACTGCCTGCCTGGAAGAAGATAAGCCCTCCCTTCATCCTCCATCTTGAGGGAGAGAGAGGCAGGCTAGCTCCACCAGGCCTGCCTGGAAGAAGACAAGCCCTCCCTCCAGTCCATCTGCCTTGGTCCAGGCCTCAGAGGGAGAGAAGAACTGCTGGACCTGATCCCTTCCCCCCTCCCCCTTCCCTTCCCCTTTTGTGTCGTGTCTTTTAGATTGTAAGCCTGCGGGCAGGGAACCGTCTATTATCCCCTCTGTTGTAAACCGCTCGGATTCCCAGTGATTGGGCAGTATATAAATAAATCCTATTATTATTATTATCATCATATCTTTATGTTTGAGTTGTGGCAATGTAAATGATGTGATTCGGGCTGCAGGCAGCAATCAAAGACATAGCCATATGCAAAGACATAGCCATGTTAGGCTGGAAAATCAGTATGCAAAGGGATGTAATAACACCTTTGAGACTAACTGAAAGAAAGAACCTTGTATTATGAGCGTTCATAGACTAGACCCCAAAGTTCAACAGGAGACAGCCAGAGCAGTTAAAATGGAATAGCAATGCTTGAAGAGTGTAGTGCGATAATCTCCTAAATGCTACTAGATGTTTTTGCCTAAGCATCGAGTAAGATCAAATACAATCTGGTGCAAAAAGGAACTATTAGCATACTTAAATTTCACACAATTTAGAGCACTTTTTCAACAGCATTATAATGTGTGTAATAAACCAGCATAGTATGTGCTTTGAGTGTTGGACTAGTAAGAGACAGTGGTTAAATGCCAGTACTGCACCCACTCTCTCACAGCCACAAGGCTGTAAGTTCAATTCCAGCCAGGGGCTCCAGGGTCAACTCAGCCTGGCATCCTTCCAAGGTTGCTAAAATGAGTACCCAGCTTTTGGGGGGCAATTAGCTTACATGTTGTAGACTGCTTAGAGACTGCTTAGTTCAGTATGAAGTGGTATAGAAATGCAGCTGCTACTAATACACTGGAGACCAGGGTTTGAATCCCTGACCAGCTATGAAAACCTAATTGCTGGCCTTGGGCAAGTCACACACTCTCAGCTTTAGAGGAAGGTAAGGCAAACTTCCATTGAATAAACCATGCCCCAATCCCCCTATAATTGAGTTGTTATAAGTGCTGACTTGAAGGCACAGAACAACAATAACTAATGGGTCTACCCACTCCAAATAACATATTTAGCATACTAACATTTTTAAGTGGCAGTGCACATGTTTTGCAAAATATGTCAGATTCACTCCCAGACACTTTCATTTAAAAGATCTGAGCCAGAACTGAGCCAGATTTTTGTCCTGTGTTCTTTGAGAGCCACTACTGTTAACAGTCCCAGGCTGGGTGGACCAATGATCGAAGTCAATGCAAGGTGGCTTCCTGTTTACAATACCTTTCACACAGCTCATGATTCCCCAGTAACAAACAGCACATAGCAAGCAAAGCCATTCATTCAGTGTCAGTGTTGACATTCTTTTAATTAAAGTAATTTTCAAGACTGATATCTGCAGGTCGAGATCCATGTCAGCTAGAAGACTTGGATGTACACTTTATGCTCAAGAGGAACAGTCTTTTCTGCATTGTTCCAAGTTGCTGAAAATCATTATTTCCAAGAGATGCCAACCTTTGCCATTCAGGTTGCATCAGGTTAGTCTTTGTGGGAACACAGTTATTGTCAATACAGACACCAGGTCAGTAGCTTGTCCAACAGAAAAGAAGTCATTACACTTAACTTGTTAAGTGAATAGAAGTTTCTGATTGACTACATGGAGTTTTAATCTGATCCCATTCAGCCAGCTCAAAACATTTAGGCTGCAAAACACTACAAATTTGCTCTAGCAACAAATTCATGAATGATTTTATGTGGGATACAATTGACCTACTTGCCAATCAGCTGCTTATTAAAGGCTCAATAGCTTTAAAAATGGCTGCAAACATGGTTGATTCCAGCCCCCCCCCCCAAGGAACCATTAACTATCCCTTTTGAGAAATAAAATAAAAAATTAAATTGTTCTAGGAAACTGTCCAATAAAGCACCATTTGTTCATTCAAAATGCATACACGCTCATTCAAGAATCCTTCCTCTTTTCAGGAAACCTACAAGCCAGTTTGTAATCTAAATAAGCACTGAAACAGGACCATAAAATGAATCGTGTTAATATAATTACAACCACTAAAATCATCAAAGGGTCTGATTCCATATTTAAGCTAAAATAATGAAATCATGGGGGGGAGACAGAAATGTTGCTTCTCCTACTCTATTTTGGGAGATCTAATTCTAATTATATAATGTCGTATTCAGGGCAGGGTGGCAAACTGAACCATTCCTCTAACATTCCAATCAAAGTGATCTCACTAGCATGTGAGAGAAGAGTCCAGTTGACAGATTTGGGACATGTAATGTACTATTTAGTCAAGAGGCCCCATGTACTATTCATAAAGAATTAACAACTCACATATTGACAATGACAGTATTGTCAGAAGATCTTTGGAAGGGAAAGAAGGGAAGGAGGGGGCAAAACTCCATAAACACTCTCACTCTCACTCTCTCTCTCTCTCTGAAGTTAGGTTTTTTTAGCTCCCCTTCCCCAATGCTGATGTAATCTCCAAACATCTCCAACAGCAGCTGTTCAGCGAAACCGGGCACCTTCTCTCTTGGCCTTTTCAGAAGCACAGGCAGCACTTTCCAGCCCCCTCAAGACAATTGGGGCCTTTCTTTGGCCAGTGAGCTATCACTTCAAGAGCCCCCACGCTGTCCAATGGGCTCTTAAGAACAGTCTTTGCAGAAAACATCACAGGAGGGGCTTTTCTTCTTCTCTTTCCTCTTTTCCTTTCCTAGACAAATTAAAAAGGGAAGGGAGAGAGAAGAAGAGGGAAATGAAAATACTGTATCACAGCACAGAAACTTTCCCCGCAATGCATTGCTCCTCAATTAGTACACGGCCACATGCAAAAGTGCCCAGGAGAGTCAATCCCATTACTAGGAAAGCAATAGATGGGTGACAGGGGTGGAAATGCTCATTTTCTCTTTGGGAGACCATTTGTTTCAGTTGGTATGTTAAACAGGTTTGACAGAAAGGGCTATTTGTTATAGCAGAACTCAGAGTAACAAAAAGTGGTAAAGAAAAGGAGCTCTTGGAAGACTGATCTTTGTTTCTATGTGTGAGGTGCATTTTATTTGCAACAAAGTGGAGTAGGAGAACTTAGTTTAGAGGGTGGGTGATTTAGCTAATAGTGGATGAAGATAGACAGATTTTTTAAAAAAATAAAAAGTCCCACTACAAATCTGTAATGATGAGACACAGCCAGCTACTAGATTTTCAGGAAAGTTAAATAGATCCTTTTTATAGGAAACAAGTATTTTATGCAAAGGCAGGTTCACCCATTGGAACTATGTTGGGGTGTGTTACAGATACTTGGCACTGAAGATGCTAAGAGGAGGCCACACTTCCTTGAAAGCAATATGATGAAGGAACAGAGTTTTGGGTACTTCATTTCATTTCTCTGGAGGAAGAATCTTTCCATCCTCACCAAGACCAACTTTCACTGGCTGCTGCCAGGAGAGTTGTTGTTGTTGTTGTTGTTGTTATTTATAGCGCTATAGTTCCCCAACTAACCTTGAATTTCATTTTTAAAAAAGGATTCATTCTTAAAATGTTTGAAAGAGTTCATTATTATCACCTTGATAGATGTTGCCCTTAGACAATGTGTGTAAATATTTATATGACTCAGCTAGCTGAATTTAAATAAAATGGCTCTAATTTGTGTTTTTACCAGGTTCTAATCATAGGGGGTTAGAGTGGTTAGCCTTCTTGGGGTGACTCCAAACCTGTGAAACCTCCTATCAAAAAGAGTTAAAGAAAGCTTCATCTCTACTATCTTTTCCCAAAGACTGCAAAATACACTGCAAGTGTTGAGTAGTGAAATATATTCAGTATGATTACAATACTTCCAAATATTGAATCGTGCAGGGCACAACACCTGGGCAGATTTAGTTCCTTTGCAAGGAGGTTGTTTAGGCTTTTTGACATTTTGTAAAATGTTGCTAAGTTGGAAAAATAGAGTTTGTATAAAGGATTCCACACTTGGCTGCTGGCACCAAATTTGCCATGGGACCAGCAGACAAACAAATGAAATGAAATAAATCAGATGATCAGAATATTGTGTATGAGAATATCCTCCTTCAGGCATATTAAAAAAGACATGAGGATTGAATGTGGGGAGAGGCAATTTGTCCTTGCCTTGCCCTCAGGATTGTCATGTATGCCAGGTTCTTGACTACAATAGGAACTATCAGCAGAGCCTATAAGAGAGGGGTTCAGCCAGTATATTGCCAAGGCCCATAGAGTCAAGGAGGGAGCCATGAATTTCTGATAGCCCCGTCCCTCAAAGAATATCCTCATAGCATTGAATTATTTTACAAAGGTTAGCACATCTTTGCAAAATTTGCAAAATTTATTAACTGATTACAAACTTTGTGAGATATTTCCAAATGTTTGTGTAAGTTTGAGAATATTTATTGGCAATTCCAGCTACAGTAGCATCAACAGAAAGATCTTTTAGCAAACTCAAAAATTATCAAAAAGTTTTTAAGGTTTACCATTTCTCAAATCTGACTTGTTGATTTAGCAAGACTGAATATTGCATCAAGCATTGCCAGAGAAATTGATTTTGACAGTGTTACTAAAACTTTTGCAGATAAAAAAGGCAGAAAAACTCATTTTATTAGCTGATTTGGCTTATCATTGCTTGGTAGAAAGTAGAAAATATATTATTATGAGATTCTATTGTACAGAGAATAAAGCATTTACAAAAGTTTACCAGTGGCCATTGAACATTAGCCATCATGTTCAGTTATGCTTTAATAATCATACACAAAAAGCTGTCTACTTTGTTCATATTTCATCATAACTATTTTTTACAAAGAAAGAAAAACTACAAGTTTAATTTTTTTATGTTATACCATTTTCTTTACTGAAAAGACTTAACTGAGGATTTAAGGTCTATTTTGACCTTAAATCCTCAGTTTTTGAGAGAAGCCCCCTAAGGGCCCAAAAGCATTCTTGTTCCACTTTGAAAATTTCTCTCAGAAGCCCTGAGTGTCAGAGATCCTACTTAGACATGCATAGTGTAAAAGCCCTGCATGTGCAATTCTGCTATAGCTCCCCTATCACCATCCCCAGGATCATCTTGTTGATGCAGTAGTGTATCTTCAATGGCCAATTTATGGCTGGTATAAAGCAGGGGAGACTGGGGAGACCAGATACAGATGAAGGCCATCTTCTACTAAGGTCTGCCAGAGTTCTCTGGAGATCTTGGCTGACACATCTCCAATCCCACTTCCACTCTCCACCAGCAAGAGAATGGCTAGTGGGGGAAGTTATTTAGAGTGACACCGTGACTGTGTGTGGGAAGGTATAATTGTGGAGGGAAGAAAGGAATTCCAACCTCTGGAACAACAAAAAATACACACAAAGGCACAAAGTGGAATTGCATATGCATATGCCACTAACAGGATGCCAGCCAATTGAAAATATGTTTTATTGAACACATTGGGGTTGCATATAAAGGTGATGGACTTATTTAAACATTTTGGCTTTGCATTTTATTAGTCTTTAGTTTATTATAAGACAACAATTTACTACTATTAATTTAAATTAATTAATATGTTATCTTATTTTAGTCTAATTTATCTTATCTCACTGTATTTTATGCATTGTGTTTTCGCATATGTTACCATGTTTGCTGTTAACTATTATGATATGGTCAATCGAATAATTAATAAACTTTAACTAACTACTAACTGCTAACAGCATGCCAGCCTACACATGTTATACATTTGTCTTTTTAATTCTGACATCCACATAAACTTTACAATATAATTTCTCTGCTATGTGCCATTTTTAACAGATTTCTTAACTTCACTTAAACAAATAGCCTCTTTAAAAGGAGGTAAAATTCTTGAACTGAAATATAATCAATACATTTTAGGTGGTCATCAATGTACAATGCATATGTGAGTTGTTGCTGATGCTGATATTCAACATTAACTAGAAAGAGTTTCTAGTTCATAAACTATGACATACTCTGTCTGTCTGTCTGTATGAATATGTACACGCATTCAAATAACATGTAACTTATGATGGCTCCATGGAGTTCATAGGGTTTTATAAGGCAAGTACGCCACTGTACTGATGGTAGCCTGTTTAACTTAAGCCGCCTGAGGGCCCACACTAAGACTCTAAACTATCTAGTGAGCTGATTTTTGCTGGTGATGCTGCCCTCGTTGCCCATACGGAAGCAGCTCTGCAGCGCCTAACATCCTGCTTTGCAACAGCTGCAGAGCTCTTTAGGCTGGAAGTCAGCCTGAAGAAAACGGAAGTTCTCTACCAGAAGGCACCTCAGGAAGAACACTACCATCCCCACATCACTGTAGGCAAATCTGTGCTTAAGTCCATCCAGCAGTTCACCTACTTGGGAAGCATCATCTCCTCAGATGCCAAAATTGATAAAGAGATAGATCACAGACTAGCAAAGCATATAGTGCATTCGGAAGGCTTCACAAAAGAGTCTGGAGTAACAAATACCTGAGACAAAGCACAAAAATCAGTTTGTATAGAGCCATTGTACTGTCTATTCACTTTTATGGGTCTGAAACATGGGTCACCTATCGCCAACACCTACAACTCCTCGAACGCTTTCAACAGCGCTGTTTACGCACAATTCTAAATATACACTGGACTGACTATGTGACAAATGTTGCTGTCCTTGAGCAAGCAGGGATCACTAGCACTGAGGCCATGCTATTAAGAACGCAGCTGCGCTGGGCAGGACACATTTCTAGGATGAAGGACCATCACCTCCCAAAAATAGTATTCTACGGTGAACTCACCATGGGTCAGCGTAAGAGGGGCGCCCCAAAGAAGAGATACAAGGACTCCCTGAAACAACATCTCAGGCTTGGCCAAATTGATCACCAACAATGGTCTGCCCTGGCCTCGCACCGGGAGGCATGGCGACACACTATCCATGATGCTGCAGCCTTTTTTAAAAGCTCACGCCAAACAAGTCTAGAAGAGAAATGACAGCACAGAAAGAACCACAACCCGGAAACACCACCCAAGGAGATTTTCTGCTGTGCTTTCTGCAACCGGACTTGTTTATTGGTCTTTTTAGTCATCAACACGCTTGTAGAAAGCACAGGATGAGTCCTTCCTGAATCTTCGTTTGTGAAGAAAAGCCAGAGAGAGATAAGGCAAGGAATACTCAGAGATGACTTTGCCAGTTCCTTCCTCTGAAATATAGCCTATAGCACCTGGTGTTGGTTGGTGCTCTCCCATCCAAGTATTAACCAGGGCTGACCCTGCTTAGCTTCCAAGAGCAGACAGGATCTGGTATCTTTAGGGTATTCAGGCAACCATAGCATATTACATTTCCTCAAATAAATTATAGATCCATAATCTTCCAGTTATGAAATTATATAAACTAAACATTTCTATGCTACCTTTACAGCTTTTGTGCATTCTTACAAACATAACAAGATTAAGATCTTGTAATCATATATAATACAAATGTAAAATAATAAAGCATTAAAACAATTTTTAAATTGCCCCAAATTTTATTGGAAATAAAGAGCATAATAGATACCATGCTGAGGCAAATATTACCTCAAAATTTTTTTAAAAGGATAAGGTAATAGGATGTTTAACTTACTCATATATTCAGGGAAAGTAGAAAAGAGAGCAGAAGAAATGTTGTAAGGTTCTTTAGACCAACACAGGAGTCTCAATACTTTATTACAAGGATTTTTTTTTTTTTAAGCCGATGACCAATCCTTATCTCTTAGCATCACAAGTTCCCTGTGTTGATTAGGCTGGAAAGGTAAAGGCATCTCATTTCAGCATATTTACCTATGGTCCCACAATTCCCTGCACAATGAAATGGTAACAATGCAGTCTTTTAGGAGAGTTGTGTTAAAAGTCAAATCAAGGATTTTTATCTTTAAAGGGCAAAATCTGAAATGTTGACAAAGTAAACAACTGTTTCAAGACCTTGTGATTATATGTACTCTCCAAGTTCTTTCAATGTTACATTGTGCCCAGAAGGGCACATACCACATGGCTGTTACTTATGCAGCAGTGAAAATGATCATAAAGTACTGCGAGAACAAATAAAGCATTGATAGAATCTAAAGCGGAGACTATGCAAGGGTAGTTTTTTCTCTCAAATTCAAAAGAGTTCATTTTTTCCCATTTTATTCAAATCTATATTGAATCATATCACTGAATCCTTTGATGGCAATTCACTGAGATTATGTGGTGGCAAGGAATGTTCATTTCTTCAAGGAACACAGTAGCTTGTAAGTCTGATTTCGCTGAAGGATGGAGATGGGCAAATTGTCAGTGTGGATAGGATGAAAATCTCCTGCAGGGAAAGGCTGATGACTGAGAAGACATCCTGGCAGGTACTGAAGCCAAAGGACAAGAATACTAGAATCAAGGAGGCTGAAGAGTGGTAACAGATAAGGCAAGCACAGAATGAGAAAAAGGAATCTAGAGAAGACATAAATTGTTTCAGAAAAAAGGAAATGAGCATGAAGAACAAAACATGAAGGAAAATTAGGGCAGAAGGGAGTTTTGAAGAAATTTCACACACCATTTAAACCGGGGGGGGGGGGGTGTTATACAACAAGATGAGAGGACAGAACTGGTTGTGTGGTCAAGAGTCCTGCCAGGGGAATAGTCCTAATTGTGGTTTATACTGCCATTGACATGACAAAAGAGGGTGGAAAGGATATGAGGTGAACTGACCAGAGGGTCTCCATTTTCTTGGCTATGGATCAACAGCTGCATGTCAAAATTCAATAGAACCATTTCTTAGTTAACTAGTCTCATTCCCAACATCTGATGTTAGCATCGACAGATGGCAAGCCCACATTGTCCTCAATGGTTGTGGTGCATGCTGCACCACCATTAGGGACAACGGGACTTTAGGTGATGTCCCGTTGTCCCCAATGGCAGCACAGCCATGTGCACATGTCACCATTAGGGCCAACGGAGGCTGTCCCGCAGCATGCATGTGCTGCCATTGGGAACAATGCAGGCCTGAGCATCTGCGGATTTTGGTATCTGCAGGGGAATTCCAGAATGGAGGAACAGATCCCTTGCAGATACCGAGGGCCCACTGTTTTATCACCACAAAGTTAGCCACTAAATGATTAATGTGTGGCATAGCTGTGATCTGCATTGGTGGAGGCAAAAAGACATTGCAAAATGAAAAGCATGCAGAGGGAGAAGATACACACACACACACACACACACACATACATCAGCCCCAACATGGGAGCACAACTCAAAAAGCTACTTTTAAGAAGAATGAATCAGTATTAATGGCATGCTAAAACTACCCATGACTGCCCAGTTATAGATGACTTCAATGTGTCATTATATTAATTCTTCTTAAATGTAAATTTCAGAGAGCTAAGGCTTTCAGTTGGAGTGTGCAAAGTTTAGCCCAAGGGCTGCATGTGGGCCCCCAAAGCTGTTTTTGCAGCTTGCCCCAAATGCTGCAAAGCCTTCTTTAGGTGGTGTGGAGGCTATTTCTACCATGCGGGGGTCCCCAGGGGTCACACTTCAGTAAAAATCTTTTAAAATATTATGTATCAGGGTGGTATTTGCAGGTTTGAGCCCCTCCAGGCCAATGTAGGCCCAGGAGAGGCTGCACACATACACGTGTGTGTGTGCGTGCGTGCCTATGCGTGTTTGTTGTTGTTGTTATTGTTATGTGCCTTCAAGTTGCTTCCAAGTTATGATGCTCCTAACGTAAACCTATCCTGAGGCTTTCCTGCGAAGATTTGTTCAGAAGATGTTTGCTATTGCCTTTCCCTGAGGCTGAGAGCATGTGACTTGCCCAAAGTCATCCAGTGGGTTTCAAGGCCAAGCAAGATTTGAACTCTGATCTCCAGAGTCATTGTCCATTGCTCAAACCATAATGCCCCCCCCCCAATTTGTGCCTTTGAAGCTCCCCCAAAAACCCCAGACTCAAAAAAATATTAAATTTGGGGGAAAGTGATTGTTCACACACACACCAAACTCCTCAGATGATTCAAAACCTCTGCAAAATACACTTGTGACATCACATCTGGTGTGCTGGTGTAGCCCTAAAACTGACCCCTACACTGTAATTGCCCACCCCTGCTGCATAACATCCGGAGGTCACAAGTTGCTCACTCTTGACCTAAACTGTTTTTAACATTATCCTTCATATGGGAAGCAGAAAGAAAGGAAGGAAAGAGACAGTTACTTTAAACAATTGTAGCAACCTCACTACAGTGCCAGTCTCTAAGAGCTGAAAACTGATAGGGAGCATTACTCTGGCTGATCAGGATACTGACTAACCAGGAATGTTCTCAGAAAGCAGGAAGTGTGTTGTATTGATTTTGGGTGAAATTGCATGCATACCTGAATGAGTGTCTCTCTCTCTCTTCTCGCTCTCTCTGACACACACACATTCTCTTTGAGAACATACAAAATCAATCAAGTAAATGAAACGTAACTGTATCCACATTATAGACAAAAGGAATTTTCTGGTCGCAGCTAATTAAAATACTTGCTAATCTAAACACAATGCCTTTTTTTAAAAAAAGAAAAAAGAAAAACAACCAGTGACAACCCCTGACAGCTTTCACAACTTTTTGTGATAACAGATGCCCTTTTGAAAGAAGTAATAAGGAAAGGTTTGTCTTAGCCATGGCCTCTCAATAGGACCACCTTTAATTGATCCAGGAGGCTGAAGAGACTGGTTTACAACAGGATGATGTATTTGGATTGTAAGGAGGCCAAAACAAGCATGGGGCGGGGGAGTCAGACTACAGGATGTTTTATTTTCTACAGAGGAGCAAGTGTTGTGGCAAAAGACATTCTATGTGGTTATTCTTTTATGTAGTCATTGAAAAGATTTCTAAAGACAATTTGCAAAAGGAAGGAAGTGATCATCAGAGCATAATCTCAGCATAAATATGAACATGCTTCATCACCATACAAAACAAGGATTCTTTGGAGAAAATTAGGAGATGACCTAATGAGGGCAGGGGAGGTTTAATTAAAGAAACAGCCAGAAAAGGGGAGGGCGCGGATAACCAGCTTTGCATGGTTCCTTCTTCCTTTTTCTTAAATGAGCTGTGTGAAGTAAAATTTCTGCTGAAAGGCTATGCAAGAGGAGGGGTCACATGGATCCATTCATAAATTCCCCACGCATTTCTCAGTTCAGTGTTCCACCCCAATATGTTTCATATTATCAGGATTAACCAGACTTTTGTCAATAATCAGCTGCAGACAATAATGAACTTCCATGCTCAGCTTGGAAAGAGGGTTGCCAGCTCTGAACTACTCCAGGCCCTGAGATTTTAGCATCAAAACCTGAGAGCTGTGGACATCCCTTTGTGATCTCAGAGGGGGTAAGCCATAGTAATGAGACAAGGTTACGGTTATAAGACGTGGTCCTTGATTATGAATTTTGAGCATGATATATTAAGCATCAATTAGACTTGCACAGAGTACATCATTTCACTTTTTAAAAAAACACCAAGACTTAACAAATAACGAATATATAGAGAGACTTTTCCAGGCAGCTCTCTCACCTTTGCATTCATCCCTTGAGGACTGGAAAAGAGGAGAAAGGTGCTGAGAGCTCGAAATGCTACTTGAAAACCCAGACAATATAGAACTATGCATTTTGTTCTAGAGAAGCACACACAGACACACACACAAGGGCATTGATATAAAAGGTACAAAAGATAAGCAAATCAAGGACTGGTGTACAAAAGTTTTCAACTCCCTGACACATCGACTTTAAAATAGTTCTCCATCTTTCGCTCTTGGAGAGTCAGCTGGTTGTTCTGGCCAACAGTGCATTGTTCAGTTTCAGCTGGTCTTCCAATAATGCCACTTAGAATCATAGAGCAGAAAGAGACCTCAAGAGCTATCCAGTCTAACCCCTTGCCATGCAGGACTCAAAATCAAAGCACCCTTGACAGATGGTCATCCAATTTCTGTTTTAAAGAAGGAGATTCCACCACACTCTCCAGTAACTTGTTCCACTGCCTAACAGCTCTTACTGTCAGAAAGTTCCTCTTAATGTTTACGTAAAATCTCTTTTCCCATTTCTCTGGATCCTAGTCTCTGGAGCAGCAGAGAACAAGCTTGCTCCGTCCTCAATATGACATCCTTTCAAATACTTAAATAGAACTATCTTATCACCTCTTAACCTTCTCTTCTCCAGGCTAAACATACCTAAGTTGTTTCTCATAAACCATGGTCTCACTTCCTGTAAAAGTGGATCTAGCCATGATGATCCATGCTTTAATCCAGGGGTTGGCAACTGCAGAAGGGAAGGGTGAAATTTTTCTCTTCTGGCCCACCAAGCAGCCCAGACTAACACATTTTGGTAAACATCACTTCTGTTTGGCATTTTATCTGATTTCTCACCAATTTTAGGAGGTGTTATGGGGGTGGGGAAAGCAAACTGGCACATTTGCAGGCAGTTTGGAAGACTCTGGACCAGTTTTAGGTGAAGAATCACCAAAATGGCCTTTAAAACAATTTTTAAAATGTGGGCATCTGAGGTTTGTGAGGGAGGGCTTTTGGGGAGCTGCAGTAGCTGCGCTTGGGTTTCCTAAGGGCTGTATGTGCCCATGGGCTGCATTTTAATCATTTCCCATTTAGACTGCTGCAATATGCTTTACATTAGACTGCTTTTAAAATGAATCCCATGTACAAAATGCAGTGGCCAGATTGCTTTCTGGGTATGCACTGATGATCATTATCACACAGGGGAAATTCCATGCAGAAACAGGGGTTTAAATCAGGGAAAAAAACTGTAAAAGCGGGTTGATTTTCACATGACATTGTTGTTAAAGTGGTATTAACCCGAACGGAAACTAGATGGAAAATTATGAAAGTAAAAAGGAGTGGCTTTTGTCTACTTTCTGTTCAGATTAAACCAGTTTAACAATGGCATGTGTGAAAATCAATCCACTTTTGCAGATTTTTTCCAGCTTTTAAATCCTGTTTTTGCACCGGATTTCCTTCATGTGATAAACTCCACAGAGTAAGGGCTATCCAGTCTAACCCCCTGCAATGCAGAAACTCACAATCAAAGCACCCTTGACAGATGGCCATCCAACTTCTGTTTTAAAAAATCTCCAAAGACTGACACTCCACCATACTTTGAGGGACCATGTTCTACTGTTGACCAGCTTTTACTGTCAGGAATTTCCTCCTAATGTTGAGGTGGAATCTCTTTTCCTGTAGCTTGTATCCATTGTTCCAGGTCCTATTCTCTGGAGCAACAGAAAACTGGCTTGCTCCATCCTCAATATGACATCCCTTCAAATATTCAAACAGGCTATCATCTCACCTCTTAACCTTCTCTTTTCTAGGCTAAACATACCAAGCTCTCTTCTTAGGGCATGGTTTCCAGACCATTCACCATTTCATGACACTCCAGCTTCTCAGAGTCCTTTTTGAATTATGATGCCTAGAACCGGACACAGTATTCCATTGAGGCCTGACCAAAGCAGAATAGAATGGTACTATTACAGTGAACCCTTTGTATACATGGGTGATCCCACACACACACCATTTTCTCCACCTAGGAGAGGTCCATTGGACCTCAAGTCGGCATAAGGCAAGCCTGTGTATCGAGTGGGCCACTTGTATTTCCCTTGATCTAAACACTATACTTCTATTGATGCAGCCTAAAATTGCATGCGCTTTTTTAGCTGCTGCATCACACTGCTGCTGACCTGACACTAATTGTCTTGTGTCCAAAATTGTTTCTGAAGCCAATTCAAGTCCTAAATGCACTTAATGGTCAGCTGGACAGTCTGTCTGAAGAATAACAACCTTCTCTATGTAGTTTAAAAACTGTTTCTGAGATTCTGCTACATGGCCCACAACCAAGAGAGGTGCAGTTGGGACCATGGGACTGGGCCTTCTCATTTGCAGCTCCCGAATTCTGGATCTCCTTTCCTAAATAGCTGAAATCATTTTCTTTCTTGTTTAATTTAATGAAAACCTTGTTTGGTCCGGTGCGTGAGTGATTTTAAATGTAATTCTGCTCAGTTTTTAGTAGTGGCTGGCATACTGTTGGGAGATTACACTATTGTAAACTGACATTGTGCAATATTTTTATTCTCAGCAGAGGAGCAGAGATGTGCATGGCTGGTCTGGGGTCAGTCTGGGCCACAATACTCTGGACTGGCCCCGGATTAAGCAGCCAGTGTAGCCACACCCATAATTATGCTATCAGGATTATTGTGCAAGCATCCTGATAGGCAAATGTGTCCCATGGCATAGTTTTAGCAATGCCACTTCTGTCATTGTAGTTATGCTTCATCATCTCTGCAAGATCTCATACTCACTTTTTTTCCCTCCTGTTTTAATTTTAGTTGGTTATTTCTTTGGCCGTTCCAGACTGCAAAATAAAGCTGCTTCGGGTCTCTTTGGAGGTATGCTATTTAAAGATGCATGGGTCCTAAGAGTCCAGAGGTCGCGCCAAAGCCACACTCCCATTCCTAAGCACTGGAGTGCAGCTTTGGTGCAGCTTCCGGATTCTTAGGATGCATGTATCATTTAAACAGCATACCTCCAAAGAGACCTGAAGCAGCTTTATTTTGGCAGTCTGTAACAGTTTTGTATAGTTAAACTGGCTTGTCACCCCCGGGGGGGGGGGCAGACTTTTGATGAATGAACTATTTTGTCTGTATGTACATGCTTTCAAGTTGCCTGTCAGCTTACCATGAACCCATGAATTCCACAGCATTTATTAAACAGAGGTGCTTTTTGCCATTCCCTTCCTCTTATCAGTAAATAGTCTGACAATAAACAAGCACCTGTGCCTATATATGCATATATATTAAGCCCTAACATTTCTGTTGCTAGAGCTTAGCGCACATACACATGTTGGATGAACTGCAGTACTGATATTGCACAGGGGAGGAGGGTCTCTGTTGTTGTTGTGTGCCTTCAAGTCATTTCCAACCCTAAGACAAACCTATCACAGGGTTTCTGGAGCTGAGTGTGTGTGGACTTGCCCAAGGTCACCCAGTAGGTTTTTATGGCTGAGCATAGATTTGAATTCTGGTCCCCCAGAGTCATAGTCCAATGCTCAAACTACTACTCCATGCTGTTTGATTATGTCGGCTTTGCTATTAAATCTACTGTACTTTGACATACAGTATTTAGATTTTTAAATTGTATATTTATTATTGTATTAACAATATCTGTATACTGTCACAGTATCCATGCATATGAAGGCTGGTTTTGAAATGTTTAATAAATAAAAATATATAAATAAATATGGTTCTTATCAATGTTTCTGATTTTAATGTGTTTGTGTTTAATGACATATGTAATGGTTGGTATTTGGAATACCAACATAGAAATGTTGCTATAAATCATTCTATGATCATTAACTATACAATTTTTGTAGTTAATGGATATGGCACAGCTTTGAACAATTACTTTTCTGGACCAACTCCCAGAATCCATGGTGACTGGGGGATTCTGTGAGATTTAGTCCAAATAAGGACCTTTTCCAACTTCTGGTAAGTATATTTTTTGTGATTCCATACATGAGGAATACCAGTTCAAACTTATACCATATTTAATTCACCATTAATAGTACTTGAGTTTTGTTCTTTACTGTTTGCTCACAGCCAGAATGTATTGTGTTTGCTGGTTCAAACAGCCCTATGAAACCTTACAGGAGTTATGGGATCCCTGTTTTCAACTGAAAGTTGTGACTCCCATGGTTGAGCCATGGTGGCACACGTGGTGGCCTTGGTTAGTGTGGATGTAGAAAACTGGGATTTTCTTTAGTGAATTACTGTGAGGATATTACTTGCCTTTGCCAGCATTTTGGGGGGGGGGGCAGAATAATGAATGTTTCCGAAGTAGTAAGAGTCTGTGTACAATGATACTCTTCTTCCATTTTGTTGCAGGGAGGTCTTTGGTATGGGAAATCAAAAGTTAACACATAATCTCATTTAATTTTTAATGTGCTTCTCTCCTCTGCAGTGCTGTGTGCCTTCAAGTCATTTTTCAGGGGACCCTAAGAATAAACCTATCATAGGGTTTTCTTGGCATATTTGTTCAGAGAGAGTTTGCATTGACTTCTCCTGAGGCTGAGAGAGTGTCACTTGTTCACCATCACTTAAGTTTCCACAGCTGACTGTGAAATCCTAGAATGTATCTACACTGTAGAAATTAATAATAATAATAATAATAAATAATAATAATAATATAATATAATATAATGTTTTTTCTATTCCGCTTTTCCAATTTGATCAAAGCGGCATACAAAATTCATATAAAATACATAATAATCAGTACAATCAATAAAACAATATATAAAAACAGCATATAAAAAACTAATACAGTTTGACACCATTTTAACCACCATGCTTCTATCCTACGAGTCCTGGGATTTGTCATTCAGTGAGGCACCAAATAACAGACCCCAGGATTCTGTAGGCTTGAGCTACAGCACTTAAAGGAGTTTATCACATGGGACTAATTTCAGCATTAAAGAGAGATTAAAAAAGCACATTAAGCATCCCGCAATAAAGTGAAAATGGCAAGTAACTGCTGAATGATTATCACATGCAATTGTGCAAAAAGTGATATCGAAAATTCGTTGTCACTGAAATCCTGAAAGTAAAAAGATGTGCATTGGTGCTTCTTTGTGACCACTTTAATGGAGGGTTTTGTGCATGTTGTGTGAAATTGTTTCATGTAATTATGCGATTTTCCCGGGTATTCACAGAAAAACTGTCGATCTCCTTTGCGTGATTAAAAGTGATGTCCAACTGCATTATTTTTATAGTATAGATGCACTTAGTCACCACAAGCCAGACAACCCACACAGGTTCACCTCAGCGTCACATTTGACAAAAAGTTAACCACTGTGGAGTAAAACACTTTTTAAAAAATAGAATGCAGATTGTACTGCCTCCAAAATGAAATGTGAGCATCAATTCAAGTGACTAGGAAAAAAATATGAACAGTGAAGATGGATGAGACATTGACAGAAGTCCTCCTACCTTCTGTCCAGGAAGAATTCCAGAATAGCTTCCATTTGGAGCAGAACTAAGGACTTTATCACATGGGGAAATTGAGGGTTTAAACAGTGATTATCTGTAAAAATTGAGCGATTGCCATTAAAATTTTCACACGATGTCAAGATTAAAGCATCATTATTCCAAGAATAACCAGGGAATAACCAGCAACAAATCATTCACAGAGAAATTGTGATGTGTGCACAAATCTTAATCGTGATCATGCAATTTTTCAGGGATAATCACTGTTTAACCCCCATTTTCCCCAGTGTATAAAGTCCTAAGAAGCATGAATGTACATTTTATGAATGACTTGGTTTTTATTTTAGCTTTTCTTTTGGAATGCTCTCCATCTTTTCTTGCATGCCCTTGATTGTGTGATGCCATCCTCCTTTGTGGTGAGGACATCTGTTCACTCTGGTGCTGATCAGTGGGTTTGCAAAAGTTCCTGGGGTTTGCTCTGCTGTGGGTTTTTTTCATCTGCCAGCAGAGTTGCTCTTGAACCCTGGCCCAAACCAAGGCTCAGCAACACTTTCACTGACCAAGGTCCAAGGAAAGAGCAGTTTTTCCTTCTTGGAGGGGAAAGGCAAGGGGAGGAATGGAAGACCCTCACATCATGAATTTATATGGGTAAAATATGAACCAAACAGAGGGAATCCTTTCTGGAATGTGTCTCTCTGCTGCTCCTTGGAAAGCAAAAATTGGCATCTGTGTGCACAACTGTGAGGTGTGGGGCCAAGGTGTGGGAGCGAGGAAGAGTAGGGGAAGAAGTGGGGCTTTCTCAGTTTGAGGATCCCACTGCCTGCCACCTACGCACTCAGTCCACCCCCAAGGAGCTGTCATGCCCTTCACCCAGAGATGGAAAATGGGAAAGCTGCAAGGAAAGAAAGCAGGGCCCCCAGAGAAAGATTGGCAGCAGAGGGAGGAAGACAGCCAGGGGGAGGAAGGGAGGGAGGAGGGGAGATGGAGGTCACATAGCCATGGGTTTGAAGGAAGGAAGGAAGGAAGGATAATCCAGGGTGACCAGACATCCCCCTTTCCAGGACATGTCCTCCATTTCAGCCTTCTGTCCCATAGGAATTCCAAATGAACTCTATTTTGAGCATAACGAAGAGCATGAATATCTTTATATGAGTGTTTTTAGCTTGGATTTTGTAATGTCCTACCTTTTCTTGAATGGGGCTTTTCATGGCATTGCCATATTTTGAAGCTGAAGAGTGGACTTGTCCAAGGTCACCCCGGGTTTCCTGGCCAAGCTGGGAATCAACCCTGGTCTCCAGAAGTGCAGCCCAATACTCAAACCGCTTCACTACAGGATGGCTCCTAGCCTGGTTATAGAGAAGAGCAATGCCAACAAGACCCCTCACCCCTAGATGAATAAGCCTGTCAACTCCTTTTAAAAAGACCACTTAGGAAATTGCAGCTGTCTAAGGCACATTTTCCCACCCACCACCCCTTTTAAGTGGGCTGAAAGTATATGTCAGAGGGCCTTGACAGAGGCAGTCCTTCATTGCTGAAGGTAGATTTTAAAAATTAACTAACCTATCCAGCTGAACTACAGAGAAATTTAAATTATTGCTTTGATGCTTAGTCTCCCATCTTAAGATTTTTATTTTATTTATTTATTTAGGTATTTATATCCCGCCCTTCAGCCCTAATGGCTCTCAGGGTGGCTTACTATTATTTTTGATCAGACAGTTCCCTGCCTCTCAGGCTTACAATCTAAAAGACACGAAACAAAAGGAGAAGGGAATGATGGAGGGAAGGGGATGAGGTCCAGTGGTTCTTCTCTCCTCTAAGGCCTGGACCAAGGCAGATGGATTGGAGGGAGGGTTCTTCCTTCTTCAGGCTAGTCCTGATGGAATGGACTAGCCTGGCGAATTCCCTCTCAGGCCGGCAGATGGCAGTTGTGGAGGGCGGAGTCTCCTTCCTTCAAGCTTAGTCCTGATGGAGCTGGACTTGCCTGGCGAACTCCCTCTCAGGCCGGCAGATGGCAGTTGTGGAGGTTTACCATTTTAACCTCTCTGGTCCTATTCATCCATGGGCCATTACAAGAAGCTCTCTTTCCCCCACCATCACCACCACCACACCCACAGATATACAGTGGGCCCTTGATATCTGCTGGGGTGTAGTTCCAGACCACCACCTCTCCTGTGGATACCAAAATCCATGGATGTCAAGTCCCATTAAATACAAGGGTATGGTGCAGTGGTGTCTCTTATATAAAATGGCAAAATCAGGTTCGTTTTTTGAATTCATATCTTTTGGAAATATTTTCAATCCACAGATATTTAATCTGTGGATAAAGAATCCATGGATATGGAGGGCCGACTGCACCTTTTTCCCCTATAATGAAAGATACACCGTAAGAAAACATCAACTATTTTTTTTCAGGATGAATGCAGAGTTGGTGCAAGGCATAGTACCACAAAAAAAGTGGGGGGGGGGTAGTCTTAAATGATAGTAGTGGCACATGTCACTGATGCTTTGGAGGATTCAGAATGGACTAGCTGTTATACCTGAGCCGGAAAGCTGAATGCCAGTAATCGCTGCCTTTTGTTTGTTTGTTTGTTTTGTTTGTTTGTGTGTCCTCTTGTGCAATAATTAGGGTATCTTGAACCACCAGCACAATGAAACATCTAAAAAGGAAGCCTGAACATTTTATCTCAGAAAAGAAAGCTGTGGAAGCTTTTTAAGCATTTGGAGCAGCGCTTGGGAAATTTTTGTACCATAACAATAACTTTTTGTACCGGATGGGTGATTCTGAAGTTACAATCCAAAAAAAAGAAATTTTTCCCTACCAACTCTGAAGCAGCCTACCAATATGGAAAATTAGCATATTCCCAATACTTGCTGTTGCTGTGTGCCTTCATCATTTTCAATTTATGGTGACCCTAAGGAGAACCTATCACAGTGTTGACAAGATTTGTTTAAGGGGGGGGTGCCTTTGCCTTCCTCTAGGGTTTATCAAACAGGGTTTTTCCAGCTCAGATCCAGGTGATTGTGAATCGAGTGATGCGAATTCACGTTATAACAATGTATGTTCACACCTGGATCCTTTTAATGGGAACTCTCCCGTGGGCTTCTGCGGTGCTTCCGGACTGAATCCTTACTGGCTCCTCATTTGGAGAGTCCGCTAATAAGTGAGTTGACAGGATTCGCATTGATGCTCACTTCGAATTCACTGTGTATTGGTCTGGAGTGGAATGCCAGTTTGCTTGTGCTCTGGTATACCACTGCAAACCCCTGGGTTGCAAATTTCCCATGATGCCGTGCTGCAATTTTGTCCCATTTGCTTCCAGTGCTCTCCCTGAATAAATGCATTCACATTTTAACTGGATAGGAGACATGCTGGCGAGGAGGGGGAGATGGGGGGGGAGAAGAAAGGAAAAGAGGGGGCAAAGAGAGAGAGGGGGGTTAGTAAAGTTTCTAAAGGACTCTTTTGGGTGGGGGGCACGACAGGTGGAGGCAGGATTTACTTCCAAGTAGAACTGCAGTTTCTACACTGGTTATTTTTGCAGTGAAAGAAATGTATTATTATTATTATTTTATTATTATTAACATTATTTCACTGCAAAATAATAATAATAATAATAATTAATATAATTAATATATAATAATAATAATAATATAATATATATAAAATAGCTGGTGGGTGATAGACATTGTGATGATAAGCAGAAGGCATTTAGAGTAGTGTGGACATTCCCGTATTCACGTGAGGCTGCAGGAGGGTAGGGTAGATCCAGATGGCAGATCTTGAAGGAAGGGAGAAACAGGAGGCTGTAGGGAGAGATGGAGACTGGAACTCCACGAATTCCATGCCTCCGTGAGCCAAGGACCCCCACACAAACTCCAACTCCCATAATAATAATTATAATAATAATATAATATAATAATAATATAATTTATTATTTTAAAGTATAATAATAATATTAATTATTATTATTATTAAAATAATATTAATAATAAAATAATAATTTAAGTTATTAGTTTGCTGAGGCACCAGAGCTCTATGCCAGAGGCTCAGGTCCAGGACATTACAGTTCCCAGAATTCCATAGCACTGAGCCAGGACAATTAAAGTGGAGTTAAACCAGATTATCTCCCAGTGTGGATGCAACCTAAGAGAAGGCAACTGTTACAAAGGGAAGGAGAGATGTAGATGAAATAGATGAGGAGAATGACAAGAGGATAGATTGTCGGTGTGGCTGAAATGGATGGGGGCTTTGACAAGGAGGACCCCTTTGAATTGGCTGCCAGGGATGGGAAAATAGAAGGGAGGAAGAAAGGTGAAGCTGTCAATCACGTTAAAGTGGAACCAGGCTCACTTCTTCACCCCGTGCAAAGGTTCAGGATGCGTCCAGAGCCCCACTGAGCATGCGCAAGGATCCCAGTTCGAATCGTTGAATTTGCATGGTATGCACCGGTGTGGTAATGCAATTTGCACTCACTCCACTTTCCTGAATCCACATCACGTGACTTGTCTTGGATTCGATTCCCCTTCAATTCAGAAGGGCAACAGAAGGGCAACCAGGTATGATAAAACAGTCACGTTGTAACGTCAATTCGCATCGTTTGACCCGCAGTCACCCCTGATCTTAGCTCCAATAACTTCAGTGTGATAAACGCCTAAGACTGAGAGAGTGTGATTTGCCCAAGGTCACCCAGTCCCTGAGCAAATGGTCCAGGATAGCATGGGCCAAATCCATGCTATCGTGGCCCAAGTTCCAATCCAGATTGGTCCCTGGGCTGGTGCAGGGTGAGTGGATGTTTACATACCTGCCCATCCCCATGCCATGGACCCAGTACCATTGTGCGCTCCTTACCTCACTCCTTTCTTGCTGCTAATGAGAAGTTCCCTGCCAGAAGCCAAGTACTGTATCCTGTTTCCATGTCAGACACAGTGATGGGGCTTCTCAATAGCAACATAGGAGGAGTAAGGTAAGGGGTATACGGGCCATCTGGTTTGCCACAGAATTTTGGAGAAACTTCATGGCAAACGGAAGATCATTTTAACCCACATTAAGGCCCATTTGCCCTGGGATTAGGCATCCAGTCTACTGGATCCAGACCCGATCCTGGCCTGGGGCTACTGGCCTGCACCATCCAAACAGGACAACATAAGGCCAGAAGGAGCACGGGCCTTTTGGCTGATACAGACAGCCCCCCAGTGGGTTTCCACAGTTGAATGGGGATGCAAACCCTGGTCTCCAGAAGAAGCCCCAATACTCAAAGCACTACACTATGTTGGCTCTCATTCCCCATAATAAACATCTGAAAGCCAAGTGTAAGAATTTAATATTGTGACACTCCTGCATGGCGTTTCAGAGTGTGCCAAAGTGAGTATCACAGATAGTTGTAGACGGAATCCTGAGTTAGGTGTAAGCCTGAGCTATGCATGGTAGGACAAGGAAACAAGATTTACGACATGGGAAAGCTAAAACTCCCCAATGTTCAATCAAATGTAATGAAGGGCAGGGTTTTTAGTTGCCTGGATGACACCATATGGCTTCCAGTTTTCTTGCCCTCCAGAAAAAAATACAAAAAACAAAATCTTCTAAAAATTACTCTTTCCTACTGAATGCCAGTAACACAGGCAAGGCCCTAGAATGATAATATCTTTACCTTATTTCTGCCCTTGTTGCCAGGGCAACAACATGCCATGTGAACATGTTGAAAAGTAGAACTTTTATGGCATGCAAACAGTTGAAATAAAATGGACCCCTTTCTCACATCCAGTTTCCCACAAATAAAGGCCACAACTCCAATTCCAAAATAAAATGAATAATCATAACAGACCAAAAAGAGAGGAAAAAAAAGAATAGTCCTTTAAAAGAAGGGGCATCAATCAAGAAACTTCAACAAGGCTTCTCAACACATTGCTGCTTGTGTTCTCCTGAAATGTCCAAAAATTCCTGTTTGCAGAATACTCCATCTAGAGGCAGAAATTTCTTCTTCCTCTCCTTCTCCCAGCCTTTCTTTCAAGCTGTGATATCCTGACAGTGGTACAATTTCAGGAACACAGGAACTATACATCCCTGGATTTCACAACACCATACTGCTATTTGAAGTCAGGTAGTGTGGACTCTTTAAGTTTCACTTCCAGACCTCTGTATGGTTCCTCTGAATTTGAGATTGCTTGGGATTTATACTATTATATAATCTAGAGTTGAGTTATAGTCTATTATTCCTATTGTATTTAGCTCAGAAATCTGTAAGGGTGAAGGGAAGCCTAGAATTTTTTTATAATCACTCAATAAATAGATTTTTTTAGCAAATTCACTTTTATTCACCCCAACCTGCTACTGCTGCTATTTAATCTTGATACCAATTTTAACTGCTGGATATTGTCTTGTTATCTTTATACTTTTATTTTGCATTGTTATGTTTATCCCTCAGTATGTAAACCACCTTGGAAACTGGTGCTAATAGACAACATGGAAATAAACACCCAAGCAAATTTGTTAAAATATGTAGAGATCTTGTAGCATCTTTGAAACTAACTGAAATAAAGTTGGCAGCATGAACTTTTGTAGACTTCAGTCTACTTCCTCAGATGCATATGTCATATAAAATATGTCATATAAAATATGTCATTGTCTCACTTATCCATAGGAATCCATTATTTGGTGTACAATAATTAAAATACCTACTGTTTATACTCATGTATAAATCTAGAAATTTTAGTTAAAAGATTAACCGAAAAAACCTGGGTTGACTTATCCACAAATCAATATAAGTACTATACATATACATACATACATATATATAAAGGAGCCATTCCCTTTCTCTGAATAGAGTGGTAAAAGGTGAGAACTGAGTCCATCCTGGGAGCACAAAAAAGAAGCATGGATCCCCTCTACTCTCTCATCCATCCTTTAAGATGAGCACAAACAAGTTCTTTGGCATCATTTTCCTTTGCATCATCCTTTACATCTTTTGTTACATGCCCCTAAGTTTTACCCTCAACATTATCTACAGGTCATATCAAAATCCATAATTTCCCCCCAAAACCTGCCTTTGACTTATACATGAGGCCAACTTATAGTTGAGTATATACAGTATAACAAAATCTTATTCCACTGTCAGCTAAAGCTGCTTTGCCAGAAACAACCAAGGAAAGAGGGAAAATATGAGAGAAATTATGCCTTCAATAGCTTTCAGCCTTGTTGAAACTTCTTGGCCCAGAGAGACTGCACTTGGACAGAAAAGTAACTGGTGGCACAGTCCAGGCTGGGACACTTTCAGATTCCATGTCTAAGCCAATGAAGACTTAACTGCATTGCATGTAATTCTGTGGCAGAATAATGCACTTCACTCAACAGGAATTGGCATCTAATGTCTATTTGCATTTCATCTCCTTCAGGGAGACAAATATGCCAAATACATCAGAGAGATTTTTTTTCTTTCCAATTCTTTCCTTTTTTAAATATGTCATGTTTCCATTGCTGAAAGATTGCAGCATGGAAGCAGGTTATTTCTTCAAGTAAGCAAGAGCATCCCAGCTTTCTGACATACTGTATTTTGTCCTTTGTCTCCCACATCTGCCAGCACAGCTGAGTGGATTCAGAAGCAGCATTATAATTTTCTGGAAGGTGACCAAATGACTTATTTTAAGCAACAACAACAACAACCCATCTCCTCAGCCCTTCCCTGAGAAGTGGATTTGGAGCCCCCTTACCCATTTTCTGCTCATTCTGCCATTTGCAACTGCAAAACTTTTTCCATTAAATGCAAAGGTTCCAGAGACCGTGTTAATTTTTCAAATAGCAATCCAATTACTGAGCAAATTGGCACAGGTGCCTAGTTACATAGTTACTTGGCACAGCCTCCACTCCTTCTTGGCAGGGATGAATGTGTTCCCCTTCGCCCTCCTCCTCTGTCTGCTCTTGCCTCAGAGCCAATACCAGTGACCACATAAGAAGAGAGCCTGGCAGCTGCAAGATCTGGGTGCCAA
The DNA here is from genome assembly GCF_019175285.1 of Sceloporus undulatus. Classification (NCBI taxonomy): domain Eukaryota; kingdom Metazoa; phylum Chordata; class Lepidosauria; order Squamata; family Phrynosomatidae; genus Sceloporus; species Sceloporus undulatus. The sequence continues at coordinate 293,851,991 of NC_056522.1, read as the reverse complement.
GAGGCAGGTTGTATTCGGTGGCAGCAGGATCTGTGGCTGCGACTGGCTTCCTGGCTAGCCTTTTGTCAAGACCCCTTCCCGCTCCCTGCCCCCATCTCCTTTTCGCTAGCTCAGAAGTGTAAAATGCTCTGAGCAGGACTTATAGGGAAGCAAAGAACTCACTTTCCAAAATCTGTATCAGTTCTTCAAATATTAATGCCCTATTTTGGAGCTCTGAAACATTAAGGGTTTTGTGGGACTACAGCTTCTAGAATCTTTCAGCCAGCATGCTCAAGAATCCTGCGAACTACAATCCAAGAAAGTAATTTTTCCAAGTTTTGACACATTCACATACACACAAACACTGTCAGAGGCTCAGGATGAGTGGCAGCAATTTTGCCAGAGACATATCCAACACCAACCCTAAAGACTCTTAATCTAAGGCTGGAGATAAACAGTCTTTTTTTCCCCCAGAACACCATTGTCTTGTACATATATGTGTTTCTTCTGTTCCAATGACACCTCTGGTCTAACAGGTTATGTAATTTGTTAAAAAAATGCAAAAACCTGCAAAACCTGTTCAACCACTTGTGAAACTGAGATGCACACTTGGAACAGTGATCATTCTTTTAAACTGCCATCAATTCTCTGCAAAATCTGTTGCCTGTCTCCACTCCAACCAATGCCTTGGTCTCTTTATTCACACTCTGCTGAATACATTTTTGATTCCTCTGGGGTACAATATATTTAAGATCACAGACAGAGCAGCTGTTCTTCAATATTCAGTACACCAACGCGGATTTACTTGCATTTCTTGGAGTAATCAATGGTATGTAATATCCCATAAGTAATCGGTTCAGACTACACATAGAACATTACATATTGCAATTCTACACCCAATTTCCAGGCTCCAATCAACTTCATGGGACTTATTTTTGAGCATATAAGTTAGAATAGTGTTGTAAATGCTTCACTAAATCTGTTTCCCTCCCTTCCGCTCATATACACATTTTGTGAATAGAGTTACAGCTCCAGAGTTGTAGTCCAACACTGAAGACCATAACACCACACTGTCTCACTTTGGAAATAACTTGGCTTGCCATTTTAAAGAAGTCATTGCTGCAAGTGGAACAGAAAAAGAGGAAGAAAGCTCATTTATTGACAGAGGAAATGTTTATAGTTTTATATGTTTATGGGTTCCTCTAGAATCTGATGAAAAATAAGAATGTGCTAATATTATGAAGAATATCTACTGGCTTACATTCAGCCCATATATGTGTCAGAGTACCTCAGAGAAACAGCATCATCCAGCTAGAAGCTTGTTCCACTAAAATTGGGTATTGCATCCCTTGAAGTTTCTCATTGCTCAGAAATGTGGGGCAGCTGTATAATAATATAGCATTTTAAAGTTAACTCACTCTAACTTTTTACTTGAAGAGATTGTTGGAACCCAACCTACCAAGAAGAAGAAGAAGGGTTTATCAGGTCAAATCATTTTTGGAACCACATTCAAGACATAAGTAGAAACTACTGAAGAGGATCGTAGTCATCTGACTGGCAGTTTCAACTGTGGATGGAAATCCTAAAAATATCTGAGTGGACTCTGAACTTCACAAGCCAGAATGTTAATGCACAAGTCACTAGCTTGGACTTTACCTGCAAATCCATTTATTTCTTAGCAGTGGAATTATGCATGAAATTGTTGAATGATTCACAGGTCATTCACAGTCCTATACATATAACTAAAGTTCATGGCCATTACACAATACATTCAGGGAACCTATAAGCTTTGGCCCATTTATAGTACAGGTTTTTAAACTAAGATCAGTTTGCCTTTTTGTGCTGAGAAAATGTTCTGTTTTCACAATAGGTTAAGTCTTCTCTTGTACATCCCAGCTTCTTTCCTTTCCTTTTATTATCTTCTAGTAGGGGGCCATTCCCACTGGGCATATAATGTGACGTATATCACTGCGATTCTGACTCAGATGTTTTTTCCGAGTTGTAATCAAATCTGACCCATCATTCCCATTAAAAACGGGTGCAAACAGACCGGGTTTTTTTACCCCTTTTTTCGTTCCCATTGGTATTTTCCCCATGGTAATTTGAAGTGGGTTATTTTGCTCCCTGTTCCCATTGACCTTCCGGAACCTCTTTTTTTAAAAAGCAACTGTCAATCAAGTGCCTAAGCACCTGACGTCACAGCCAATCAGTTGCTTAGGCGCTTTTCCCCTCCGGGAAAGGGAAAAGGGAGCCTCTATTCCCCTCAAATCAATGCTCTGGAAGAGCGAAGGAGCCTCTATTCGCCCTAAACCCCTTTGCATCCCAGGCTCTTCTGTGTCTCCCCAGACTCCCTCTGGAAGAAAGAAGGAGCCTCTATTCACCCCAAATCCCTTTGCATCCCTCATTGCTCCCTGTGCTGTTTGGGGGGGCGATCAAGCAGGCATGTACTGCAGAGCCCATCTGCTGCTCAGGCACTCAGGCAGAGGCAAAAAAAGAAAAAAAGAAAAGAAAAAAGAATAGTTTAAGATGGTGTTCAATGGGTCTCCTCACACGTTGGTCTATGAATGTGGAGCAGGGGGGAGGTTGCAGGGGGTATAATGTTTTTACTGCATTTGGAGGTCAATGTAGAGCGATCGCTTTACCCTGCTTCCCACTCCACCGGGGGAAAGACTATGTGAATCGGAGAAAATGGTGCCAGTAATGCAGGAAAGAGAACAAGCGGGTGACACCTCCATGCCAGCCCCTTGAGCACTGCTCCTCCCATCCCCAAGTTCCCGAATCAGACATCCTTGTCGTTCCCATTCATTTGCCCCGAATCAGACTCAGGAGGCGCAAAAATGTGCACTTCTTTAAAACCGGTTTATCCACCACTGATTTGGGTTTTCCAAGGAAAAATCGAATACATGGGGATCAGATCCGAAATCCAATGGGAATGAAATCGGCACAAAGAGAATCGAGCACACGCTCAAATGGGAATGATGCACCCCTAATTCGATTCTTGATCTGCTTTATAAGCCAGTGGGAATCGGGCCTAGGACTTTTTCACACAGAGGAATGTGTCACCATCCCAAAAGTAGAAGAAAGTGGGAGGAATCCAAAAATGCAAGAAATTCCATAGTAGCTTATCACACAGAGAGATGAACACAGTGTCCATCTGAAAGAGAAAGCAGTGTGAATGAGAATTAATTCATCACATGAGTGCATGCCCATCAGCTTCTTGATTTCTAATTAGTGTGTTTGCACATGCGCAGGGAGGACAGAATCCCATGGCTGACAGTAATCCCATGGCCAAACTAGAGATGCATTTCATACTAACACAAATGCGAATTGACTGCAAATTCGCAGTGGAAAAGGATTTATAAATTTGATATTTTTGCGAATTCAGCTATTCCTGGGATGTCTCATGATTGGATTGTGTTCTGTTCACGTGTGACGTCATTTGAAAATCTTTAGTGAAATTATGTGAAATACCTTGGATGGCCCCTGATTAACCTTTGATTAACCTTCCAATTTTCCCTTTATGATAAAGTCCCTAGTAAAGTTCTGGCTTCACCACTTAATTCCCACCACCACTTCCTTTTTTCCACCATTTTCCCTGGACTAATTTTTCCCATTGGAATTTTACAGTATCCATCTTCTTCGATCTTCACCTCAGTCTTCAGGAACTTGTTTCTTGAAACAAGTAACTATTAGGACTTTATTGCACCACCTCCAGTGCCTGACTTACCTCTTCCAAATTTGAGCCAAATTTGGATGTTAGGCTGATTTTATCGCATGGACTTTTCCCTCAAAATGGCTTCCTGTTGCCTCCAGTGTTGAATTCAGGCCCCATAAGTCAGTTCGGCATCCATTTTTTCCAAATCAGAAGCTTCAGAATTGGAAAAAAAATGGCTGCTGAAGCAACTTATGGGGCTGAATTCAACACTGGAGACAATGGAAAGCCATTTTAAGGGAAAAGTCAGTGCAATAAAATCAGTCTAATTTCCGAATTTGGCTCAAATTTGGAAGAGGTAAGTTGGCCAATGGAGGCGGTGTAATAAAGTCCTTAGTCTCTCTTCTTGAACTTTTAAACTAAATTGCTAAGAAGCTAAGAACATAAAAAGCGTCAGATGGAGGTCTGGTGGGAGATAAAAGGCAGATATGTTTTTTAAAGGCTAACTTTCATGCTCTTCATTTTGTATTGTATTGTTTAATCTTCATTGTCTTAATCATTAGATTGTATTTTCTCTGATATGCAGTTATTCTTCTGATTTCTAGTATATTGTGCCTTCATCTGAGAGATCTGATTCCCTGCAACTGCTATGATTTAAATAGATTTTTGGATTAATTACACATAATAATATCCTCAGTTCACTTCTAATTATCATAACAAGTATACTGGTATGAGGCAAAGGTAAATTGAGGGCACTGAGGATTCTGCAGCCCCATAACATTTTCCTTCAATCTCTAAGATGGAGAGATACAATCAAGGAAGCAATGGCCTTGAGTTTACAGGGCTTAAGCAGGGCTGTTGGTTACAGTGTAAACTGGCGGTCTTTCATTTATGGAATCGTTATAGGCTAAAATTGACTTGACAGCAGTTAATAATTCCAATGTCTGTTGTTACTGTGTGCCTTCAAGTCATTTCCTACTTATGGTGACCCCATCACAAGGTTTTCTGGGGCTGAGAGTGTGTGACTTGCCTAAGCTCACCCAGTGGGTTTCCATGACCAAGTGGGGAATTGAACTCCGAGCTCCAGAATTGTAGTCCAAAGCTCAAAATACTACACCACACTGGCTCTCCAAGTTCTAGCATTCCAGCAATTTAAAACTTCAGTTGAGTGTTTAGAAATACAATGTAGGCATTGCACAGAAAAGGGGCAGACAAAGGTATCAAAGTAATACAAATACAGCAAATATAGGAGTTGTAGGTGTGAACCTTTTATCAACATCTCACTCTCTGCAATGCTATAAAGTTGGGAATTGAAGGAAAATTTCATGGGGTACAGAATTCTTATTTGAAGGGCAATGCCCTCATTTTGCAAGGGAAGGGAGGCTGCTACAACCCCGGATTACACTCCCTAGACCACTGGGATAAATGGAATGCCTCATTTTAACAGGTAGCTTGGATTTTAAACACCAAAACTCCCCAGGAAGCATATCCAATGGTGAGGAACTGTGGAAGATATAGTCCAAAATATTTGAAGGACCAAATGATCTATCCTTGCTGTATATTTCTGGTTTGAACTTATCCAGAATCTCCATATTAGTATTAAAGTTTAAAAAAAAAAAAAGACCAATCACAGATTTCTCATGTAAAGTTCTCACTTTGGTCCTGAGAGTAATCAGTCTGCCTTATATGTTCAGGCAAAGCAGGCATCTGAGCAGTAACTGCAGTGGGATGTGTCAGCCCAACCCCTTGCACAGCTGCTGTAAATCCATAGCAAATGCCAAACTGCAAAATGCCTAACTCGGCATTTTAGAGTCTCCATGTAAATCATCATCTTGCTTGAGGAGATACATTAAGGCAGGCAGCATGCTTGTTTTTCCATTCCTGCAAGCCGCATAAAAGCAACTGTTTGCCAGGCGGCAGTCACATGGCTTGGAGGTGCTAAGCTGGCAAAGATGTTCACCTGGTATTTGGCATCTCACCTTCTTGGCAACCAGCTCACCAGTCTTGCTGACAACCCATGGATTTGTTATACAGCAGTCAGGCTCCTGATAGCCTATTGAACGTCATGTTCTCGGGATGCTATTTTCATTTTAATATCTTTCTGGGGAGTGGAGGGAAATGAGAACTGCAAGAATCTGACCAAAACAAAGTCAAAGTACATGTTCTATTGGTTACCATTACCTCCGAGGGTGGTTCTGGAGAGCAAATTCCACACCCCACCCATTTGATTTGAAAGATGCCAGCCACACTGCGGCCAACCACAAGTTCAGCTGATTCATCCTCATCAAGGGAAAAGGCCAAAAACAGCAAGAAGCAAAAGGTGCAACAGGTCTAGACTAAGATGTGCTAGTACTCTTGGAGAATATCTCCAACAAAGCAATCTCCCAAACCAAAGCCAGCAAGCATGTTAAATGAGGCAGGCAGTCATGTTTTTAACTTGCATAACAGCATTTGTAATTCGGATGCTTTGGGGAAAATATCAAATGCCAAAAAATTATCTTTGGATGAGATCTTCTGAAGGTTCAAAACTGATGGAGATTAGCTCTTTTTCTTACTAGGATACCTCCAGCTATTCACTTGAAGCAAGGAAATGAATATACTTTTTTTTAATTCACATATTATCACATAGGTGGGCAACCTATGTTCCATTCCCTTGAGGGCTGCATTCCCTTGATGGTAATCTGTCAGGGGTTACATCCTGCTGGTGGGGCTGGAGTACTCTCATATGAGTAAATACTTTATGATTTACAAATTAAAAAGTCATGTTTTAAAATTGACTGGGTAGGCCTGCTGGAAGAGATATGTCTTTAGTGCTGTTTTAAATGTAGGCAGCATTTTCAGCTGTCCTATCTCTTCCGGCAGGGCATTTCACAGTCTGGGAGCAGCAGATGAAAAGGTCCTCTGGGTAACCATTGCCAGTCTAGTCCTGCCCAGTTGGAGCAAGCATTTCCCAGCAGACCTGCATGTACAGGGAAGATAGTATGGAAGAAGGCAAACTATGTAGGACCAGTACTTTGTACCTTGCCTGAAAACTAACTGGCAGCCAGTGGAGTGATTTAAAGACTGATGTAATGTGATCATGGATGTGATGATGTACCTGTATTCACTCTAACTGCCATATTCTGAACCAGCTGGAATTTCTGAACTGCTACAAGAGTAGCCCAATACAGAGTGCATTGCAGAAGTCCAGCCTCAAGGCTACCTTTTGCACTACGGCTTACTAAAACTCCAGTGGCTGGTGCATTCTGGGAGTCATAAATCCAAAAAGATAACTTTTATAAGCCTTAGTAAATGCCCAGGATAATGGTAGAAAGGGTTTTCCAGGATTCCACTTTCCCCATCCCAGTCACTCTTCATAAGAGAGAAGCCCTCAAATGAAAATATAATTCACTGGTATTATCCAAAGACATAGCTGAGTTAGGTAGGATACAGACCGCCCCTTTAGGACAGCCTGCACCCACCCCTTTCCCTGACGGATCGGGGCCTCAGCAGTCACAGCGGCAGCCCCAGAGGCCCTGATCCGCCGCTTTTCCAGGCCTCGGGGAAGTGGCAAAATGCCGCTTCCCCGCAGCCTGGAAAGGGGTGTCCTTGGGGCTTCATGCCCCAAGGACACCCTGACAGCAGCGGGGAAAGGGAAAAAGGGGTTGCTTGGCCCCTTTCTCTCTGTATCGCTGGCACAGCCATTTAAAAGCCACACCAGTGATATGCATGGCGGAAGGAGCTCTGAAACGGAGCTCCTTTCAGCGTCACTAAAAGGGTGCCACAAGCACCCTTCAGCAGTGCCAAGACATAATGGCTGCGCCACACCGTTTGGATGCGATGTGGCCGTTACATCAAAATGGCGGTACCCCTGTGTACAGGGCGCCACTATTTTGACACCCCGTCACGTACTAGGGGTGAGGCCAGTATGGACACTGCGTCCTCGGCCAACCCCTAGCATGTGACGGGAGCGGCGCAAAGGTCCGTATAAATCGGGTCTTAGTTTAGAAAATCAGTATGCAAATGGATCTTGAGACTAACTGAAAGGTAGAAGTTGGTAGCATGGGCTTTCATAGACTTGAGCCTTCTTCCTCAGATGCATGTGGTGGAGTGGAAAGCCCAGGAACAGACGTATATAGCAGTCTGTGTGTGAGAATGTCCATAGGGATGCAAAACTTTGTGGGTGTGGAGATAAGGTGACAAGTTCAGTTTTACTGATGGTCATTGGGGGACAAGGCAAGGATGTTGATTAAAGCCAAGGTTAGTAGATAATCATATAAATGAGTATTGGGATGTAGTGTGGGAGCCAAAAAGTCAATGTGATGTACTGGCCAAGAGAGCCCTATGTTTTTTTCTTTTTGTTCAAAGACTGATGTTCTAAGGTCCAAGATAAAATGTCCAGGAACACTGAAATGTTCTGCAACCAGTTTTTATTTCCCATTCCTAATGTCTGATTTATGTTCCTTTATGTTCTGGGGCAAGGACTGGCCTGTTTGCGCAGTGTAGAGTGCTGAAGGGCATTGCTGGCATAGTATGGAATAAATCACATTGAAAGATGAACAAGGAAAAGTCCATCTAATATTGTAGGTGATGTTATTAGGTCCTGTAAAGACATTTCCTGAGTAGAAGTGTGAGAAGTGTTGGCATCTGGGCCTATGGTATCTGGGTCCGCATCTGTGTTGTTTGATCTTCTGTAGGTAAATAACTATTTGAGGTTTGAAGATTGTATGTAGGCAAATTAAGGTCTGCCACCAAGAGCCCTTGAGAGGGTAGCATCATTGTCCAGAATAGGTTGTAGTTCATTGATGATACATCTGAGCAGTCTCAGCTGGGAGCTGTATTATCCAGGACAGGTAATGTTTCAGTTCAGGAGTGGCTAACATCTGCTGGGGAATAGGACTAGGTTCTTCTCTATTCAATGAGTTTGCTTGTTTGTTATTTTACTGGCCTCTTAGTAATAGAGATATGAAAATCTGGCAATCTTGTTCTGGTTGAGTTTATCCATTTCCTGCTAATGCTCTTCTTTTGTTCTTTGGGTTGTGAAACTGCTTCCTGCACAAACATTTGTGTGTATATTTTTTCCAATTTGTGCTTTTTACTGTACACTGTTGTATTGACTAATGTTGTATTTATTTTTCACATGCATTCATTTTTTGGGGGAGGGGGGGTGGAAATGCCAGGTTTTGTGCACATTTTTTCTCCAAAATGCATCACAAGACTCACAAATATATGAGTTTCTGAGGCATTCCATTGATAGTTTAGGGAGTTTCTGAGGCATTCCATTAGTAGTTTAGGTTTATCCATCTGATTGAATTAGGAAAGCCATCTTGCAGTAAGGACTTGTTTGTAAATGATCACATGCACTCAATCTTAAGATATGCAGATATGTACACCTTTCTGTAATACTGTTGCATACAAAATGAGACAGAAAAACAGAGATGTAGTATTTGAGTGTGGAATTTGTTTCTCTGGCCTTAAAAATATTTTTACCAGTGAAGTAAATGATAAGCAAACTTTTTACTATTCTTCATTAACATTCAGATTATAACATTTCTTGGAAGGCCAGATCCAGCTCATGGATGGTGTTGCCCATTTTTTCTACAGTGATCTGACCTAGGAAGGGATACCATCATCAGGTGAATTACTGGCATTACATAATTAGTGAACTTAAAGAAATGAGGATGAGAGTGCATTATCCTCTCCCTCCATCATCACCCTCCACATGTGAAGGATGACACTTGGGCGGTTTACAGACCGCGCCTTTGGGGCGGCCTGTACCCACCCCTTTCCCCGCTGGATCGGGGCCTCAGCTACCACAGCGGCAGCCTCTGAGGCCCCGATCTGCCGCTTTCCAGGCCACGGGGAAGCGGCAAAAGGATGCTTCCCCATGGCCTGGAAAGGGGTGTCCTTGGGGCTTCATGCCCCAAGGACACCCGACAGTGGCGGGGACAAAAAGAAAGGGGCCGCTTGGCTCCTTTCTGCTTTGCGTCACTGGCGCAGCCGTCTAAAGACTGCGCCCAGCGACGCAAAGCTGGAAGGAGCTCCGAAACGGAGCTCCTTCCGGCTCCGTGGAAAGGGCGCCCCAGGCACCCTCGCATGGTTCCAGGACATCACTTCCGCACCGCTCCATTTGGAGGTGGCGCGATCATGATGTCACAATGGCGGTGCCCATGTAGAATGGGCGCCGCCATTTTGTACGTGCTCGGCACATACTAGGGTTAGGGTTTCCAGAAGGGATGCCCTTTCCTAACTCTAGTACGTGCCAAGCACATACTTTTGGCGTGTGTGGAATGCGCCTTTGAAAGGGAGAGTCTTCTCTATGCATGGAAGCTGACCACATGATCCTGATTTTCAAGGGCTCTCACTCAAATGGAGAACCTCCATGTGTAGAGAAGAAGATCTCCTCTTTAGACCATCACTCACCATCTGAGGGGAGCAACAATGTAGGTTGAAGATCTAAGGCACTCCCTTATTCACATGTTTAATTTAATTTACCCAGATTACAAAACGTGTGGAGAGTTGCTGTGGTGTGGTGGTTTGTCTGGTGGACTAGGTCTCTGGGAGACCAGAGTTCGAGAACCCATTTGGGTATTGAGGCTCACTGGGTGACTACAGGAAAATCACACTCAGCTGCGGATGAAGGCAGTGGCAAACTCCTGAAGAAATCTTGCCAAGAAAACTAAGTGATAGGTTTCTGTAAGGGCTGCCATAAATCAGTAATCTAAATTGTCCCTTTTCATTGACAGGAAAACCTGTTAATATGCCCACAGCTGTGCTAGTTCTCAGTTATGAAATGTCACTGACAGGGCAGTTGAGAAATTAGCAGTCACATAGTATTAGTGTCTCCTGCTCGCCACCTGTCTCCCTTGCTCTTGCTATTCTCATGCAGGCAAATTTGATTTGTTTTTTTCTTTCTTTCTTTTAACTTAAATTTCACTATAGAACTCTCCCACAAGCTCTTATTGGCCTTCAGACAGCCTCCAAATTTCACTCAGAACTCTAGAAATGTTTAAATAAATAAAATACCCCCACCCAAAAAAAAAAAAAAAAGCATCGCAAGCCGGGTTAATGGAAAGTGTGAAAGGGAGCATGATGGCAAAAGCATCATGTATGTTTCTAGTATGTTTCCATTTTTATTAACTAACATGCTTAACAAGAACAGGGCATGTGTGGGTTGCACTGTTGTTAGTAAATGTGGGTCGTTGCAAGTGTGGAACAGGAAGGAAGGAAGGAAGGAGATGGAGGGTCATACCTTTTCTAAAACCTTGCCTGGGTTCATGTGTTTGCTTTGTGTGCCTTCAAGTAATTTCTGACTTATGGTGACCTAATTTGACCCATCTTATGGCACCAGCAGTGTGTGGAAGGGCTCGGGAGCATGCAGACGCTCCTCATTCCTGAGCCCTAAAATCGGCTCCAGACCGCCACTTTCCAGCAGTCTGTACCAGGCCTAAGTTAGAGTAGTATTCTGCATTAAATGTTTGGACCTTCTGAAAATAGTCAGGCAACAAAATACCTTCCTTTTCCCAAAAACTGTGATGCATGGCAGTTAAAGTGTTGTCAAACTGCATTATTTCTGCAGTGCGGATGCAGCCTTAAATATACCATACCTTTATAATAAAGTCTAAACTAGAGTTCCTGGCATTTTGCACAACTATTCCAATATTCACTTTTAGCAGTGATAGCACAAGAGGCTGGGAAAATGGATAACTCCCCCTCACCCCGTTGCCTCCATTAATTAAAAAATAAATAAAAATAGCAAGATAATGCTGTAAAGGGCTCCTAACTTTGGTCAATTTATATTCTAATTTAGGGATATGAATCTGCCTACATAAAAAGAGGAGCTGAGGAATGTTTCAAAGGTCTGGTCTGAAACCACCTCATTACTAACAGTTTGGTTACCTCAGCATTAATCTTGGTTACTGCTTTTAATGCCATATGAACTTCACTCCCTGTGAACAGCTTACTATTTTAGTTCTTTGCAATTGATATTTAAGTAGGCCTAATGTCAAAAAGGATGGGATTCATGGACATTTAACAGTTCTGTATGGTATAGCCCTACACCATGCATGACCTCTGTTCTCCATGGCATCTGACCACCCTATTTATTGCTGACTCCTGTTTCAACCACTTGCAAATACTGTGATTCTGACATTGCTTTACATTTTAATAAAATGTAAACTATATATTTGAGAATCCATGAATGAAATTTTCCGGAATATGTTATTAAATTTGTCATTATTGGGAGAAGAAATGCAAATGTTCAAGATTTATGTTAGGTTAATGGTCAAAATACCGACACATCCACATGTTAAAAATCATTTTGTAACTGATTTGCTGATCAAGCTAAAGATGTGGGGCCATGTAAGGGCCACATCTGAGCTGTCATTGCTTTGCCCTATCCCAAGGCATCTCCCCTCCCAATACCTTTGTAGCCATTCGAAGTGACATTCCACATACAGGATGAAAATAAAATAATAAAATAAAATAAAACAGGTCTAAACAATCCTATCCAGTCCATTTTCATTATCCATTTTAATCAGCTTCACAACTTGCCTAGAAAATGGGCAGGCAATGTATTTGTTCATTGTACCTCAGCTAACCACAATCATCTGGGAGATTTTTTGTAAAGAACATGAAACGGCAGTGAAATCAAAATGTACAGCAAGCAATAGAAAAGGAGGGGTTTGCTGTACACATCATCCATTTTCCACAGTGGCAAATTCTCCCACTGCCCTCACTTGTTCCTTTTCCTATCCAGGCCAACAAACTGATTGGGCTGCTATTCCTGTTTTTCCCTCTTTAATGGATTTTCTAAGATGGGGGGATGGGGGCGGGGGGAGAGAGCGAGAGAAAGAAGCAGCTGAAAAACATGGGAGGAATACAACAGGCTTATTGTATGGACACCACCTTCCATAAGGAAGACATGATGATTGTAATTAAGTTTTGTCTGGCAGAACCACAGAGGGAGAGCTGAAGCAGAAAATTGAGCTCATCCGTGAGATATTCAAAGGCAGGTTCTGCTCAGAGGGGGGAAATGGTATAGTGAGAACATGGCATATATATACAACTCTGGGAGGCCAAATCTTTGCTCAGCCACAAAAAACCATGGGTAACTGGGCAAGTCATAGTCTCTCAGCCTCAGAGGAAGGCAGTGGCAAACTCTTCTAAATAACTCCTGGCAAGAAAATCCTATAATAGGGTCACCATAAGTTGAAGTCAACTTGAAACAGCAACACAACAAAGGCGCTTTTGATATACACTGACATCTATTGGAGTCTGCAGAAATTTATATTAATAAATTAATACTCCAAACCCAGTTGATATAATATCTTTACTATATTATCTTTATTAAACACTTTGGTCATATTTGACATAGTTGACATACTTTCTGACCTTGGGTTCTCAGACTCTGTTCTCGACTGGTTTAGATCTTACTTGTCTGGCAGATCTTTTGCAGTAGTTGCAGGGGGTCAGACTTCTTCTCCTGTTCCCTTATCTGTTGGAGTTCCCCAGGGCTCTGTTCTGGGTCCCCTTCTGTTTTCTCTCTACACACTGTCCTTAGGAAAACTCATTAGCTCTTTTGGCTTTTCCTACCATCTGTATGCCGATGACACCCAGCTGTATCTTTCTGCCCCTGACCTTTCTCCAAGGCTTGAACAGCAAGTCTCATCTTGCCTTACAGCTGTCTCACAGTGGATGCGCCATCGGCGTTTGAAGCTCAACATGTCCAAGACGGAGCTTCTTGTCTTTCCTCCTAAGCCCAACCTTCAACACTCCTTTTCTGTCTCTGTGGACAACATTTCCATTCAACCAGTCCAGCAAGCCCGCAGTCTTGGCTTTATCTTTGACTCTTCTCTGTCGTGTATCCCTCAGATCCAGACCACAGCCAAGGCTTGTAGATTCCTTTTGTACAATATTGCCAAAATCCGACCATATCTCACTGCCTCTACTGCCAAGATCCTGGTCCATGCCCTAGTGATCTCACGACTTGATTACTGTAATGTCCTCCTGGCTGGGCTTCCTTTTTCTCACCTCCGTCCTTTAATCTCTGTCCAGCATTCAGCTGCACGCATTATCACTTCCACCCACCGCTCTGACCACATCTCTCCTGTGTTGGCATCCCTTCACTGGCTCCCTCTCCCTTTCCGCATTCAGTATAAGCTCCTGCTGTCGACATTCAAAGCCCTCCATGGACTGGCCCCTCCTTACTTATCAGACCTTCTTTCTCCTCACCTTCCCACCAGGGCCCTCCGTTCTGGTAGTCAAGGTCTGCTGTCCCAGCCCAGGATTTCCTCTGCCCCATCCCGGATTCGCCCCTTTTCACTTGCTGCCCCTCACTCCTGGAACCTTCTTCCTCCACAAGCAAGAGCCATCACTTCTTTAACCAGCTTCAAAACGGAGCTGAAAACCATCCTATTCAGAGAAGCCTTCCCAGGCATCGCATAATTGTCGCTTACTATCTGATGTTCTGTTGTTGGCTGTTTATCGATCCATTTCCTGTATTCCTATGTACTGTATATGTATTATCCTACTTGTGATTATGTATTTTCCCTGGATAATGATTAACCATCCATTATGAAGCCTTGCCCTCCCTCCAGTCCATCTGCCTTGGTCCAGGCCTCGGAGGTTGAGAGGAACTGCTGGACCTCTTACCCTTTCTCGTCACCACTCCCTTCTCCTTCTGTATCATGTCTTTTTTAGATTGTAAGCCTGAGGGCAGGGAACCGTCTAACTAAAAAGATTGCATGTACAGCGCTGTGTAAATTTACAGCGCTTCATAAATAAAGGTTAATAATAATAATAATAATAATAATAATATTTAGATGGGATTTTCTTGTTGACAAGATATAGGTCCCATACAGACAGGCCAAAATAAAGCTGCTTTGGGTCACTTAGGACTGGAGCATGGCTTTGGCATGGCTTCTGGACTCTTAGGGCTACACAGACTAAGGAGACTATCACATAGGAGGCTTACCATGAGTAAATCGCCATGGAATTGTCCAAAATCATGACGCATGCATTGTTTAAACAGCATACCTCCAAAGTGAAGCGAAGCAGCTTTATTTTGGCCTGTCTGTATGGGGCCATAATATAAGAGGAAACAAGCACCCCCAAATGCATCCATCTGAGGCTCCACCGTATATGTCTACTGCTAGGGAGTTAGTTAAACATGCTAAACTTTTCTTTATTCTTATGGATATCAGGGTGATGTTTAAATACAGTTAAAACAATAGCTTGAATCCTACTGGTAGAGTTCAGCAACATAGCTGTGTTAATCTGGATCAGTATGCAATGGATTCTTGTAGCATCTTTAAGAGTGAGAGAAAGAAATTGGTAACATAAGCTTTCATAGGAGTTTATTGCAGGAATTTTCAACCCGACTGAACCCTAACGGGATGCAGCCAAGATGCGGGATGCAGGCGGGAATTATTGCTCATAATTCGCATTTAATTTGGCTGTCTGATTGCAGCCTGGCTGCATCCAGAGTTCCATGCACCACTTTTCAAAGTCAGAAAGCTCCCGGCTTTGAAAAGTGGCTTGCTAAGCATGCCTGGGACCCAGGATGTAGCCAGGCTGTACTGAGCCAGTAAAATTAAATGTGAACTACATGAGTTAATTCCCACCTGCATCCCGCATCCCAGCTGCATCCTTTTAGGGTGCAGTCAGATTAAAAGTCTGTACGATAAACTCCATAGACTAAGGGGCTCGTGCCAGATTGGGGCCACGGTAACCTCACACTGTGGCCCCAATCCAGCCTTTTGAGGGCACAAAAAGGAACCAGAAAAAGCAGCTCCTTTTTGCGCCATCAAAAGCATGCCATACCTGCAGTGGCATGGCTATGTGGCACCCCTCGGCACTGCATCATGTGGACACAGTGCCAGAGGCACACCTTGATGCCACGTGTCATCTGGAGCAGTGTTCAGTGTCTGGGCACCCTGAGGGGGCAGAGTCGGGCATGCGTCATCAGGACACTGCGCCCCAACTCTGCCCCCAGTCTGGCCTTTCAGGCCGGTCTGTAAAGACCCTCTGTCTACTTCATTGATGCTTCTTTGAAAACTTATGCTACCTACTTCTTTCTCTCAGTCTCAAAGGTGCTACAAGATCTTTTTGCATACTGAAGTCAATCATTAGTCCCAACTAGAGCTGACTCACTAAATCAATGGGATATACCTATGTGTTGATTCACTATTCAGCAACTGATTCAAAAGATTAACTCTAATTGTGAATAATATATAGGATTTAAGTCAATGTAAAAGTAATGAAAATACTAAAATATATATATAAAACCCAACAATAAAAGCACCAAAAGACTCATAATAAATTAGGGAAAAAATGCCAGTTAAAATGCATTGGAAAACAAAAATAGTGAACCTCCACTAGAGAATATTGTATAATTAGGAGGGTATTCCATACTTAGGGAGCTTCGGCTGAGAAGTTTCTGTCTCTTGTTGATATAAAATGCACCCAAGGGACCAGGAAAAGAATTTCACAATATAAGGAAAGACACCCCTGTAGACATTTAGATCCATTCTGTTTAGAGGTACCCCTTTTATAATTATATGTCTTCTCTATGCAAGAAACACCACTTTAAAAAGGCAACAATGTATGCTACCTTACAATGTTTTGGCACCGAAATCTGGGCAACAGCAAAAATCAAAGAGAGCCAGGAACATGCCTTTCGATATATCAGATGCTTCAGTCAAATGATTCTTGATAATAATCTATGATGGTAAGTTGGCAGCTGGATGATGGAAAACTTCCAAACATTACCTCCAAGCTGCAGAAATGAAGAGGATATTTGCGAATGTGATATTTGGCAAGGAAAGGCACATTGTTTCACTGCTGTGGGAAAAATGCTTAATGTTCAAACATTTCCTTAAAATAAGATTATAATGAAACATAAGAGGCAATGTTATTAAAGTTAATCAACTTTGTTGGCTAGATGAAAAAAAAATGTCATTCTAAGCTTATGTCCTGTCCTCAACCTACAGAATACATCCAGTGTTTCCTACTCTCATGTTTTATCTGAACACTAGACGGAAGACATTTAACAAGAGAATGAGCTCTTGTGTGTCCTGAATCTTGAAACTCAAGCATGTTCCTGAGTTACCCAAGGTTTCCAAATGAATGAAGAGTTGATTAGGTAAACTGTGAAAGCCTATAACATCAGTAATTTAACCTTACTTCGACTTGTAACTCTACAGAAAACTTAAAGTTGTAACTAAAAGTCTGAGGAAAATCCAGTACTAGTCCTTTCAGAGTAGACCCACTGAAATATTTGTGACTTACATTAGTGGTGATTAATAAGTCCCATTAATTTGAATAAATCTACTCTACACAGAACTACTGTTGGGTTCATCCACCTGTGACTTAGTTTTGAATAATAACTTTGCTGGATCAGGTTGAACTGCTCTTTTCTTTTCTTTTTTGTTGCATGGCAACCTAACTTTATTTTTTTCATGTCATTTTTGCCTCTGGTACCACATTCATGCATATCTCTCTCATTCTCTCTCTCTCTCTCTCTCTCTCTCTCACACACACACACACACACACACACACACAGAGAGAGAGAGAGAGAGAGAGAGGTACATAGGAGTACTTTAAATAAGTATGCTGGAACATCATTTTACAGATCACGATTACTGGAGTTTTATCACCCTTTGTACAGATAAAGCACAGTTAATGAAGTAGACGTGTTCCTAGACATTACTTCTTTAACAGAAGATGTGGTACCAGAGGCAAAAATGACATGAAAAAAATAAAGTTAGGTTGCCATGCAACAAAAAAGAAAAGAAAAGAGCAGTTCAACCTGATTCAGCAAAGTTATTATTCAAAACTAACAAAATGTACATGTGAAATTAAACAAGATGATCAGGTAAGCCTTGAATAAGTAAACAGAAACATTTTGAACCTGCTAGAAACCACTTCAAAAGTATTCCAAAATGTATCCAAGGCTCACTTTTTTCTTTAACAAGTCTCTGATCTTTTTTATTGTTTTCATTATAGATCTTTGCATTTCCCCCCAACATACTGGGAGAATGAGGTAGGCTTATCTATTTTCCCGTCTTCTCTCAGTTTTGCTCATCACACATACTCAGTAAGGGATCCTGGAGGCAGCTGCTGTTTATCTTGTCTGTTGTAGGCAGGCACTACGTGATTACCGCACTACACTCTTACAGTGTTGCTATTCCACTTTGTCTATCTGCCTCCTGTAGCATTTTGGGATTTGCAGTTTAGGGAAGGACATTTAGAATTTTGAGTCAGAGAGCTTTTAGGCCTCTCTAGACTACAAACCCCAGAATGTAACAGGAGACAGCCAGAGAACTAAAAGTGGAATAGCAGCACTGTAAGAGTGTAGTAAGGTAATCAGTAGGACCAGTCAAATTAGAATCCCATTCTTTCCCATTTCAAACTTTATTGCATGGTTTACTGCAGGCACACTACTGTAACTGGATACCCAAAAGTCTGTGTTATTCCAGCCCTCTTTCACCATCTTTCCAGTGTCGATATTGTTTTGAAGGGAAAATAATACAACTGCCAGTTAAACAGAGAATATGGAATGGCCAGGTATAAAAGACTTTGTAAAAAGGAGCATCTTTAACAGACACTTTGTTCAGTGAAGTGTGGCTGTGATTAGAAGCAACCTTTGAAAATAATAATAATAATAATAATAATAATAATAATAATAATAATAATAATAATAATATTTATATCCTGCCTCTCCCTTTTGAAGATCAAGGCAGGCAACAGCAGGAATTAAAACAGATACAAAAAATGATGACCAAAAAAAAAAAAAAAAAAAAAACCCCCCACCCCCCCCCCCCTTGACCCACCCTCCCTTCAATACAAAATTAAACAATAAAATCCATATAACTACAGAACAATTAAAAACAGTTTAACAATAGTGGCTATACCTAGGAGGCCAGATCAAATGGGAAAATAATAATGGTTGGCAAATGGGAAGCCTAAACAGGGAATTTCTGATTTGTAGTTCAATCTTTAAATACCTTAAAGGCACCAAACCCTATCTGATCTTGGAAGCTAAGCAGAGGAAGGCAGAGGATGCATCTTACCTGCCTGCCTGTCTATCCAGCTGTCCAGGTCCTTCTGGGTCTGGCCAGGTATGCAAAGCAGAGAAGGGGGCAGCTTCCGCCATGCTCCTCACCAACTCTAGTGATGCCACTGCAGCCAATTCTGGAGAATAATATAGGTCTCTCACAAGCTCTTACTGGCCTTCAGACAGCCTCCAAATCTTAAATGATTACAATTGGCCACATTTGTGGCTTTGACTTTTGCGGATTTAATTATTTTTGAATTCAATTAATATGTTCTCTGTTAGAATCTCTAGATCCTCCAGTGCAATTCTATGCTCAGCTTCTCCCAGATGTTGGCTACAAGGTTGTGCTGGAGGATCTAGAGATTATTAGTGGTGTTCTCTCTGGAGTTTTTTTAAAATGTTTTTTATATATAGGTTTTTTTCCCCACTTTCACAGAGGTCCTGCATTCTTAACCCCAGCAAATGTAGGGTGATCACTGTACTCACTTACAACAGGCTAAATAATAGTAGTAGTAATAGTAGTAGTAGACCCTGCCACAAACCCAGGTGCCAACTCTGTCCTCACATCTACTCTGGGGCCAATATTATAGGAGACAATAACATCACCCACAACATTAGAGGTGCATTTACTTGTTTTTCCCTCAAGATGATATATATTATCGTATGCCAGCCATGCCCTCTGTTCTCTACATTGGATAAACAGGACAGCCTCTATACAAAAGGGACATAAATTTGACATTAGAAATGGCTATATCCAAAAATCAATTGCACAACATTTCAGCTTTCCTAGACATACAGTATGGGCTTTATAGGTTGTGGTCCTTGAAGAAGGAAATTGCAAAAGAAGACTAGAAAGAGAAACAGCAGTACAGTTATATTCATTAGTAGAGATATGAAGAAAGGCAATAGTTCAATGGCATACTACATGTATTAATACAAGAGTCATCCCTATTTCAGATATAACAAAAGGAATTTTCCCAAAGAATTTTAAACCCAGGAGAACTGACTTTCACATATCACTTTCACACATCAACACAAACAGAGAGTTGTGAAGATCTGAAAGACCTTTATCACCTCACTCAACCTTTTGAAAATTTAGATCACAGAACATGTGTTGCATGTTTCTGAATCCTATTACATTCTGTATCACTCCCACAACTGTATAGATATGCTTTCTATCCAAGGCCTTAATACAATTCTGTACTGCAAATGAAGAAGGGGTTTTATATCCACAAAATTGCATGCTAAACTAAAAACCAGTTAGGCTTAAAGGTGCTGCCACGTTCCTTTTTTTTCTCCCCCTCCTTTCCTCCTTTCCTGACTCTGAAATGTTCATCAACTGTACATCAGCTGTACTCTGACACTATCATATTTCAGCTTGTTATTTCATTAAAGAAAAAGAAGGGAAACATTCCAAAGGATCAAAGATCAAGAGCATGAGAACACAATTGTTGGTTACTGAAGAGTCTGGCCAATTTTATTTTATTTTTTAAAACAGCATGTACAATTTTAGGCCATTATGCCATGGAAGGATCTTTCCCTTGCACACCGCCAGGCTGTCTCTAAGTTCGCGTACAACCGATTCAATTAAAGAGCAACTTGGAAAGAAGACCTTTCACAGACAGAGCTGTGGAAATTTCCACCAGCTTGCTTTTGCCAGGACCCAAACCAGTGACACTTGGTGCCAAAACTGAAATAACCAATTTGTTTTTCATAGCTTTCTCTGAGCAAGCAGGTAAGGGTTTGGGAGGAGAAGAGGTTGCTTCATGAGTTGACAACCATCAGTGAAGTATAATCCATCTCTTATTGTTGCTGAATACTTATTTTAATTACAATAGTCATCAGGAATCCGTACATACTTGTTTGGCTTAAACATACCCAGAAATGGAATCATACTCATATCTTACCTTATCTAAACTGTCCCATGTCTAATCTTGCTCTTCTTCATTTGTAAGCTCCTCAGGGCAGGGTTTGTCTGTCTCTCTGCTTGCAAAGTCATATGTAAATCTATTATATATGAGGCTAGAAAGCAGCCTCACACTATGTCAAACTATTGGTCCATCTAGCTCACTACTGTCTACACCAGGGGTTAGGTCCTAGAAATGTGTGGGCCTCCATAGGTTGTTGGTCTACAACTGTAATCAGTCCTAGCTTTCTTTAACAATGATGAGGGATGATGGGACTTGCTGACCAACAATCTCTATAGGCCTGTGTGTTCCCCATCTTTAAGTAGGACTATAGTGCTTCAGGCAATACGTGGAGACATCAGGGACTGAACATGAGACCTCTTGCATACAAAGTGTGTGCTCTGTCACTGAGCTACAACCCTTTCCCTATTTGTTAGGCTGGCTGGCTGGCTTGATGGTGGTCTTTACAGCTTTTCTTCCAAGTGTGTATCCAAACTGAATAATTATAGAAGTTTGATGCCACCATAACTGCTATGGCTCCAACCTACAGAACTGTGGCATTTCTAGTGTAGAGAGATAGCATTCTCTAGCACACTCCCCTGAACTATGCTGTTATAGCTCCCTGGAAGAAAATTCTGTGTACCTCAGAAAGCTACATATCCCATGATACTATAAAATGGAGTCATGGTTTTTAAAGTGGTCCTATAATTTTGACCGCATGAGCCTTGAAAAGTGGAATTAGAGCAGGATTGTAGCAGCTGGGGCCATGCCACATCACATGATGCTGTGTCTGTCCAGTAGCTGGTCTGTGGTCTATCCATTGCTGGAGTGCTTCTTCTCATTGATGGGCAAACTCATCAATGCCTCCCAGTTATGCTGCTTTTCCACTGTTGATGCATGTGCAGTAAGTTCCTCCTGAACCAATTACAATATGTCAGTCATGAAGTGTAAGTAGGTGTGATTCTGTTCCTTTCCTCCTCCCCCTTGCTATTCCCAAGCAAGCTGTTTTTTCTTTTTCTCCCCCCCCCCCAATATCCTTTATTTATTTGTTTTTTACTTAATGGATTTCTATGATCAGGCAATTGTGATAAGAATAAAAATAAATGCACACTGAAAAACAATCTGGGGAGGGCATAGGACAGGGGGATGGGGCTATGGAGGCCATTGTGCAGACGACGGAGGCCAGAACAGAAGGAGACCATGTCAATTTGAAAGAGCTATGCAATAATGACTGTCCACACCTGGTATGTTTGTGCTTCCTAGGCTAACACAAATATGCCACCTTATGAGCCTGGTGTGATAAAGTCTTAAGAATCAAGGTAGCTCACAACAAGATTTAAACAAGCACAGATAAAAATAGGAGAGAAATATAATGTTAAAACATAATGCAATCATAATATTAAAACACTATTGCATTTAAAAAAACTGAAAGCACATTTTTTAAAATAAAATGCAACACCAATATGATCAAATTCTCATTCTCAGCAGCCAGTTAATTGCTGAAACCATCACCTGGGAGAAGCCACTGAGAAGGCCCTCGCTCATATCTCCAACAAACATGTTTGTGAAATGAAAAAAGCTGAAGGTTTCTAGGGGGAAAGACTATGAATTCAGTTCTGATACTCAAAAATAATTCAGAGTATGTTAATTCTTTTTTACAATACATTAGACTGGCTCATATATGATACTAGATTTGAAGACATCATGATTTCTATCAAAATGTTTTAGCATTTTTAAAGGAACACAAGTACTTAAAAACGTTTGTGGTATGTTTGTTAAGACATATATATACAAAGTTAAAACTAGAGCTTGAAAAAGTTACATTTCTAGACTACAGTTCTCAGAATCTTCCAGCCAGCATGGCCACTGATTGAAATTTCTGGAATGGCCCCCAAAAGTAACTTTCCAAGCTCTGGCTGAGGGCATGACTGAACTTCTTCATCTTTGCTTTTGATCTTTATCCCCTTCTGTGTGACTGGAAGATGAATCATTATAGCTACCACATTTTGGGTTGTCACCATAACCACACAACAGATTTGGACTGCAAATGTTTTATCTGGCAGGAGTTTGGGGTGTGACAGGCAGAAATCCAACAGGTAAGGTATTCCCGGCAGCTGTTAAAGGCACCGAACCCCTGCTTGGCAGAGAGGAGAGGGGGAAAGATGGCAGCTTTCCACTGGAGGGACGGAGAGTCTGAGTCAGTTGTTTAACAGAGGCTCAGGATGATCATGTCTGAGAACGGCTAGTTCAGAACTCCTTCTGTTCAAAAGGCATGCCAGGGTGTTTTGAGCCAACTTGTTGCAAAGCTTGGATGTAGTCTCAGGTCTGCCGTCTCCAGCTTGCTGATTGACAATCCCTGGAAATCACCATGTGGGACTCTGTTGAGATGCTCCAGAATAATGCTAACAAGTGTCAAATGCTTTGCTGCCATCCAATGACCTTGCTCGGTATTGCCCTTTACAAAAGAAAAAGCCGTCTGCTTCTCCTCATTTCTGCCACTGGTCAGGTCACAATCTCTCCAGTTGGTTTAAAAGAGGGCACTGGCAGCTGGAGAGACTTTGCATACCTGGCAATGACCTGAACTCCACTCCATCCCCCCCCCCCCCCCCCCCCCCCTGCCTCACCTGTATGCAAATGCTCCTGTTCTTTTCATCAGCCTGCCAAGAATAGCAGAGCTTTATCTGAATTCCAAAGTCACAAAAACAGCATTGTGCTCAGGCAGTTAATTTTTACCGCTTTTACAATGTCCTCACTTTGCAAAAGAGATAAATGCCAGCTAAACCACAGCAAGCCTTCTCAGCACAGCTGTTGTTATGTTTTATAGTCGATCTAAGCATTGATTTCTGTCCTCCACTCCCCAGCCTGCAACACTAACTGCCCCACTGGTGCACCCTGTTGGCAGCCACAGAGATCTCCTCTTTGCTTTTTCACTGAAGAAAGATTCTACTTTCTCCCCAATACCAACCTGTTCAAAAATCACACTCTTGGGTATTTCAGTGAAGCTGGCAAGGCTGTGTTGAACTACAAGTGACTTCCTGTAAACTGAAAATGACCAGCAGGCATCCAAAAAACAAGTGTTGAACAGCGGAAATTGTTACAGCTCCAAGTCTTACATATGCATTATTTCCATAGGATGGGGTGTGTGTCCTAGAGCTGGAACAGTCAGCTCTAGGATTGGACTGGATCTTCTGAAAGCTAAAATAGCTGTGACAGTAGAAATACATAGATGCATCCCCTCCACTCACAGTCAAAGTGCCCTGATGGGGAAATAGTCCAAACCAAAGCTGCATGTGTCCCAGGAAGATGTGGTATTAACTTCTTCTGGCTACAGTGAGCCATGCCTTAGAAAACTTTCACACTATACTGTTATACTGCTATGATTCTACTTTAACTGCCATGGCAACATCATGGTATTTGCAGTTTAGGGAAGGTATTTAGACTTAGAAATCCAATGTGTCACCCAACTGCAAAGCACAGGTGCACATTCACACTATGCAATTATAGCACTATGATTCCACTTTAACTGCCATGATTCAGTTCTATGGAATCTTGAAATGTAGAGTTTAGGGAGGAGTATTTAGAATTCTCTAGAAGAGAGATCTAGTGGTTCACCAAAATTACAAACCCCACGAGTCCACATATGCTGTGGCTATGGCAAATAAAGTGGAATACAGTGCTATGGTATCTAGTGAAATCAAGATATTTCTATACTACCTCTCCCCAAGAATCAAAACAATTTAGATCATAAACACACACACACACACACTTAGTCAGCAATAGGACTAAAGCCCCACAAATTTAATGACCAAATGCCTGATAGAACAACTATGTCTTGCTCCCCTCCAGGGAAAAATAAAAACCCAAAATGAAGGGTCCACCTTTGGAGGGTTGTCCCTGATAAGGGCAACTGCAGTAATAGCATGCAAATTGTACTGCAGTGACATCTTTACTGGCCTAAAGTCAAGATCACAAAAAACACAAAAATGTCCCAGATCTCCAGATATTTTCACCAGGTAAGAAGGTTGCAAAAAGCAATGAGGGCAGGGAAGGTGGCCAAGTCTGATGATGTTAAAGTCTGTGTGGTCACAGTCTCTTAAAACAGCTCTCCCACAAACAAGGCATGAAGCCTTGTACTAGTTTCAACAGATTTTTGTCCTCACTACTTTGCACAGTGGGTTTCAAAATCTGTGGTTGCTCAAGTCCCATTAAATAACAATGACATAGTAAAATGGTGTCCCTGATATAAAATGTCAAAACCAAGTTTTGCTTTTTAGAATTATTATTTTTTAAGAAATATTTTCATGCTTTAATTTAATTTGTTTTATTTTTTTATTTGGATGGTTGAATCCATGGATAAAGAATCCATGGAAATGGAGGGACAACTGTATTCAGTGTATAGTGATTCATATCATTAAGGATGGAACCATCCATGTTCTACAGAAGGTGTCCAAAAGAAAAGTCAGACATATTTCTCATCTTTATAGTTATGGGTCCAACCAGCATTGGAGATAACTGCCATTGGAAAAATAACTTTCACCAAAGCAATCTACATAGAAACAAAATGTGTGCTCAGTATAGAAAGTTGTGGTTCAAACCAGCTGTGCCAACTCATACCTACAGAAAATTGGTTTTTCATCAACATGACTACACCCTCATTCTATTCAGTAACAGCTTTGGATAATGGAAATGTCTTCATGTAAAGAAAGGTACAGACAGTTCATGTACAGATGGCAGCAAGATAGAAAGACAATTATATGAATTACACCAATATTTCTCAGTGTTCTTTCTGGTATATATCCTGCAGGCAGAAATACTTGGGTTGCAAGAGTGTTTATTTTGTTGCATGGAAGCACTGCAATTAAAATTTGATTTGCACAATGTTTTAAATATATTAAAACCAGATAGTAATTGAGGATCTTGCTGTGCCAACCACATACCGGAACTGCATGTAATCTTGGCCAAGGACAGCCAACTTACTTTTTCATGTCCCACACCCTCCAACTGCCCGGATTTGGCAGGTGCTGACTTAATTTTTGTCCTGCTTTTTCAACTTTTCTCTTGTTTAGTCCCAGTTTCTATCTCCTCCCACTTTCTCCCTTTGTCCTCAGCTTACTTCAATTGCTGCAAGATCACTTCAAAATGCAAAAGTAATTTTCACACAACTCAGCAAGGTAATAGTTTTGCCCTTTGCTGTAGACACAGACAAAAGCAAACTGCTGCTGTCTCTTCTAGACTGTTTGTGTTCTTCCTTTTGCCATCTTGACCACACTCAGTTGTTCCCTGGCCATGCACATCCCAGTTTTAATCTGTAAAATGTTGGTGGGTATGATATCTTTAGGAGAGAGCAGCCAAGCTATGTGTGACCTTTTCACTGCAATGGCACCTTCAGATTCTAGGAAAGCACCACCTGCTCTGTCTTACAATTGGAGATAACTGGCATGAATTAGACAAACACATGGTATTCTTTCTTAATGTGTACTGCAATAATAGTATTTGCACAGTAATATTGTGGCAATAGTAGTAGTAGTAGTAGTAGCAACAGCAGCAGCAGCAGCAACATCAGCAGCATGCAGCAAAGTACAAAGTGGACAAGATATACCAGGAATGAATGCTTTGCCATTTAAAAGTCTAACACAGCAGTGCCAGATACTACCTATGTCAAAGAAGGCTTAGCAGATACATGGTTCAAGAGGTTGAACAAAACCAGAATGGAAAAGCAACAGGAAACTCCTAACTATATTCAGGTATAACGAAGTCCAGTGCCACTAGGTGACTAAACTATACAATGACAATGTGCACACATGAGCAACGAGAGCATCTGTTTCTTTGCTTTTAATAGATTCATCTGAAGCCTGACAAATGTTTTTTCATGTAAAGTACATCCTCTCTCACTCCCACTGTGGTTGGTAGTTTGTGGCATACACCAGCACTTCTCCAGCTATTGGTCCTGATATGTCCCTGTGTGGTCCCAAAACATTTTGCTCCCTGGGGCAAACAATAAGATGTTGCCTGCTCCCGTTTCAGGTACAGACACCACCCTTCTTCAGCACTGGTGCTTGGACAGCATTCTTCACCCTGCCACAAGCCTGCAGGCTACAATGGGGAGCAAAGGGAAGGTCCCTTGGCATATAGCTCTCTCCTGCAACACTTTGTTGCCACTGTCCACCTGCTATTTGTGACAATCACCTCACCAGTGGTAGGTGGCTTTCATGTCAGTGGATTGGTGAATCCATTCCAGGTGTTCAGTCCAATTTGCTGAACCTTATCCCCAGATAGGCTCTGTATTTTGTCATTACACCAGAGCTCTCCAACAGAGAAGGCTAAATATCTCACAGAACCACAGTTCCAAGAATTCCATAGCATCAAGGCATGGCAGTTAAAGCAATGTCAAATTGGATTATTTCTGCAGTGCAGATGCAGTCTTTGTCTTTATTAGCCACTTTAAAGTTATGTAGATCATGGTTACTGGTGTCCCAGGTTTTGTGGGAGCGGCAATAATAAAACTGAAACAATGCAGGTAGGAAGAGCTTCTTGATAGTAAGAGCTATATGACAGTGAATATGCTGCCTCAAAGTGTGGTGACAGCAGAAGATAGCACTTCAGGCATCTGGTAATGCAGGCTCTGTCCCCCCAGAATGTGTGTGAAGGAACAAAGCAATCCTAGCAATAAATGGCAGAGTGAGAGTGGTGTGGGAAGAGATGCAGCCCAATACAGAGGAAACACCTTCTCCAAAATCCCTTTGAACCCACACTGACAGAATGGGAAAGGTGGAAAAATATTTGTCAAGCGTTGCATTATTATTATTATTATTATTATTATTATTATTATTATTATTATTATTAT
>NC_056522.1:293802682-293824562 GCF_019175285.1 Sceloporus undulatus | reverse complement strand
GCATTCCTCCCACCCATTCATTTCAGTGGGATGGAAACAGTGATTTTCAGAGCTCGTGTAGTTTTCTACATTCTGGGGATATCTTGAGGGCACAGGATCCTGTAGAATAAGAGCACTTCTCAACCTGCCCATTGAGCTTTGGTTTGGTTTTTCGGATCTCCACAATATCAGATCTACCTCCAAGGGAGGACCTGCTTCTCTGCTTCTTTCTGTGCATAGAAAGGGAGATCCAAATATCCTCCAACCCTGAGATGCCCCATGAGATCCATGGGACTGCAATCTAAAGCTGTTACTCTTTTAGGATTCTTCATTTTTTTCATGAGATAAGTATATCTACCCTACAATGGAAACATAGTAAGAAATTCTATGTGTGATATCAATAGAAAAAAGGTAGAGAACATGAATATATAGCTTCTGAGATATTGGAAATAATTGCCTATACCTTCAAACAATCCTGAAATTGTTTGAAGGTATACTTACTCTGTATACTTACTCTGCATTGTTTAAATTGCCTATTTATTTCCAGGACAAGTCCTAAATCATATGTGAGATCATGGCCTTCCAGATTTTGTTACACTGCAACTCAATGTTCACAAACAGATTTCTGAAGCTCAAGAACAAGAAATTCCACACAAGCATTGCAAATATAATATCAAAAAGGTTTAAATATGACATAAAAACAAACAAGACAAATTGTCACTTTTACAAGGCAGCCATACTGGCATCTGTACATTTTCCAAAATGGCTCTACATGTCAAACTTTTGCAGTCCTTCTAATTTAACTTTCGTTACTTAAAAGCAGCATCAGTCTATTTGCCAACTATCGTTTTTTGTGAGTTTTTCGGGCTATGTGGCCATGTTCCAGAAAAGTTTCTTCCTGATGTTTCGCCAGCATCTGTGGCTGGCATCTTCAGAGAATGCTTTGCCTGGAAAAAGTTGGGTATATATATTCTGTGTGAGCCTGGGAATGCAGGAGTGATTTGCATGTGTATTGTTCTGTGCTGCTGACCGGCCTCAGGCTGGTAGGCTAATGCAAAAGAGGATTAATGTCTGCTAATTGGTGATCATTATCTGCTGGGAAAGCCCCTGACTCTGAATGGTTTCCCATTTGCATTTGCTGAGTCCTTATTTTGCTGTTCCTCAGGACTGGTAGCCAAATTTGGTTCACTTTAAGGGTTTATTCTTTCCGGTTGAAATTGTCCAGGTTTTGTGGATTTCAATGGCTTCCCTGTGCATCCTGACATGGTAGTGGTTGGCATGGTTCAGAATTTCAGTGTTTTCAAACAGTATTTTATGCCCAGGATGGTTTGTGGCATGTTCTGCTACTGCTGATTTTTCTGGTTGGCCCAGTCTGCAGTGTCTCTCGTGTTCCTTGATTCTTATTTGCACACTGTGTTTGGTGGTCCCTATGTAGACTTGTCCGCAGCTGCATGGTATGGGGTAAACTCCTGCGGCTGTGAGTGGGCCCCTCTGGACCTTGGCTGAGCAAAGCATTTGCTGGATTTTCTTTGTCGGTTTGTAAACCAATTTCAGAACTATTGTCTGGATGCCTGATTTTCATTTTAAATACAAAATCTGAGTCTCAGAAAGCTGTACAGGTTTAGCTGATATCAGTGCATCCCAAACACTGGGCCTTCAGATGTTCTGTTTGTTCATTCATTCATTCCACTTATTTCCCACTTTTATCCAATATGGGACCCAGAGTGTCTCAATGTCCAGAATTATGGATGGTTCCTGACCATTGGCCATGCTAGCTGGGATGTCTGGGAGTTTATGAAACAACAAAACAATGAAAAACCAAAGTTTGAGAAGCACTGTTCTATATAACCACTTCCCTCTAAGCATGATGGCTCAGGGATTCCAGGAATTATAGTCCTTAAAAAGTAACTTCACTACGCTTCACTGAATACAACTTATATAGAATACCCATTCCATATCTTGCAGTGGAAATTGTAACCCTGAATCTATTGAGGATACATATAAAATAAGACGGATGAAAAATAGTTTTACTTCCAGCAAAGCTAATGTTTGTTTTATACTTAATTAATCAAACCTAACTAGCTGTAGCAGGAAAAGTCTAGCAGGTAAGGTTTCATTTCAAGATGTGTTGAAGGGGAAAACTGCCAATTGTATTAATTATGAATGCTTGGGATATCATGAAGGGCATTGGTAGAAGTTGGATAAATTACCTTTTCGCATTTCACCAGCCAGCATAGCCCACTGGGGGATAAGCAGAAAAACCTTCCAGCAGTAACCACTGAAATAGAGGTAGGCTTGCCAGAGGAGGGGAAAATACTCACATTTTATCTACGTTTAAAAGATTTGGTCTGTTTTTCTTGTAAGAGGTTCTCCACATCATTTTTCTGGGCCCAGTCTGAACATGGAATCCAGACAACTCATATGGAGATAGGAAAATAACATTTGCATAAACATCCCCAAGTATGAATGACAAATTGCCTCAGCTTTTGCCTCACAGATAACAGACCTCTGATTGTATGACAGCATTTGAGCCTTGGAACTAGGACTTGATCGCAAAATGCCTGAGAAGCGGAATTAGAGCAGAAAGTAGTATCTGTGACTGTACCTTATCACACGACACTGTCTGCCCAGTAGTTGGTCTGTGGTCCACCCATTGCTGGAACATTCCTTCTCATTGGTGGGCAAAATCCATCAATGGCTCCCAATCGTGCTGCTTTTCCACTGTTGATGCATGCATAAGTTGCTTCCAAAGCAGTTCCAATATGCAAGTAGTCCCATGATTTGAGTAGGCATGATTTTGCTTCTTCCCCCTCTCCCACCACCCACTTGCTATTCCCAAACAGGCTATTTTTCTTTCTTTTTTCTTTTTTTTTGTTTTTTTCAATTCCTTTTATTTTATTTATTTATTCCTTAATGGATTGCCATGATTGCACAATTCACCAAAAGCAGCACCATGATAGAGTGGGTTTTTCGGGCTATGAGGCTATGTTCTAGAAAAGTTTTTTTTCCCTTGACATTTCATTCCTGATGTTTTTCTGGACATTCAGAGATGCCAGCCAGAGCTGCTGGCGAAAGGTCAGGAAAAATTCTTCTAGAACACAGCATCATAGCCCGAAAAACCCACAAAAAATGATGGCTGCCGGCCGTGAAAGCCTTTGACTTCACACAGCACCATAAAAATTTGGAAGAGCTGCACAATAGTGACTGTCCTCAACCCAATATGTTTGTATGTCCTAGACTAATACAATTATGATGCCTTATGAATCTGGTGTGATAAAGTCTTTTGGCTCAGAAGAACCAAGTAATGGAAGTACTGGGAAATATTGTCCACATATCATACCTGAAATCCAGAATGATACCACTGAGTTGGCAGATACTTTGGACATGTCTTTTTTTCATGCAGTGTTAAGCAAGGGGTGTAATGATGAAGGGAGCAGATGAGGGCACTGCCTCAACCCCCAAAAAAATTTGTCCCCCAAATGAAATTTTCCTGCAGTCCTCAAATTTCTAACATTGCAAATGAGCATTTAGAACTACATTTAAGGCATCCAAAGAAAATTATATGGTACAATCCTGCAGAATATCCAACACTAATACTTCATAAACATACTAAAGCATTTTCCATGTACAAGGAAGCCTTTTAATGTATGTACGCATTGTATGCTGCAGGACTCACCTATAATACATCTGCAGGTGTGTGTGAAAATTCATTCTCAACTTTGAAGAACATGTGCTAACACCACACACCCATTCAATGTTTCATCAAAGAAAAGGACATTTAGTGACTTTGACTTTTGAAAGTGACATACAGGTATACCACAATTAATAAACTTGATGTGTGCCAAGGCATTAATCTTTTAACAGAAAATTTGGTACCCGAAGCAAAAACAACATGGAAAGAATAGGGATAGGTTACAACATCACTCACACACACACACACACACACACACACACACACACACACACACGAGCCATTCAACATCTTTTAGCAAAAGTTTATTCAAAACAAACAATATGTAAATGTGAAATGATACAACAGGTCAGGTAAACCTTGTGTAAACAAAGAAAAATATTTACAACTTTCCAGAGACTACCTGAAGCATTCTTCTGAAATATATCCAGACATGATTTGTTTTTCTTTCACCAGCATCTACTTTCCTTCTGATTTCCATTTTACTGGCCACACCTACAGATCAACACTTTTTAAAAAGAGTCATACTGGAGGCAGCTGCCATTTACCTTGACAGCTGTAGACAGGTGCATGTGGCTCCACTAAAGCAGAATCAAATTCTTTCCTGCCTGCAGCTTTATTGCATTATTTACTGCAAACATGCTACTAGAATCTGATACCATAGGTCTGTTTTTGTCCACCCCTCCTTCACCATCATTTCAATGGTGATGATGCTAAAACTCTTCCAGCTAGACAGAAGACAAAGAAGAAAAGGAGGCTGGGTGACATAAAAAGAATTTGTAAAAAGGAGTTTCTCTGTCAGAAGCTTTGATAACTGAGGGATGCCTGTATCTGAAGGAATTTCAAGTGGACAAACTTGCAGAAAAATCATGGCTCATTAGCATTTGTTAATAGTTCAGATCTTTAGAGTAAGATTACTTGCACAACATGCACTTACTTCCTAGTTATTTGGTATTTCATTTACAAAGTTATTTTGCTAAGGAAAATATTGCATTTTAAACTAATGTGCTTTTTGGGAAGCTTCACAACACAACTTTCTAATTTAAATGCATTAACTGAAGGTTATTTTTTGTCAAAACATATGAAAACTGTTTTTACACTAAAGCCTCTCTTACAGGGATCAAAGCTTCCCCCCACCCCATGAAAATTATCTTGCTAGATGATGCCTCCACCCCCATTAACAAAGAGACCTTTATTGGTTTGTTAGATCTCCTGCATCTCATGCATTTGGAAAGGCAAGTGTGTTATAACTACAGCAACCCTACAAAATCCAAATCCTGCCCAATAGTAAGACATTTGTGAGTTTAATGGCTTGCTTGGCCAACAGGTGTTGCCACAGCCCCCACAAGCTGGGGCTGCAGATTAACCAACCCCCATTGGACTACCAGGGTCTGTTGCCCAAACCTGAAAGCAAACAGAGCAGGTGCTTCTCTTGTCAATCCAGCCAGGAGCCTGGTTGAATTACATTGGGAATGAATAGCTTTGCTTCTTTCATGAAATTCAATTACAGCAAAAGAGAGGTGGCACCTTCTGTGATGTGATGGGACAATCTGCTCTTCTTGGACCCCCCCCCCCATTGGCTACTTTGATCTGAGGTTTATTGTCTGGGTTTAACACCTTCACCTTTAATTCCAAACAGAGGAGGTCTATATAGAGTCCTATTTCTATAGCAAGGATTGTTCCAGGCTTTTTAATAGGAACCCTCAATTATCCAGGAAGCCAGAAACTAAATACACATAGTTTTGGTGAAATATAAGATTATTCTCACCAGTATTAAAACAGGTAAGAGAGGCCACATTAAAGACTCAGGTTTTACTTTCTAAGACCATTGCTTAATAAAATGTGCACTGGCAACAGCTCAGCAGCACATTAGGGCTGGAAGCAGTTCAACCCAAAATGCAGAAAGGAGATGTAACTGAGTAAAATAATACAGGTCAGACTGGCTCTCCTGCTCACCTCAATAAGATTTATTGTCAAGAGCTACCGCCATACTGACATGACCCAAAGCCGTGGCAGTTCA
This sequence comes from Sceloporus undulatus, assembly GCF_019175285.1. Lineage (NCBI taxonomy): Eukaryota > Metazoa > Chordata > Lepidosauria > Squamata > Phrynosomatidae > Sceloporus > Sceloporus undulatus. The sequence goes on along the minus strand of NC_056522.1, from coordinate 293,818,872 downwards.
ACACTATAGTGTTACAGATTTGCATCACAATTCTTCCATGGAACAAAATCACACTTCTCTGCTGGATGAAAATGCTATCTAAGCTGCCAGAACCCAGTCCTGCACTCCAAGTTCTCATGTATGTTTTAGGATCAGAATAGGGATTCCAGACTGACAGAAAGGTGATTTTATACATTCACTAATCAGATGTGCCTATTAGGATCTCAATGTACCTAGTGGATTTTCTTGACTGTGATAATTTTGCCTCCCCTTTCCTTCATATTTCCTGTTTCAGATGTGCAGAAAGTGTTTGGCCTATTGATCCCATTGTTTGGCCCTGCATGATAACCTAGAATTTGAGATGTGGGGTAGTAGTTGGCAAATAGACTGATGCTGCTTTTAAGTAACGAAAGTTAAATTAGAAGGACTGCAAAAGTTTGACATGTAGAGCCATTTTGGAAAATGTACAGATGCCAGCATGGCTGCCTTGTAAAAGTGACAATTTGTCTGTTTGGTTTTTGTCATATTTAAAACTTTTGATATTAATTTGCCTGCTTGTGTGGATTTCTTGTTCTTGAACTTCAGAAATCTGTTTGTGAACATTGAGTTGCAGTGTAACAAAATCTGGGAAGCCATGATCTCACATATGATTAGTGACTTGTCCTGGAAATAAATAGGCAATTTAAACAATGCAGTAAGTATACGGCGCCCCTTCCCTTATGTGGGGGATCTGTTCCGGACCCCCTCGTGTAAGGGAAATTCCATGAATGCTCGAGCCCCATGGAAAATAATGGGGCTTGGGTGCGCACACCATTGCCTTTTCCGGTGTGTGGCTTTCAGCATAAGCTGAAAGCTGCATATGGCATGGGCACATATGACACGGGCGCACTGTACTATGATCTGAGCATTGAGCTTCTACAAGTATTCTAGATGCCACATTTCTACCCATTTCTGATTCTACACTAACCTCAGTATAGTAAGTGTATTTGATCTGCCCTTTTGACACCTTGTTTACTAAACTATCTTTGACAGCTAAAACGATATATTTTTTAAACTGGCTTATTTTTTTTAGTAAATTAAAATAACTCTATACACATTTAACAGCTTGTTCACAATCAATAAAATATGTATAGGAATAGGAATACTACACTTCTCTTTCACTCAGAATGTACATTAATGCTTTTTTAAAGAATTCCTTCACTGAAACACTGAAACTACACCACACATTCTTACATATGATATTTAAAGCTTTAAACATATAACACATCCAAATGCTGCCATTCTACATGGCCATCGTATTGTACATTTTACAAGATGGGTTAATTTCTGTCTTTGAAATGTACAATTAATAACTGCAATTCAGTGAAAGGGGACTTCTTCCATCTAACCCCCATTGTCTTCCATCAGTCATTTGCTAATATATCAAGCACTTATAATGCATCTCTCAAATCGTACTGATTGCAAGACATCTTACAATATAACATCATTGTAAATTGAGAACAATTATAATCTAACAATGGCAAAGTATAAAAACACATCAGCTGTGTTAAGGCTGCACTCCTATGCAGACCTCCCTGAGAATAAGTGCCACTGAATTTGAAAAGATTTATTTCTAAGTAAATATACATGAGATACATATTATTCTGTTAATTAGTAGTTCTCAACTTTTGGTCCTCCAAATATTTTGGACATGTTTTCAACCTTTTTTAAAAGGTCACACAGATGGATCCTAGCAAATAAAGGGTGGGAGAACATTGACAAGTGAGGTGCCCTAATGGAAAAAGCTTTTCCTGCCTTGCTTACCACCCATTTTGCTTGAGAGTACAGGACTTTTGATCTTAGTGATCATGCTCCTTTTTGTGGGAAACTTGAAACACACTGGTCCAGCTGTTTAGGTATGACAAGGGTACTTGAACAGCTGGTTTTTAAAAGTCCAGCACTTTGAATGGTGCCCAGAAACAGCTTGGCAGCCAGTATAATTTTCTCAGAACTATCTAGGCACATTGCCTAACACTCAAGCCATTTTGCAAACTGGCTGCAACATTTTTCAGCAGCTGTAGGACTGAGGTAGTCTTCAAAGGAATAATTTGATCTGAATGATATCAAGGCATGGTAAATTATTACTGAAAGGCCTCCTGTGACCAAAGGATAAGGGAAGCAATGCTCACTCCTCTAACCAAAGGATTACCCTTACATAACTGTCCTATCCCACAAAACACCAAAAGTATTCATGGGCAGACAAAACATTCATTTAGGCACAAATTAGAAGGCATAAAATGAGGACTTTGGCACATAAACATACATTCTTCCCCCCTTGTGAAATTTTATTTCAGTTCCTACATTTCTAGCATTGGTGTTACGGTTATGATCTATAATTGTTTTTAACTTTCTCACCACTGTATCCTCACAACAATCCAGTGTGGTAGGTCACTTTCAATGGGTTTTCATGATTCAGCAGGGACTCACTCAATTCAGTCCGTCTCTAACCACTAGACCACATTGGACCTTCATACTAGATTGGTTATTCAAAATCTTTATAAAACTACGGACATTTTAACTTTTCAGATGGTCCTGATATGAAATAAGTAAATAAAAATAAGGACAAGACTCAGGCTGTCTCAAAAATATTTTTCTGTATTAACAAGTACAAATGACTTGTACTGATAACATCTTATGGTACTTTTTATGGAACAAATGCAATAAAAAGCTATAAAATATATACTTTAGTGGTTTTGCTATTAAAACAGTTATAAGGATATGGAATTTATATTGCATTGGTAAACTGAACACATTGTACAGGGTAAACTGCAACACTGAAAGAAAGAAAAAACTCACGCGAAAGAAATATATGTAGAGCCCCAATTGGTATTATAAATACAACAAAAATGCTTAATTCACTTAAAGATGGTAAAAGATTCAGGTAAAGTATCAGGTTCACAATTTACATTTTACAATCAAGAGGCAAACAGAATAAAATTAAGGTAAGAAAACATGTAGCCTATTTCCCATTAATCTGATGAAGGCGTATACAGAAACGGTGGCAACATTTCTATATGTTTATTGTAGCCATTTCACTTGATAGAATTATAAATGGAAAACCAGGCAAATAAAACTAGCATGCAAGGAGAAGGCTTGAGTTGGAACTACTCTTCATGATGTATACCTCCATGATCTACACATTTAACTGAGGGTGAAGGTGAACATTAAAAAATACAGCCTCTTACCCATGTATGATGTAATACAGACCAAGACTCTGCCATGTGACTGAACTCAAAATGCAACCTGCATGTAAATACCTCTTGTAAATACAAACATGGGGATAATGTACGATCCTGTGCAGGTGTCAATGAGAATGAAGATTATAGCAAGTAAAATGGCTATTGATATGGAAGACTGCTCATGGTTACTTTTCCCAAATAGTTTAACTCCGTTCTTCTGGTACACAAATAGTTTGGCAGACAATTTAGAGGAAAGGGCAGAGCCTGGCCGGTACACATGCTTGCTGGGGGATTCTGGGAGTTGTAACCCAAAATCTAACTTATCTAAGATCTCTGGACATGCCAAGACATTCTGTTGTATCAGTATTTCTTTTCTCCATATCTTTTTGGCTTCTAAATTGTCAGCCAGTGACAACACTCATGTGTCTGGTAGGGATTTCTTCTTATTAAGCTCAGAGGCCTAAGCTGTATCATCTATTTCCATTTAGATCAAGACTGCATATAAGAGTGTCTAAAGAAAAAGACTGGGATCCCAATAATCAAAACTGATGGCCAAAAGGTTGCACTTAGTTGAAACTCTTTTACTGCCACAGGAATTTCCTTAACAACACTGTAGAAGTAGTTCAGAAAAAGGACAGAAAGCAAAGAAAGACTTAGGGATTCAAAAAATAGCAGGGTAATGCAATAATCTTTGTTAACTAAAGGAATTACAGAAATGGATAATAGAATTTATTTGTTGGATGATGTCACTACCCTGATCATCAGCTTGAGGCACACGTTTTCTCCATAGTATAGTTACATATCTGGCATTCTCGTAATGAACTCTAAAATCACTGCTATCCTAGGTTTTGCATACACTGTGTAGCAAAACCACAACCAGCTTTTACATAACAGAATTTGTATCAAAATAACCAATACATATATATGTATTATTGCTGCAAATATATGTATTATTTGATTATTGGGATCCCAGTCTTTTTCCTATTCGCGTTCAGTATTAAAAAAGGCCCCATCTAGCTTAAATCAAGCCTTATTCCTACACCCACATCCCAGAGGGACAGTTCACACCTGAAGATTTCTAATATGCAACTGACCATTTTTAGGGGTGCAGGACACAAAAATAGCCTTAGAAAGCCACCTGCAGCCCATGGACCTCATGTTTCCCACCCTTGTCCCATGAGATTCAAGTTGCCTTTTGTACCTCTGGTAACTTCAGATGATCTCAACATGGTTTTAAGAGCCAGCCTTCCTATATGTGACACAAGTGGAAGTTACAGTTCTGAATAACCTCAAGGTTCCAAATGTAATTTTAGAGCAATGACCATATGCTTGAAACACAAAGGACCAATAATCCCAGTAGTCAATAAACCAGCGGGAGAATGCAGTATGTTTGCTCAGGGGAAACAGATGGTGAGGAAATTTCCTAACAGCAACAAGGTGCTCTTTCCTGTTCCTATTTGCCATATTTACTTTTTCAGCTACAACTTCTAGAATCCTCCAGACAGCATGTGCAAAGCATGGGAAATTTAGGGGACACAATCCAAAAAAGGAACATTTGGTAACAATGCCATTTGCTGTACTGAAAATGTAGTGGAGCCAAACCAATTTCAGGGCTCTTTCACAATTTAGTTTTAGTTCCACTTTAACAGGCATTGGCTGCACCTTATTGAGTTCTGGGACTTGGAAGTTTGGGGAGGCACTCAAGCTCTCTGGCAGAGAATTCTAAATAGTTCATGGAACTAAAAATTCCAGGATTCAGTAGGACTGAACTTGATAGTTAAGGTGATATCAAACTGCTCTAATTGTGCAGTGTGAAGGGGCCCAGTTATGCATGTTCCACAATGTGATATACATAATGAGCAGCCTAGTGCAAACAATGTATGGAGGTATTCTCTCCTTCTTACTGCAAGACAGAAATGCTTTAGCTTAAAATCAACAATGCAGTAGAGATGTTCCCTGGGGATGTATGTTCAATTTGCATGTGTGGCTTCCAAACCAACATTGGCGGGTTACAGACCGCCATTTGGGACGTCCTTAGGACGTCCCAGTTTAAAAAGGGGGCGTCTCTTCTAGACGCCCCTACTCCTGTTACGGACTCTGTCCGTAACAAATGGCGGCGGCCGTTCCACACGGCCGCCACCATTTTGACATCTTGGACGCCTAGCGTCCAGACATGTCGCGACGGAAGTGACACTGGGAAAGTGCGCCTTGCGCTTTGCGGCGCCACTTCCGGGGCCCAGGAAGGAGCGCGATTTCCGCGCTCCTTCCTCACAGCATCCGGGAGTTCCACGGTTTAGAAGCTGCAGCTCCCGGACGCTGCAAGCGGCACCGGCAGCAGACCGCCGCAATTCAGCGGTCTGTAACACGCCAATGTTATGTATGTATGAAAGCCAGCTTCCATATAGCTACCTCCCAAACTGTGCTGAAAGATATACAAATGCTACAGAATACAAAAACAAGAACAGCAAAACCAAATCAAGAAGTTAGTCATTTCCATAAGGCATGGGTAGGGACTTTTGAATATTTGTATTTATTGGGGTAGCAAATTGCAGGTCTTCAGATGCTCTTGGACTGCAACTCCCTTCACGTCTTCATTACTGGCAGGGGCTGCTAAGAGCTGTAGTCCAATAACACCTGCAAGCCACTCATTTCCTACACCTGGCAACTGCCAAGCAACTTACCTTCGAGAAGCTGCACTGACAGAGCAAAACTACCAGTAAATATTACTTCAAAGTTGTATATAACAGTTTTCCTTCTTTTTCGCTTTTACTCTAAAGTAAGTTTTGAGGATCCTAGAGTGTAGGAATGGGGAGCCTTTATCTTTTGCTCCACCATGGTCACAAATCAAGGCCCTGTGCCTGCAATCTATACTGCGTAACATCTGTTTCGATGCATTGCTTCCAAAGCTATAAGATATGGCAGACTGGTACCATCTTTGTGCCATATTTTTGTATTTGTTTCTTGGAGACTTGTTGAGGACTGGCAAACAATGAGTCACAGATTGACACCTGTCTATGGACCATCAACTGCATTCTACCAAAAGTTGCACATATGGGCAGTGCTGGTTCACTTTTTGGTAATATGAACTATAGCTAAAGTTCTGTCTTTCCCTCCCTCCCAGGCAGGATTCTAACCTGTGCCCTTTGTCTTTAAAATAATGTGTCATTTATTGTCTAGGCATGAGCACTACATGACTGCAAGAATATCCTCACCAATCTTATTACTGGCATTATATTCTTCTTCATTTTAGCATATGCCACTATAATGGTCTCTTACTCCTATCATGAATTACAGCATTAAGATTTCTTCTTACTTCTTGGGGAAAAAGCAAGCACTTACCAGAACATTTTACTGTCCCTGGCATCACACACAACAACTACTGGCAAAAATGTATCCTATTGGAGGATCTTTCGTTTTTAAATCTAGCAGCAACCCAGTAGAGTGGTCATCCATCTTCCATTCATTTCCACTGTAAGGTGCAACAAAACTGAAACATTTCCCTTTCTTTTCTTTTTTTTTAAAAATGGTTTAATTGCTCTGCCACATTACCTGTCAGATTTTGTTAGTGACAATTCCAGGGTCCCATAAAAGTCAACTTAAAATGAAGTGAAATCTGCCATTAAAAAAAGTTTTAAATCAAGTAGGGAAAGTTGAGCCCACAGATGGCATTTGGCTCCCAGGCAGTTTTTGTGGGCTTATCCTGCATCTCTCTTGAGGTCCCTTCAGCCTCTACTAAGAAAAACATATTTGCAAAAAAAGAATAATTTGCCACATCTAGAAGCTTTCAGGATTGGCAATTTTGCTTTTTAAAAAAATATCCCCAAATTATCCCAGTTGCCTCCCCACAAAAATTGTAAATAGATTTTCATCTTCAAAATTACATTTTTACCTTCAATTTTGTGCGTTTTCAGGACTTAAAATTAGCCCCCAGTCCTGCCAAAGTTGCCCATCCCTTGTTGTAATTAACAGGTGGCAATCCTTAAAGGCCTTTGTATTACAATAGCATTCAAAAGCAAAAGCAAAGTCTTCCAGTATCTTGCTTTTGGCAAAAAAGCAAAACTCACAGCCCTGCAGGTAGGTATAATTAGGATGGATTACTGTTTCCACCCATGTGTCATCTGCATAGATGCATATGTGGATGCTGGTGAAGTTTTGCCATCAATTCTTCTTCTGTAGGTTCTTCCAAAACATCCCTACCAATCACAAAACAAGAGCCATTAGAACTCCAAACAAAAGATGCTTCAGTATCAAAGCTTGGGAAAATTACTTCTTTGGAGTGCATCTTCCAGAAACCACTCACTGTGGTATTTGAGTGTTTCTGGGAATTATAAACCAGAACAGCAACTTCTCCAACTTGTGTTTATACCAATATTGGTAGCATGTTCCTGAAACAGCTTCTGAGTTATTAAATCTCTGTTCTTGTATAAGTATTGTTAGCTGTGCTCAAACTATATTCTTCTGGGAAATATTGTGGGTTTATCCTAGATGTTCTTGCAGAAGGTGTAGAGTGATGCCACATTTTAAAATGATCTGCTACCCACACTATTTCAGTCAATGAAGCTAGAACTAGTTATTCTAACTTCTGGTACTTTCCATACCATAAAATCCTGTTTTACATGGATTGCTTCAAGCATCTAACAGTTACGGAAGCAATCACTTAATATTATTGTTCCATTTCTACAGCTTAGAAATTGCAACCCTCAGAGCAATTCTGTTGTCAGTGACCATACACCTAATCTTCAGTTTTTACCCTATATTAAAAAGATGACCTGCCCTTAAATCACATCTCCAGGCTCACCTGAACATGAGTTCCATTGTCATCTGGTATTCAACTTCTGAGAGAGATGGGCGATGACACCGACGGTCCCATTTGTGAATAAAATTCTGCAGTTGAAGATAAAGAAAGGGAATTAGGGCTACTTCAGTTGGTCTTCTTACCAAATTCACTTGGACATATGAAAACATTAACCTCGCAAGTAGTAAGCTCATATGGGCAGCTTTATTACCAAGAAAGTAACATGTACAGTGGACCCTTGTTATACGCTGGGCTTTTGTTCCAAGATCCCCCATGGATAACAAAATCCATGTATGCTCAAGTCCCATTAAATATAATGACATAGCAAAATGGTGTCCCTTATAAAAAATGGAAAATCAAGGTTTGATATTTGAAATTTATACTTTTTTTGAACACTTTCAAACCGTGTATGCTTGAATCCGTGTATAAAAAATCCTTGTATAAGAAGGGCCAACTGTAGTATTCCCAGCAACAGATCCTAAAAGTGGGGTATACTGGATTTAATGGAAACTGTGGCTGGAACTTCCATGACTTGTTTTCTCTTCTCACACAAGCTGCCTTCAGGGCTACTGAGTTAAGAGACAACCATCACAATCAGGGGCCCTTTCCAAATGCAGAATTATAGAACTTTGGTTCACCTTTAACTGCCATGGCTGTATCCTACAGAATCCTGGTATTTAAGAGGCATAGAGATGGAAGAGACCACAAGGGTCATCCAGCCCAACTCCTGCCATGCAGGAATACACAATCAAAGCACCCCCAACAGTTGGCCATCCAGCCTCTGTTTAGAAACCTCCTACAGCAGAGACTCCACCACATTCCAGGGGAGTATATTCCACTGTCAAACAACTCTTACTGTCAGGAAGTGTTTTTAATGTTGAGGTAGAATCTCTTTTCCTGTAGTTTAAATCCATTGCTATGGGTCCTATTCTTTGTAATTTGGTGAAGCAGTATCGCTCTCTGGTTGATCATTCCAAATAACCCTCCCCAAACTCTCAATCTCAGAATTCCACAGGATAGATCCAAAGGAGATAAAGTGGAATCATAGCACTATAATCGTCTAGTGTGAAAGGATCTTAGTTGTGAAGCCCACAATATAAGGCAGCCCAAGTAAGAACATTCATAGTAACACCAGAGTTTGGAAAAATTACTGCAGCTCCCAGAGTCTGCCAACCAATATTGGCACTGAAAAGCCTAGTTTTATTCCAAGGAAGGGAGCTTCCATCCCCTGGCTTGTGTCTCCTCAGGCCCCATTGCCCCACACCAGGAGACTATCCTAAAGGTAGTCCCTACTATCTCCAAACATGAACTGGAGACAGTGGGTGGGCCCTTCATGTCTTTGATCCTCCTACCAATTTCCTGGCCAAACAAATTACTTGGTGGGAGACCCCCAGCTGGTACTTCATTGAGAACCTCAATGGTGGGTGTTACGGGTACACATTCGGGCATATGTAAACATCATTTGAATACACCCAACCCACTGAAAGCTAACAGGAAAGGGGAAATTCCAACCCCTCCAGTCTAGGCTACTGCAGTTCTTCACCTATGTTTTAGACTGCACTGTAATACCTCAAAAGCACAGACTAACTGGACAGGATAGAACAATGGGTTTCACAAGAGCAATCGCCACTGATTTGTGAAGTAGCCACCAAAGTACTGATTGCTTCATTTACTTGAACAGGAAGCAACTGTGCTGTGGCCACACCTGCAGCTCCCATGCATCATCCTCAGTTTCATATGTACAGTCACAGCAAAAGGCCAGTCTGAGCGAGCACTGCTCACCAACAACACTACTGGGATCGGTGGTGGGCAACTATGAGAGTCTAGTAACAATTTTCTGTCTCTGACCTTCTCAGGATCACACAGACAGCCAATAATGGCAGATATGCCCCAAAGAACTTTTGAGAAATGGAGGTTTGTTTGTTTGTTTTTTAAAAAAATGTTAAATAGTGCTTTGCTCTTTGTTATTGTGTGCCTTCAAGTCATTTTATACTCATGGAAACCATAAGGCAAAACTATCATAGGTTTTTTTGTCAAGTTCCTTCAGAGGGGGATTGCCATTGCCATCCTCTGAGGCAGAGAGAGAGTGACTTGCCTTAAGCACAGTGGGGGTTTTGTGCCCAAGTGGGGAATCAAACCATAATCATCCAACATTGAAACCACTACACCACACTGGCTCCTGCATCTTGTTTAAAGGAGAAAGTGTAATAAAACAGACCTGAAGGTCTTGGAGGTCTTAATATGGCTCCAGGGCTACAGTTTTCCCATCCCACTAGCTCATAGGCACAGCTTGTATACAAACAGTAAGCCTTCTGATGTCTCCTTCCTACTGTAGCAACTCCTTTATTTGGAAAATGAACAGTGCCAAATCTTTGGTGTGTGCTTGAAATCCAGGTCTCAGATACCATTAGTTTCTTTGACTCTGACATCTCTCTGCAAGTTTAAATGAGTTAAATGAGTGTAAATGAAATGAGCCTTTTCTAAACTGGAAGTTAAGATTTTTAGGATTCTAAGAACAGTCTACAAAAGCTATCTCTCCTAGTCTGTTTCATTTTGCCATCACAAAGTTCACAGGCTTTGGGCAGAACAGGATGTGAATTATCTTGCATTCGTGAAGCCCATAGTTTTGAGCAGAAAGCCAAGCATTACCTCCAGAAGTAAGGCAATGAACAGATTGACCCAGATGACAGAGGAAATCAGCCACCAGGTGACAAAGTATAATTTTGACCATCTGAAAAAGAGCAAGGAGGGGGAGGAAGAGGATTTAGAAGAAATCCAGTAGTGCCCATTATGGCATGTGAACGTGTTCTGAAATGCATTAAATGAGTGGGTTAAACATGTGGGTACTTGTGCTGTCAATGTAACCTGAGAACTGACACACAGACTAATAGCAATAAGAATAGCAATTACATTTCTATACTGCTTATTAGTGAACTAAGCACTCTCTAAGCAGTTTACAATGTGTAAGCTAATTGCTCCCAACAAGCTGGGTACTAAGTTTAGTGACCTACGGAAGGCTGAGTGGACCTTGAAGGCCCTGGGATTGAACTCACAACCTTGTGGCTTGCAGTAAAGGCATTTAACCACTGCACCACCAGGGCTCCCTAACCACATTTAAAGTTTCAAATTCATGAAACATTAAAACACAGGACTTCACAAATTCTTCCTTCTGACATTTATAGTCACCATTGTGAACAGACCACTCAGGTCAGCTTCTAAGCATGCTTGGACTCCCTGAATAAGAACTACAAAGCAGCATCTAAAAGTGCTTTTGTTTTTCTAAGTAACTTTATTGTATTGATAAAACAATATATAACAGACATTACACAGATATTATTCACAATTCAACATAGTAAGATACATAAACATACAAATAATCCTACAATGCCTCTAAAAAGACTTCCACACCTAAATCAATGGTTATATCTTTCCACTAAAGTAATATTTTTTCTTTTCTTTCTTTTTTCCCCCATTGAGTATATAGTTCTGTAACTGTCTTAGGCTGCATCCACACTGGAGAAATAACCCAGTTTGGCTCTGCTCCGGGCCCCACAACAAACTCCAACTCTCAGAATTCCATAGCCTTGAGCCAGGGCAGTTACAGCAGTGCCAAACCAGGTTATTTCTCCAGTGTGGATGCAGCCTTAATATTTGACATATTACAATCTGTTTGAAATTGGAAATTAAACCTTCTTCCTTTTAAATACAATTTTTTCAATATACATAATAACCCAGATAGTTACTCATAATATATCATAGCTTCCATTTACAAAATTAATACTTTTTAACCTTCTTATGACAAAACACAATTTTCTTTATCTACTTCATCTATTTTTCAGTATTCTTTTGATTTTCTAGTCTGTTTTAATTTGGTTGAAACAATCTTTTCAGTCCAGAATTTTTTCAGGTTTATCATTAATCAGGTATAGTTTGAAATAAAAATAATAATTTAGGGAGGACATTCATCTTAACTGAAGCTATCCTCCCCATAAGAGATAGTTTTGTCTTATTCCGTCTCAACATATCCTCTCTGATTCCATGCCACATTTTTTCATAATTGTTTTTATAAAGCTCTGAATTTTTAGCTGTTACTATAATCCCTAAATACTTGACCTTTTTTACTACTTTAAAGTTTGTTATTTCTTCTAGTTTATTTTGTTTTTTCTTAGTAATGTTGATAGTTAAGGTTTTTTTTCCTCATTAACTCTCAGTCCTGCCACCTGTCCATATTCATTCAGTTTATTCAGTAACGTACTGATCTCTTCTAATGGATTTGCCAAATATATTACAACATCATCAGTGTACATTTTTAATTTATATTCATATTGTTTAATTTTGACACCAGATATTACTAAATGATAAGACAGCACCAAAGCAAAAAAACTGCATATGTTTAGAAAAATATTCAGACAAAATTTTGGGAACTCCTTGCTCAAGCAAAATACCTGAATACTTCCTAAAAATACAATCCATTACTTACGGAGAAGAATATCTGGAATATGCATCCAAGAAAACCTGCCAGTTGTTGACAACCATCACATCCCATAGAGTCACGAGTGCTGCCTGGCATATAAGCAAAAAAAGCAATAGTGAATATCATTTTGATTTGTCATTTTTAGAGAACAGAGAGACAACTAAGTCAAACCAGTGATGCAACTACAAACAATCGAAATTAACACACTCACAGCAAAATCATCGAAGTTGTTTGGCCAGTACTCCAGTTGTTCATATGTGCCACAATGGAAGGTTGTGTTTCCAGTTGTTATATTGACCCCACTACAAAGAGAAGAATGTGTGTAATATTATTTCAGCATAGTGTGTGATATTACACTGCACAGGCCAGATGATACAATGGGATATGATAACTGGCATAGGAACTATTTGATATACCTTACAGTGGATGAAAATGAACATTTGAAAGCCAAAAATATTCCCTACTATATAATTAGAAAACAGAATAAGCAACAAGAAGATTAAAAGTTTAAAAACTATTGTAAGATAGAACCAACATTCACCAGGTTCTTTTATGGTTGTTGTAAAAAGCACAGTTCTAAACTGTAGAGACACTGACACTGCTACGTATTACAAAGGGCTTAATATCTGAAGCCAAGAGTATTTACAACCTATCCCCAGAGTCAAAACTCAGCCATGAAGAAAAGAGAATGCCATACTAAGTGTTTTTTCTGTTCCACAGTGCAACCAGAGTCAATCATCCAAAAAGTGTAGATCAGATGTTTCCATTGGATTGATTGTTTAATGCTTTTTAAACTTTAAACTTACTGGTTTAGCTATTCTGTTTTAATTTATATGCTATATGGATGAACAGACTTTTTAAAATTATTCTTCTCAAAGTTGAAAAATCTGTTTCCCAACAGTGGTGGAAAATCCCATTGTGAAGAATAACACACTGGTGAGGTTTTCATGGGGCCATACAAGTATCTTATCTGAATGTCTCTCTACCAAGACCTGCTTCTGTTAGGCTTCCTCTGAATAAACTCTAATAGCAGCCCATATAACTCCTATCACTGCCTTCCAACCAGCACAAGACTGTCTAAGAAGAACTGAAGCAGGCCTATATAAGGCCATTTCTGGTCTTGCAATGGCTGTGTCTCTTGTGTGATCTTCAGGTTACAAATTACAAAGGTACCCCAAACCCAGGAAAATGTCACAATTGGAAGCCAGCAGCCATCACAAGATGAGAACAGGAAATACTTGGCACATAAGACACAATGGAGACAGCTAAAAATATAAACACACACACAATCCAGCATTTGATATGCTCTGGGCTTGGACTGTTGTGAGAGAGGCTGGCACCTGTTCTTCCTATTCTTCAGCTTTTTCCTTCTCTATAGATATTTCTCCATAGATTTCCCCATTTTGGGACATTTGAATACAGGGAGAATTTTGTGGGGAAATATTTTTTGACCTTACATGCAACACAAAATAGTCAGGGATTTACATCCCTAATTCCTACACTGCAATGCAGAGGTATTCACCAATGAGTGCCAGTTTGATTTTGTTTACTTAACTTTTGAGCCATAATAAAAAATATATATCTTGCACTTTCACAGTGTGAAGCATCATGTGCACATCAAGTAGTAATAATCCCAATTAAATCCATTTAATTCTACATTGTTACCAACACACAAAAAAGGGAGGAGACAAGGGTTGGATATCTCTAGAAGGCACCGTATACTAGGTGGCATACAAAACACAGGTCACTTGCAGCTCCAGTTCACAGTGAAAGCGCATGTGGAAATGGCCAAGCAATTTTTAACAGCTGCCTTACCTGATGTTCCCCATGGGAGCAATGGTGCCTTGAAACAGCTCCATGCCAATTATTGCAAATGTATAGAAAGCCACCTGGAATAGAACAAGTTGGCATTAGTTACTTTCTACTACCAATTTAATATGGTGCAAGGATTACTGCCAAAAACAGTATTCATTATACAGTTCAAGCCCATGTTTGCCAGACACTAAAATGTCAGCTTTCACATTTTAATCCCTTTGCAGAAGCAGCCAAAGCAGCAAACTCTCAAAGCACAACATTGCTGAAGTAAAACAAAACCTTCCTCAGGCTCATTCCCATTTACCATTTAAACTGATTCACAATGATGTTTCGATCCAGATTGTTGATTTGATTCCACCATGGCGTCATTCCCACTATGAAACAGGATCTTTTGGATTTGGGGGGGGGGGGGGCACTGTTGTCCACACTTGTATTTGCGTTGCAATATGCCCCCTTTTTAAAATGCCAATCAAGCCGATTGCATCACCATGTCATTGGTGACATGCCCAAGCATGATTTTGGCAACATAGCCAGCTATAATTTCAGCTACGTGAGGATACTTTATGGTGCTCCCCTCATCAATTTTCTTTATTTCTGTTTACGGTGCTGCCACATCATACACGGGCGTGCTTTATGCAGCTTTCAGCTTACGCTGAAAGCCGCTCACCATAAAAGGCAATGGCGCGTGTGCGCCATGCCGCGACACGTGCAAAAGCCCATTATTTTAAATGGGGCTTGAGGATCTGTGGAATTTCCCTTACACAGGGGGGAGGGGTCCAGAATAGATCCCCACCATAAGGAAAGGGCACTCTGTACTTTTTAGCCTCATAGCTGCATGGCCATGATAGGAAAGCCCGTGCTCATTATAGAAAAACCCTTGCTCACTTTGGTGCTTCTATGGGATGATGAGAAATCGCATTTCTGATTCAAAAAATTATTTAAAACACACACACACACACCAGATCCCCCTCCAAAACAAAAGCAAAAATAGATTTAACCTCTTACAGTGGAGAAATGATCACGGCCAGATTCAGAAGGAATCAATCAGTGTAAAGATGGAAAATTCAAAAGCCACCACACACATGGGTAAGGGCAGCGCTAAAAAAAATGATGGATTTCTAACAGAAGACAGGATGGCTGACACCCCCTGCCAACCCTTCTGCCATAGTCCCTCCCCTCCACTGAAATGTGATTCTGATCTGAAGGTCATTCCCACTTGCTGAGCACACTTGTCATTCGGTTCTTTTCAAACAAACCTCTTGAAAAAGTACTCTCAAATAAAAGCAAGTTTTCTGCATTTACTCTGTTTTAACAGAACTCTATCGGATCAGAATGTGGGGACGATGGACATTTAACCCGATCTGAAATTCAAAGTAAATCATAGTGGGAACACAGCCCTAAAAGCAGCCCTAAAAGCAGACTCCGCACTGCAGCAGCATGGAACATACAGCCCTCTCAATGTTGTTGAACTCCTATCATGCCTCACCACTTCCCAGGAAGTGGAACTGAGAGTTAGTTCAACAGCACCTGGAGGGTCTCAGGTTTCCCATCTTCTCTTAATGTGCATTCTGAGGTAAGAGACAGTAGTTGAACAGAGGACAGCTTCAACTGCCTCCCAGAATATTTGAATGGCTTCTCAATTGGAGGTTGTGACCAAATATTTTGAGGCAAGAATCTTATTGGAACAAACTCCTTGTGTACTCTGACAATTACCTCGCTTGCATATGCAGGATGAGGAGGAGGAGGTGGCTATGCCAAGCCATCTGCCACACATATACATGACTTTGGGGAAAGTTGTTCACAAGCTAAGGCACAGGCAATATACCAAATTACCCTTCTAATAATGTATTGGCTTAGACAACTTTCCTCTATCAGGCCAGGCAGTCATAGAATTGGAACTGGCTGCTCC
>NC_056522.1:293660884-293802672 GCF_019175285.1 Sceloporus undulatus | reverse complement strand
TCCCCCCTTTACTCTCTTCCTTACCACCAGCTTCTCTTCATTTTCCTCATATTGGGAGTATCTACACTGTAAAAATAACGCAGTTTGACACCACTTTAACTCCTAGGATTTGTAATTTTGTGAGGCCCCAGTAGTCTTTGGCAGAGAATCATAGAATCATAGAATGACAGAGTTGGAAGAGACCACAAGGGCCATCCAGTCCAACCCCGTGCCATGCAGGAAATCCCAATCAAAGCATATCCGACAGATGTAAAATGACAATGTTGAGAGAAAGTCTTGATGGGCCTTATGTTTCCCTTAACAGAAAAATCCTATGAATTATCTGCCAAACTATTTTGAAGATGACCATCACTTTCTAGGCAATCTTCATCTTGCAGTTCCTAAATCTACCATTAAGTGGAGCCTCACACTGCATGATGACTCAAAATTCTTTCTTTATTATCTGATTTTGTTTTAACAGTTTAATATAATGGAACCAATAAAATTCAAGAATCACAAGCACAATATGCCAAAGGAATTTTAGAACTGTACCTAAAACTGCCATTAACAAAGACTGTATAAACTTGGAAAGTGTTTATTTTCATAATAATGCTTAGAGGGAAAACAAAGATTGACCTGTGGCACTCCAGGCAAGAAAAAGATTGAGCATCCTTTGGAAGAGCTTTTCTACTGCACAGGTCTAACTCACATAGCGTCCTGTTGCTGTACAAAAGAACTGGTCATTATAACACTGGGCCCATACAGACAGGCCAAAATAAAGCTGCTTCGGGTCACACTGGAAGTATGCTATTTAAACGATGCATGTGTCCTAAGAGGCCAGAAGCCACGCCAAAGCCATGCTCTACTCCTAAGGACTGGAGCACAGCTTTGGCACAGCTTCTGGCCTCTAAAGATGCATTGTCATTTAAACAGCATACCTTCAAAGTGACCCAAAGCAGCTTTATTTTGGCCTGTCTGTATGGGCCCACTGTCAGGAATGCCTACTAACCATAAGATACTTTCAATGCCATAGGAAAAGGCATCTGATAAATTTTTTTAAATGACATTAAGCAAAAAGAAGCCAATAAGGTATCTTTGGGACTAAGAGAAAATACATAGCTTCTTTGAACCGGAGAGTTCCCACCCTCCAATACTCCAAAGAACAAATCCTACACCTCAAGCATTATATCATTAGAAGGGATTTTTTCGTTTATTTAATGCATATTCAGCCTAAATGCCTCACAGACTGGCTATCAAATGACCAACAAGGAAAACAGTATCTAATCACAAGCTTCCAATATGAAGAAAAATGGATGAGGTAGGTTAAAGAAAAGAAGTAAACGCTGGCATCAGTTCTGAAAGTTACACAACTATTTATTTATTTATTTATTTATTGGTTAAACATAATGATTAAAGGCAAAAGAAATGTTGAAAGAAAAGACAGACACTAAAAAGTTCAGATGCAAAATCATGAGACTAATCAAAATTCTAATTTTACCAAGATTCACACGGACTATTGCCATTGCCAAAATTACTTGATGAAAGTATTTTGTAGAAAATATGAATTATTCTTCATTCTCACTTACCACCAAGATCCCTGCAAAGCTTCTTATATTTTTCACTAAATCCAGCAGTGTGCTGGCAACTAAAGACATAAACTGTAAACAAGATAAAGAATATTTAGTGCTCTTCATAACAGGCATGGGAAAAAAATTAAGAAAACCAAATTAAAATAAAAGTCTACATGGCAAGCCAGTAGTACCTTTATATTGGGGATGATGCGCAAAAATCTGAAGACAATCAGCATGTTTGCTAGACGGACCATGTCCCACAGAGATAGCAAGCCTAACATTTCGGGTTTCCTACAAAAAGACGAATCTTGTAGCAAAAACTGAGTGAGAAAACCAGCAAGATGAACTGCATCCATTCTTCTAGCCAACTAAAGGCATAATCATTAATCATGTGAGAGGTGTATACCAATATTTCAAAAAAGAATAAAGATCTATGTCAGGAATGGGGAATGTATGCATTCCAAATGTTGTTGGACAGCAACTTCTTTCATCCTTTATCACAGGCTATGTTAGCTATGGCTGCTGAGAATAACAATCCAGCAACATCTGGAGGGCAACTTGTTCCTGACCACTGTTTTATGTAATTTTTTTGATATTCGACCCTAAGATGATTTAAATTAGTATTTGAAAACCTTAAATTGGTGGTTGACATTTCTTAGGATTCCCCAGTCAATATGGCCACTACTCATGCTGGCTAGCAGATTCTTGGAATTGTAGTTCAAGAAAGTAATATCTCCAAGCTCTGCTGTAAAGGCAAACAAGAGACTTCCCTTGCTGGTGAATTCTTAACCTAGCTCAGCACATCCCAATGTTTCAGCAAATGGCAAAACGATAAGTGGTATGAATTCCTGAGTAGCCACAATAGTTTACAAAACATTCATACCAGCCTGGATGAGGAAATCCATACACAGCAAATGTTGACACCTCCAAAACCTTTGAGAAGAAAGAAAGGCAAAAATATAGCAATTATAATAATTTTTATGGATTAAATTTTCCAAGTTGTAGGGTATGCCGGGCTATACTGACCTGAATGTGGAATGGCTACCAATGGCCCCATGCATTCACTCTCTCCCCTGAAAGCCTTCCAGAAGCTGAAAGACTCCCCAAATCAGATGGGAGGATGTAGAGAGTGAAGGGAAAAGGAAACAAAGAGGAGACCTAACCAAAGAATGCAAGTTGAAACTAATGTCCTATCCAAGTATTCATGTCATATTTGAGGAAAGGGTTAACTGTCCTTAACAAACTTACTTAACTTTCTTTTTTCTTTTTTATGTACACTTATCTATATCTAAGAGCAATGTAATATCCACCCATGACATTAATATAAAAACACACTAAGGTGTTAGATCTGTCCTCCTACTACAATAGTGGTCATTTTACGTGTCTTCTTATCCTGTATACTCAAACCAGCAGATTGTCTCCAGTTTATTTGTTAAACGGGGTAGAAACTGTACAACAATACTCACCATCAGAACGCCAGTCAGAAGACCATCAAAGATGTTGCTTGGATATGACAAGTATCTTCTTAATCCCAGTGCTATTATTTTCAGCAACATTTCCAAGAGGTAGTAGAAGATGAAGACACAGTTTATAACCTTGAAAATTCAAAAGGAAGATGCAGTTAAGACTTGTGATTTGCAAGACACCATACAAAAAATGTCATGTGAAGACAAGAGGACCTCACCCCTAAAAAGAAGTCATCCCTCTCAGCAGGTGGCTTATCTGCTTCTATTACCATGACCACCTGTGGGGAAAAACAGCAAATCAATAGGTGCTGAAATTTTAAAATACAACATAACAAATGTGTCAAAACCATTTTTTAATCTATCACACACAATAATTTTTCTACTCATCAAACTGTAAGTATGCATTTGAGGAAGTAGGCTCAACTCTACGAAAGCTCATGCTACCAGCTTCTTTCTTTCAGTCAGTCTCAAAGGTATTACAAGATCCCTCTGCATACTGATTTTCCAAACTAACACAGCCATGTCTTTGAATTAGACCATAAATAAGTTTAATCAGCCAACCAAGTACCACCTTTGGCAGGAGAGGAGAAATGCATATGCAGCTCCAGCTCCTACTCTGCAGTCACTCAAAGTCTACAGATCAGCCCCAGATTCCTTCCTCCATTTTCAAACATGGAAGAGGGAACTTAACTGACAAATCAGCTGCAAAATGCCAAAATACAGTCAAACTGTTACAAATTGATGGTGGTATTGCCTATTGACCCTCAGTGGGGGGAGGGACCATCTCAGGTTTGGGACAAAACTGGGTATGATATTATACTGCTTCCAATTTGGATGTGGCACATCTCTGCAGCCTGCATGATGGGTGGGCAGGAAAAAATTACTCTCTTATGTCTGGTGCAGTTGTTCATTTGACCTATGTGGTACTACTGCAGGAGTATAGAACACTTGCCCATCCCCAGTGTTACTGGACTGCTACTTCACCATGATCCTTCACCATTCACTATGGCTGATGGGTATAGCAGTCCAATATCTGCAGAGCCAAAAAATTCCTAATTTAGGGCTTTGCACTCTGGTCAACAGAACAGTCAAGTACTGTTAACTACCTACCTTTTATGTGACAGATAATGTTCCAATAACATCACTGGACAGATGTGTAAAGAAATCAAAATGCATCATTTATTAGAAAGACAGTGGTGCCAGCACTACAGAAAACAAGAAACTGATCCCTAGCTCCGTAGAGAGCAAGGCAGAAAACAAAGTTTTTCCCACTTGCTCACAGCTATATCTGCAGGGATCTCCAAAGTTGGAGAGAAGTAATTAGCCTGGCAAACTGCCTAGCCCTAGTCCCTGACTAAGAATGACAGGATCTAGATTCATACCATTACTAGATTATTAGGCCAATTATAGCCTAATATGAGATTCTTGGGGGAAGGGTACAACAAACATATTTCTTTATTTAATCTGCCTTTTCACTTCCTCCTCCTCACTTTTCTCCTCACAACAAACCTACATAGTAGGTCAGACTGAGAATGTCTACGTAAGGTTACTCTGAGTTTCATGGTTCAGTCAGAACCTAGACCAAGATCTCCTGAGTGTGCTACAACTATATCACACTGGCTATCAACATTTATTAGTTCATTAGATCTTTATAAAAGATTAGCTGGTGACATCATTGTACAACAGCTATTTAGGACATTATTACACCAGCCCTTCTCACTACAGTCACACTTGTATGAATAAACTGGGAACATACTGCTTTCTAGGCAGCCATCTCTCATTCCCATGACTGGGGCTGCTGCCCGCACCGTGCTCTCTTCCTGCCCTTTTGCTCAAGGTTGTCTCCTCCCTCCCTCCACTACCCAGCATGCCTTGGGTGTTTTTTTTGTTTTTTGTTTTGCTTTGTTTTTTTTTTCAACTTTTCAACTTTTTTCATGCAATTCCAGAGCTCTGCAGCCACAATTTAAGCTTTAAAGGGTTTTTTAAAACTTCAATTGTATGAAAAACTGGGAGGCAAAAAAGAATATCCTACAAATAGACTTTCCTGAAATCCATATGGGCTCTTATGTTCTTACACAAGAGAAGTTGAACCAATGTAGGCCAATTTACAGAAGAGATTATAATACTAGCTATTTGTTTCTGAAGTCAGAAATGTATTAAACCTTTGCATACTTACACACAGAGACAAAAGGTTTGCTACAGCTACAGCATTGCCTAAATACCCAAAGTAGTGATGACCAAAGATAAGCTGAATTCTCTGTAGAAATGGTGACCGATAATCTGGCATGGGAGGGCGCTGCAAGGGAAAACAAATATGCATGCCCATCAGTTTGATTAATTTTTCAAGATGCTTATTAATTTACTCTATTTTAAATTATCTACTAACCAAAGTTCTCTAGGTATTATGCAGTATTCAAGAATATGGTTTCAATCTAATTTTTAGTCCTAAATGAAGTAGACCCATTGAATCAATGGGGACTTTATTTGACACTTATGTATGTACTTATTTTATCAACATTTGTATAAGTTAGATAATTCAAAAGGTTTGCTCTAGCTGGAAAAAGGATTTAGAGCACTATGTCTCCAAAGTTTACACAAATGTGTTAACTTCACGTAAGCATCACTAAGGTCCTTTATGGCAATCTTACACTTCTGCATAAGCACATAGACACTCTTCAGAGACAATGAAGAGAAATGTAAAGAGACAGAAAAGTGGAGCTCAGAGGCACAATCGTTTACTGATTTTTTTAAAATGCGTCACAAAGACATTAAAAGTCTAAAGACTTTTTCATACTTTTTCAAACGAGTTTGTCATTTGAGAAGGCACTAGAAGAATTAACTGGCTAAGAATTCTTAATATTCATAGAATCATAAGGGTCATCCAGGTCAACCCCCTGCCATGCAGGAACTCACAATCAAAGCCTCCCCGACAGATGGCCATCAAGCCTCTGTTTAAAGACCTCCAGGGAAGGAGGCTCCACTACACTATGAGGGAGTCTTTTCCACTGTCAAACAGCCCTTACTGTCCTTTGTGTGCTCCTTTACATCTTTTGTTACATACTCCTAAATTTTACCCTCAAATTATCTATGGGTCATATCCATAATTTTGGCTCCAAAACCTGTCCTCAGTTTATACATGAGATCAAAGTATGCATGAGTATGTATGGTATCTTGCAGACCTTCCTGACTTGAACAAGAAATGTGAACAAGGACTGGATGCTAGGCTCAGTTACAGTAAACCAGTCAACTAAAAATCCAAATGTAGTTACTGCTTCTGTTCAAAATAGTCCTGTCAACCCAAGGAGGTCAGATGGGGTCAGCACATACATTCTCATAATGTCTGAATAAGATTGCTGTTTCTTACTGTTTTGGAAAATAAATGTATACACTCATCCCTCCATATGTGGATTTCATTATTCACAAATTTTATTAATATGTTCTCTCTAGGAATATCTAGGTCCTCCGGTGCAACTCTATGATCAACTTTAACTAAAAGTTGCACTCAAAGGCCTAGAGATTCCTAGAGAGAATAATCTACTAGGCTTTTGTAGCTCCTCCAGCTCAATTCTGTGGTCAATGTCTGGCAGATGTTGCCCACAGAGTTGCACTGGAGGACCTAGAGATTCCTAGAGAGGTGTTTTCTCAGGTAAAAACATGGTATTTTTGTTATTTGCCGTTTTTCCATATTTATGGAGATCTTTTGCCCCTAATCCTAGAAAATATGGAGGGACAAGTGTAGTATTATTATTCTAAGGTAATATTCCAGCCTTCCTCAACTTGGTGCCTTCAGGGTGTATTTGACTTCAATGCACATAATCCTAGAGAAGACAAGGGAGGAAGTTTAAGTATGTATGGGTAGAGTATTATGGGACAATTAGAAGTAATGAAGACGAGAGAGAATAGAAGGTCAAATAAGTGGAAGAAGGTTGGGGGAAGTGATAGAAAGTTTGAGTATGTGTAAAAGTAAGAGGAAGGGCGAGAAAGTGAGATGGAGAAAAGGATGAAAAGAAAAGGAAAAAGAGCTATGAGAATCGGTAGGAGAGATTAATAATAATAAAATAATAATAATATATAATAATAAATATTTATTTATATCCCGCCTCTTCCGATTGAGGATCGAGGCGAGTAACAACAGAGAAAATACAATATACAACAGTAAAAACAACAAGCCCCACAAAATCCCAACCCAACCCTCCCTCCCAACTATAAAATTAAACAGTAAAAAAAAACAGTTTAAAAAAATACATACAATACATCAAAGTTAAAAACAAACCACAAGTAAGAAAAATAATAAAAAGGGGATTCAATTGGTTCTGGACATTATCAATCGGAGAAGGCCTGCTGGAAGAGAAAAGTTTTTGTCGCCTTTTTAAAAGCCTCGAGTGAGGATAATTGGCAAATCTCTACTGGCAGGTCGTTCCAGGTTTTTGGAGCGGTGACAGAGAAGGACCTCCGGGAGGTCACTGCCAGTCTGGTCTTTCTAGGTTGTAAAAGGTTTTTTCCCAGAGGATCGGAGTGTGCGGGAAGAATTGTATGGGAGGAGGTGTTCCTTCAAGTAGACTGGACCCAGGCCATGTAGGGCTTTATAGGTGATAACCAACACCTTGTACTGTGCCCGGAAGCTAATAGGCAGCCAATGCAGTGATTTTAAAATAGGTGTAATGTGGTCAAACTTGGATTTTCCGGCGATCAGCCTGGCTGCCATGTTTTGAATCAATTGGAGCTTCCAGACATGGCAAAAGGTTGCCCCATGTAGAGCACATTGCAGAAATCAAGGCGAGAGGTTACCAGAGCATGTACGACCGTTTCTAGGTCCCGCTGCTCCAGGTAGGGGTGCAACTGGCGTATCAGCTGAAGCTGATAACAGGCACTCCTGGCTGTTGCATCAATCTGAGAAGACAGTTGAAGCGACGAATCCAGGAGCACCCCCAGCTGCAGACGCAATCTTTCAGGGGAAGTGTAACCCCATCTAGAACTCGCAAACTTATCTCCATACCCGGATTGGGGTTACCTATCACGAGTACCTCTGTTTTATTTGGATTCAGCTTAAGTCTATTTTCCCTCATCCAATCCATTACTGACTTCAGGCAGTCATTCAGGGGGGAGATGACCTCCTTAATCACTTAAGTAGCCCAAGACATAGAGAAATAAATTTGGGTGTCATCAGCGTACTGATAACACCCCACCCCATGTAATACTGGTCCAAAACACACTGCAGAAATAATCCAGTTTGAGACCACTTTAACTGCCTTGACTCAGTGCTAGGAAATCCTGGGAATTGTAGCTTATTGTGGCTCCAGAGCTCTTTGACAGAGAAGGCTAAATATCTGACAAAATTACAGGCCCCACAATTTTCTAGTATTAAGCCAGGGCAGTTAAAGCAGTCTAGAGCTGGATTATTTCTGCAGTGTGCCATTCTCATAGGCCATCAACATTATCAAGAACCACCGTTTCATAGCTGATTCTTTTCAAAGTATGAAAAATAGGACCTGATAAATAATGCTATGGATCATTTATAGTCTTAAAACAGCTAAAAGTAGTAGGGGAAAATATTCTGTAAAGTTTCCATATCATCTAGATCAGTAGTAAGCATCATGGGTGTCTTTGATTACAGCTCTCATGGCCCTTGATAACATGCTATTCTAGAAGAGGCTTATGGGAGTTGCAGCCCCAAACATTTGGAGAGCACCAGATTGCCTAGACTTGACCTAGGGCCCGTTTGACACATATCTTTTTTTTTCTACACATTTTTGGTGCACACAAATCCTCTTTAGATATTCTCTTTCACTGCCCAATTATATTACACTCATCCAGGCCCTGGTGCAACAGAATGTCTTGTCCTGGCATACAAAGTTTAACTTAAACCCATCTCCTTATCTGTAAGTTTTCTCAGGAAAACTCACCACATGATCATTCGGGGGACAGGAAAGAAGGAAGGAGGGAAGATGGGAGTCTACACTAATGAACGCAGTCCAGTTTGGATTGTATATTCTATGTATGCAGACAAGAAGGTGGTGTGCAAGCTTTAGACTTGTTCCTGTGTATAGCACACTCACGGTACACTCTGTATCATAGTGCTGAAACAACTCTGGCAGCCATTTCTCCAAACAGAGCAGGAAGTAAAGTCTATCCCTCCAGCAGGATTACTAGTCTACTAATTGCACATTATCAAGACTACAAGAATGATGCTTCATACCTCTTTAACTTTGTGGGTGTCAAGTTCATCAAAAAGTGTCTGGAACTGAGAAGCTGACAGTCCTCCTGGAGGATATGACTCCAGTTTCTGCATGTGCAACAGAAACATATACTTAACATACAGATTTCATGTGCCAGTCCATATATTTTCATTGTGAGCTAAAGGCAGTATCTAGGGTTGTTGTTGTTGTTTTTAAAGATTCTTACCACAATTATGGCTTCCTTACAGTAAGAATCCATTTTTACTTTCAGGAGTACTTGAATTATGGCCTCAGACTGGACACGATAGCTATGTAAGAAAAAGCAAAAAATATGAGTAGGAAATAACTAGGTTTCTGCTCCTCTTACATCCACCACAAGAGCATGACCCAAAAAACTGTGAAACAACATTAGCTATTTAAAGTGCTTTGAATTTACATATTCTTATTCATCGATGTCTCTTTCAGAGAGCTCATAACTTCAAATGCAGCCCGGATTCCTAAGCGTCTCCGGAAAAGTGAGGATTGAACTGATTTCTAAAGGAAGGAAGAAGGAAAGAAAGAAAAGGCATGCAGTCAGTAAATCAATCACCAAAAACATTCCAGAACAGTTTGCCAGATCACAATATAAAATCCAAGGACTACTTATAAGGAATGATAATTTATAAGGGGAATGGCCTCTGCTTGCACTGAGATCCCTCCAGAACATCTTAACTGACAATAGAAGTAACTTCTGAGATAAAATGTAGATCTGTGATGCTAACGTTGGCCTGGAACAAACAGGCAAAAAGAAGTGGCTTCTGGCCACTTTAGAGGCATGGCTTTCAAATGACGCATGCCTCCAACAAAGCCCAAAGCCTCACTGAAGCCGTGCTCTGGTCCTTTGGATGTGAGCAAAAAGGAGCTGGGATAATCAGGCTCCTGGCGGTGCAGGTTGGTTCCTGCAGCTGCAGCCCACTTTCAGAGCAGTCTGTGTGGTTGGTGCAGTCCCGACCCACTTGCGGTAGGAGCAGACTTGAGCCACTCTTTCACACCCTTCTGCTCCTAGCCCATTGTCACTTTTCTTCTCTTGTATGATTTTTAAAATGTTTGTCTAATTAAGAAGCCAGTGGGGCTTTGAAAGCTTGCATGATATATTTTGTGCAGGGTTCAGAGAGCTGTGCTTCAAACAAGTAACTTTTTATAGTTCTGGCCTTGAAGCCCTTTTCAAATGCCAAGGGAGTAGGAAGCCAGTTACAGGTCCAGCATTTGGGAGTAATGGAAGACAAAGCCCATTGCCTGACATGTGGGCCTCTGCAAGTAGGGTATCTTCAGAATGGCCTATTCCACTGGTCTTAATACCTGGGATTACTGAAACCACAGCAAGCAATCAGACAACAAAGCCCTAGGTTGTTTAGAGCTTGAAAGGCTAGAACCAACATCTTGAAGTGAACCCAGAAAACAGCTAGCAAAAAGTACAGCCATTTCAGTACTGGAGTGAGGTGATCACGATCCCTTGTGGCACCTTAGCAGCCAGGTTTTGCTCTCACTGAAACCTCTGAAGGCTTTTCAAGGAAAGCTTCACAGACAGCTGATTGCATCAGTTTAAATGTGATATAACCAATGCTGGTTCAGGAACAGTCACAGTTTGATAAACATTGCTGACCAAATATACTCCTTAACATCACCATCAGCTTATGATCTAGAAACAGCACAACATCAAGGGGAACTGTATCTTTCAAGGAGTAGGGATGCAATTCCTTCTAGGACAGATTTATTCCTATCGTAAATCAGGCTTTCTACTGATCAACAGGACCTCTATCTTGTCTGGATTTAACCTCCATTTCTTCACCCTCATCTAACCCATTATAAAATTTAGGCAACATTTAATGTCACTCACCAGAAGGTATCCACGAAACTGATTGTATATTATTGCTGTAAGCAAGTTCATCAGAAATAAGTTTCCTGTAAGAAAAATAACATTTCTTTACCTTTTTCACAATAGCAATCATATGTTTGTTTCCCTACAGATAGAACAGAGATCAATCTGTAAAAAGAGAGAGTGAAAACAAAAACAGTTTGCAAGGCAAGCGGTTAAAGCTTCAGTTTCCTACAACATATTTTACCACAAATGTGAATATCATGTTTTAAACCCTGCCTGTTCTAACATAGTTGGAGAAAAAATAATGAAAAAATGCTGTTAGTTGAACTTGACTATCAGCTAAAATTAACAGGCCTTAAATTTTGACTAACTTGATTTATAATGCTACTAAGGGCACTTAAGTTCAATTTAGCCTGTATCCTGATATTCATTTTTTAAAGACTGGTTTAAATAATATCATGATGTGTAAATGCACTGTAAATTTTAACCTGACTTATTTTAAGTGGATGTATAAACCAGAAGATGTTTTTTTTTATTACTAAAGATTATTTTCTTCTCTCTTTATAGTGGCAGCAAAAATTAAGGGCAGAATGCAGGACAGAACAGATGACTGGAAGTATTAAGGAAATTGTCTGCCTGGTGTGTATTCAGCCAATAGTTTTATTTTTGAATTTGAAAAAAACTAGCACTAAAACAGTGCTGACTTTCCACCTTTATCTGGAGCATGGTTCCTTATATTGTTGCCAGCTCATAAGGAAAAATCAGCAACCTGCTTGCACCTCAGTGACCCAAGAAAATCAAGCAACACTTCTTTTACTGCTCAGGATGGCACTCTCTCTCTTTGTCATGTCAGTCTTACTAGAATCTATCTTGATTGCTACAGCCATCAGAGAAGCATCGCTTTCACCAACCCTGCACTAGAGTTTGTCAGGACTCTTCAGTCTCAGCTTCAAAAACTACCCCATTTTTATGTATATTTTATTAAAAACACAATGCTTGCTTTAAGTCTTCAAAATGTGACTTGCAAATATACAGAGAAATATACAAATGGAAACTTTACATTTAATATCTTGTAGTACTTGTTTCCTCAGGGAGGAGGAGGGAATGAAATCCAACTTACCTATTAGTGTGAAGAATATAAAGAAAATGGAATATGCTCGATTTTTTGAATAGGCGGGAATCATCACTGAAAAAGGTAGAAGAGGAAGTTTAAGTATATTGTGTCTGAAAAATGCACCTGCAAAATCCTGAAATCCTTTGAATGTGCAAAATCAGGTGTAGATAGTTGTGATGGTCAGACCCAGATGGAAGTGTCCTGCACAACAGTTCAGATATAACATGTATCAGTTTTGGTCATGACAGGTAGCCCTTGCAGAGTGGGAGTGGTACAGGGTGAAAAATGGCATCCTCCCCCTCCACAGTTTCCTCTCTGCATGTTACACACTTGAAAGGGTTCTGAGGGACCAAGATTGTCTGGAGAATGATAAGAGGCAATGAGAATTGTACTGGGCCTTTACAACAGTGAAGCACATAAAGAGTCCTTCACAGGTAGCATTGCCTCTATAGTTCATAAGTGTATTGGCCTATTTTTACCCACTTGAAATTAAATAATCAAAAGAAGCCACATGTGACAAGGAAAGTGACAAGGAGCATTCTTTTGTAATGGTATAGTAAGACATGACTGGTGGTGAATCAATTTATCTCTATTCTTCCAGGAAAGAAAGGGGTGAAACCACCAACCCATGTAACCACACGTAACTTAAGAATTGAGCCAATTCATATTAGTACCGTATTCTTTTAACTGTGAAGAGGAATGTGAAAAGAAGAAATAAATATCCTTGGATGGCGATACGTACCATCTGGATTATTTGCAGTTGTCAGCAGTACAAGCAAAGAAGTCAGTGAATCAGGCAAGCTATGGAAATACCCTTGCCACTCCTTGTCCTGTTGTGTATCCTAGTTGCAAAGACCCAAGTCATTAGTAGTGCTATAGCAGTATTACAGAGTCTACAAAACCACTCAAGAACCATACACAACCCCCAGGATCACACTATTGTCTAATCAGAGTGTATGATGACCCAGAGAGACACAAAATGTCATCTATCAGGTAGAATAAAATTATGTGGAGGAAAAAATCTATACCAGAAGACACAATGGTAAGATCAACTGAATTTCTTCTAGTATAGTTACTTAAAGAAATTAGCTTACAGTTGTAAACCGCTTAGACACTGCTTAGGCGGTATGAAGCAGTATATAAATGAAGCTTGTTTTAAAGAAAGACAGGTGACTAATGAAGAAATCATTAAGAGAGGCAAACAACAAACAAACAAGGAAATGCAATCAAAGATATTTTTACAGGGCACACATGTAGTTTCAGGAGACTGTTTTGCAAGCAGTCTGTCCTCCTCTTTGTTAATTTTACTACTTTGGAGTTGTTTTTTGTCTCTCAGGCAGGATCCATGCAAAAGCAATATAAAGCCAAACCTTGACTTTCATGGATTTATCTTTCATAATTTGATTATTCGTGAGCTTGTCCTTAACAATGAAATAGTTTGGAGGTTTTGTGGAATTTTAGAGCCTACTGTGGAAAATCACAGACAATGTGCATAAACTAAAAAATGTAAAGAAAACTTTTAAAAAGCTTTGTAAGTGATAAATACATAAAATGACAACAAGTATCCCTGCTTCCCCTTCCACCCCTTGGGTCTCACCCAGCACTGGTCACCCTGCCACAGCTGCTTTTCTTCTCTCCAGCCACATCCAAGTCTACAAGGTCTAGCATGCCCTGCAAGAGCAGGACTTCGCTAAGATTCCTTAGCCCATAGAGACAGAAATACAGACTGGGTTAAAGGGGGGGGACTAGAGATATTTTCATTTTTCCACTTTTTGTGGGGGTCCTATACCCCAAACCCCAGCAATTGTGGAGGGCCAACTGTACTTTCATAGTTTGCTACTACTTTGCTAAACATAACATATTTTGAAGGTTTGTTTACTTACTTGAGCCAGGCAAAGACAATGTGTAAAGCGGTGGTGGAAGAGAACACAGATTTGTATTCAGGGAGAAAAAAACCCTAGAATTTTCCAATATTTTTGAGAAACAGCTTTTGGGGGGGGGGTTTATAATCAATCATGACAGTAATAATCTATGTTAGTTACCTTTGTTCGAGCAAACAGCAGCATGCCAAACATGGTAAACAGAAACAGGTGAAGTGCTAATAGCAGCATAACACTAATAGGAATAAAAATACAAATGCCAACATTAGCCCATTCATTAAAATGCATGCCAAGAGCAGGTGGAAAGACACCATAATTCAAACAAACCAGATCAATATGCTTTTTTAAAAAAAAAAAAAAGTGGGGGAGTTATTTTTAATTCAAGTAAGTGCCTGAGTAAAGCATATTTTTGTGTTCTTATCAATTCATGCCTAACTAAGAAGAGAGAGACTCGAAAGTAGTATATAGCTTCTTCTGGTCATGTAAGACTTCTTCTTGTTTCCTTCAAGTCATTTCTGATTTATAGTGACCCTAAGGTGACACTGATAGCCAGCATGGTGTAGTGGTTTGCATGTTAGTCTACAACTCTGGAGAACAGGGTTGGAATCCCTATTCAGCCATGGGAACTCACTGGGTGTCTTTGGGCAAGTAACATTCTCTCAGCCTCAGGGGAAGGCAAAGGCAAACTTGCTCTGAACAAATCTTGCTAAAAAACTGTGATAAGTTTGCCTTAGGGTCACCATAAGATGGAAATAACTTGAAGGCACACAACAGACCTGGTATTCTGATATGACCCTATCAAGGGTTTTCTTGGCAAGATTTGTTCAGAACAGGTTCACCATTGCCTTCCCCTGAGGCTGAGACAGTGAAACATGCCCAAGGACACCCAGTGGGAGACATACCCTGGTCTCCTGAAGTTTTTGTCCAACATTCAAACTACTACACCATGCCAACTCTCTACTACACCATACTAGCTATCTGACTTATCTCACTGAAAGCAGACCACAGATCTCTCCTTCTCTCCTCAGACTCACAAATCTGTGACTCACAAATCACAATTTGCTTTCAGCTGCTATGATGGAGGTTATCCCAAATACCTCCTTGAATTCCTCAACATTTTCAACACAGAAACCAACCCAGCCAGTCATTCAGGATTTCCCCCGTTTCTCCCTCTGAAATAGTTAACATGGGCTGCATCAGCACTGCAGAAATAAAGCAGTTTGACAGTGCTTTGACTGCCATGGCGCAACGCTATGGAATTCTGGGATTTGTAATTTGGTGAGACAGTTAGCCTTCTCTTTCAGAGAGCTCTGGGGCCATAACAAATGACAAATCCCAGGATTCCATTAGATGGAACCATAGCAGTTAAACCAGTGTTGAACTGTATTAATTCTGCAGTGTGGATGCAGCCTTAAAGTAGGGAAATAATGTCTACATTTTCACAGTATTTTTTCCTTTGGTACCTACCTGCTGGGGGGTAATAAACAGATTCTGATTTACCTTGTAATCTCTGGCAATGTCCTCTTGATGCTTTTCAGGGTCTTTTTCATCATTGAAGAGTTTTGAAGGAGGAAGAAGGGTCGGAGGATTCGTCGTATTCTAAGCTTCTAAGATTTAAGATGAGAAAGAGTACAGTATTTTGAATTGACAAAACAAAAACAAACCCAGCACCTGACCAAAATAATCAGTTGCTTCTTAATAAAGGTCCATGCAGACTGGTCCAATTAAACAGTAAAGTTTAGTTTTGCACAAACAAACACAACGTAGACATATACAACTTCAAGAGAACAATCCTATGGTCAAAGAGTTGAAATGACAGTGCAGTCTGCAACATGTCCAAAGCCCTTCTCAGCTCTTACTGGATAGGCAGAAAAAACAGAGATCACTGTGTGTGTTATTTTCTTCCAACTTCATAAGGTACTTTTCAATCTTTAAAAATTCCAGCAACAAGAGAGAATTAATTTAGACCACTCCTAGGTCTAAGTGAAATTTTCCCCTACATTGGGAACATGGTCAGTGGCTGAAAGGGCTACAGATGAAAAGCCTTTCCCTCCTCTCATACACTTCCAGACCATTCTCTTCTTTCCTTCCCCTAGAATTCTGGTTCAGAATTTTGACCTTGGCAAGGGAGAAGCCACATAAACCTCCACAGTGGCTGGAAGAGTTTAGGAGGTAGACTCCAAGATTAAATCTTCCACTTCAGGGTGAGACCATTATCTACAACAGGGGTGGGCAACTGTGGAAGGATACTTGCATTCTCTCCCTTGGATGTCCTGTAGGAGGCCAACTGCATTACCCCTCCTCAGAAGGTTGTACCATCACCATATGTTGTTGTTGTGTGCCCTCAAGTCATTTTGGACTTATGGAGACCACATGACCCCATAAAATAAATAAATAAATAGTACTTTTTGCCCCAAAATGGTCTGTAGGAGGTATGGAGGCATTTTGGCTCCCTTGGACCATCTTTGTTCTTCTGGGCTAGGAGAGGACTTTTTTAGGAACAGGTGGTGACTGGAAAATGGCTTGGGTGGAGGAGTGGCAAAAAATGTTCCCATGCCTCCTAGTGCATCTGGGCCTTTTTTTTTTTTTAAAGTACCCCAGGAGGCCCTTGGTGCAACACAAATATCCAGGAGCACATGTGGGCTGCATATTGTCCACCCTGATCTACAACTTCAAAGGAGGATTTCCTGTCACTCCTGTCACTCCAGGGACCACAGGATTGTCCTCTCAGTCTAGAGAAGAGGGAATCATTGTTTAATTAGAATGTTGGTAATGGAGTAAACATGCAGGAGGTTAGCTGAACAAGGAAGTTTTTCCCCCACAATTGATCTCCCACATGATGTGGCAAAGGCCAATTAAAAATATATGGATAATTAAATAAAATAAATTGAACAAATGAACAGAAAGAAGTAAAAGTCATTAACAACTATTATCAAAGACACATGCTCCTGCTCAGGACATCCTGAACCACAGAATGGGCTTATTACAATTGGAAAGAGCCCTCTGCAGGCTTAATTTTCACCTGCCATTCTCCCATGACAAAGCTTCCTTGTAAACAGAAGGACTTCGCCATGTACTGAAAAAACAATCACAAGATGAACTTCCTTCAAACCATGGCTTTCTATCTCTATAAAGGATGACCACAATATATGGTAAGAGAAAAACATAGAGCCTAGGGAGAAAATGAGGGGAAATGTTACCATAAGATGACTTCTTAGTTAACTTAGTATTCCTCAAAATAACAGAAGCTACTGGACAAAAGAATAAGTTTTCATATTATCCCTAGACATGCACACACTCCAGATGCTCTTAGATGAGAGTGTTTATGCAGACCCATATCAACTGTGGTAGGAAAATAGTGATCTCAGTGGAGGTTATAAGGGATAGGAGAGCCTTCTACCACCACACAATAAACACAACACTGTCAATCGTTTTACTGCTTATTGTTTTAACAACGTGTAAGCCACTGTGGGTCCCACATGAGAGAAAAGTGAGACATTCAATAATAAAAAGAAAACAGCTTCATTTATAGACCGCTTCATACTGAACTAACAGTGTTTAAGCGGTTTACAACTGTAAGTTAATTTGCCCTCAACAAACTGGGTATTCATTTTAACGACCTCGGAAGGATGCAAGCCTGAGTCAAGCTTGAGCTTTTTCGCTGGTATTGAACTCGCAACCTTATGGTTTTGAGTGAGTGGCTGCAGTCCAGGCACTTAACCACTGCGCCACCAGGGCTCCTATAAATAAATAAATTGTCTGTTCTTCCAATTTATTCCCAAACACTTCTCAATTCCTTAACTCTGCTTCAGTTTGTCTCTCTGCCTCTTAGGCTGCATCTGCACTGCAGAAATAATCAGATCTGACACAATTTCAACTGCCATGGCTCAATGCTATGGAAGTCTGGGAATTGTAATTTGTTGTGACACCAGAGCAGAGCTCACACACATTCTCTCTCTCACACACACACCTTACCTCATCACAGGAAGAGCTCAGAGAGACAGTCCAGTCTGCAAGTGAGGCTATGAGCACCACGATATATGCCACCAACCACTTGGTTTTTCGAAATTCTTCCCATCCTATGAGGTAACTCTGATGAGGCAATACAAGCATGAACAGCAGTGAGGCCACTGTAACATAAATAAGAGCTTTTTAGGAAATGACTCTATGACTCATTTTCATATGTGTTTTCTGAAAATAGCCAGATAACCAATGGGAAATTTGAGGAGTCCCTTAAGTGGTAGATTTGCAGAGGAATCCTTTTTCCCTTCTCAGAGCCTTGAGTCAGAATCCATACACAAATATGGGCAGGGCATGGACACATTACTTTTTAGGACCACCCATGTGCAAAATCCAACAGGCAAAATTTTCTGAGCACTGGATACAAGGAGGGATAATCTCATGTGATTAACCACAAAGGCTCAAAACTGTATACAGCTGGTTAAAAGCTGCCAGAATCATTGCAGAGAATATTATTAGGTGCTCCCAGTACTTTAATATTCAGTTCTTTACTACTGCCCAATCTTTAACTACAAAATAAGCATCACAGAACATACTACATTTTTCTCTTTAAATTCATTAGAAAAGGAGTGGGATTCATGTTGACCTGCATGTCTCAACAGGGAATGCTGGGAGACGAAATTCAACAATATCTGCAAGAACACATAATTCCCATTCCTGTATCAGAGAAAGAACAGAATAAGGGTGAAAAGAATATTCAAAAATATTATGTATTTGCCAAATGTGAGGAAACTCTGATGAAGACAATACTGGACTAATGGGAATCTTTGCAATTTGGGACTTATTCTGCACAAAATTCACAGAAGCTCTTTCTGTATGTATGTGTGTGTTTGCACAGAGAACAGTATTTTCTGTGGAGAAAATAATATTTTTGGACAGAAATAGTTAAGAATTACACCCGTACAGCAGATTTATAATAATTTAGTATAAAAGACTGAGATAGAAATCTCCCTCTGTTGTTTCAGCATCCAAAGTGCTTTTTTGACCTTAAAAAAGAGGGCCATTTACCTCAACATGTTCCAGTAAGTTAACTATTTGCAGGCATTTGAACTCTTTCAAAATCACAGTAACAGGGACCATACAGAAATGTATAGCTGTGAAGGCACATCAATACAACTATGGAAGGCAAGAGATACCATTCTATTCTATTATCCTGCTGCAAAGTATAATCTCATGCTAAACCCTACTGAAATAAGTCTTGCATGCTGGTGTGTGCCACATCTGGTCAAAGTGGCTTTTGATAATATATTAGCATCCAAGTTATGCTACTGCAACAGCTCAACAGCCCATGCCTGCTGAGATGCCCATAATGAACCATGAATTGTGATGCTGCAGTGATCTATTCATCGCTTATTTAAGCAGAGCCAATGTGTTTTGGTGGTTAGAATACTGTACTGGGACCTGGGAGATCCAGGTTCAAGTTCCCACTGAGCCATGAAACTGGAGTCTGCAATTCTCTCACAGTTTATACTACCCTGCAGTTATTGTGAAAACAAACTAAAGAGAAAGAATTATGCTTACCAACTTGGGTTCACTGGCGGAAACAAGGGCTACATAGATATTAAGGAACAAATATACATACACCTAAGTAGCTTTAAATATACACCCTAGGGTTCACTAACCTTCACAGAGACATCCACTATAAAAACAAGGAAGCATAGCAGTTCAATACTCTCAGTTAGGCCACAAGGAGGCTCCCAGGCTCGTGAGCGGTGTCGCACATCAGACGTGGCAGTAAGCGAAGAAGGGGTTTCAAGGAAAGCAAGAGCAAGGATTAACGTAATGATGGCAATCAAAATCCTTTAGGATGCAAAAGAACATAAGTATGTCAATTAAACAAGAAGGGAACTGAAAAGGTTGGTTCAAAAGAATTATGTATTCAAACTGTCCATTGCTTTAGCATCAGAAATCATCAAAACTGATAAAAAAATAATTGAGCAAAATAAAAAACCACAAGCCATAACTTTATGCCTCTTTCTATCATTACAATGTCCAATAGACAGTACAGACCCAAGGAGGAATAGCAAAGGAAAGTGATGAAGAACTTTATCCTAACCTCTTCGTTGGCTAGAAGAGAGAATCTATGTAAAACAAGAACCAAACCATTCAGAGACTTATGACACTGGTATGTTGCAACAAGAAATAGGAGTGTTTAAGTTCATACCATCAGTTCATAGAAGATTTGCCTCCACATCAAAAGTAATACTGGGTGCCCTTTGGACATCTATACATCTTGTAATTAACCAAGAGATCATGAATATAGCTAACAGCACCATCGTCTTTTCTAGACATAGCAATACACAAGTTGCTATGTCCTCAACTGCCTGGAAATAGCAATTTCACACTGACTGAGGCCTCATTCCCAGTTACAAATAAATCAGTTTGCGATTCAAATCGATGGATCAATTTGACAGCAGAGTGTGGTTCACACTGCATTTGCCCCGATAGCATTTTCTTGTAAAATAACCCACTTGTCATTCACATTGACCAATGATTCGATTCCAAAGGGACCCTATTATCACAAAATCTTCCCCACAGTAGAGGAAATTGTGTGTCTATATTTATTTATTTTTAAATGTGAGGAATTAGTTTGTCCCTGACACATTCTTGCTGTTTAGTAGGCCTCCAGTTTAATCCAGAAAGGCTCATCTTATATTGTTGTACCTGAGGTCACCAATGATATTTCTAGTAACAGAACATACTTTGCACCAGTAGACACACACACACACACACCCATTGGCTCCAAATGCTTAGAGCTCCCTTTGTAGCATGAGTGTTCAACAGCTGGTAAGAGAGGACAGAAAATATCTCTAGACATAGCCCATCATTTACTTTGGAAAAAACATTGTCTAACACAATTATTGGTTCACAGAGATTGGTAGAAGATCGGTTTATAGGGAGTCCTAAGATGTGTAAAGAAATACAAAAAGGAAAGAGGGGAAAAAACAAGTAAAGGTTTACAGAACTACAAAAGGGGTATGGCTATGGACAACAGAGATAGTAATGCTAGTGTTAACACACACACCATTGCTCACCATTGACAAACTTCTGAATAATACCATCGATAAAGCCATAAGGAGTTAGAGTCCACGCGATGATTTATGGAACGATACTAGAGATATGAAAGACAGAGAAATAAATTCAAGTGTCACATTTGCTCTGTTCTTCAAATGTGGAAGCCAAGCCACATAAAGTTAAATAGGCCATTTCTGACTCATTGAAAGCAACATCTACAATGACTAAGAAAGTCAGCCAGTCAGTCAACCTTTATTAGGCATACAACAGCAATATACATTTACAATAAAACTTCAGGATTGTTATTAATTATTTGTTGTAAATGTTTGTTGTTGTTGTATGCCTAATAAAGGTTGACTGACTGACTGACTAAGAGAGTCAATGCCAAAACACATACTCTGAAAATACAAAGCAAGCGCCTACAGTAAGTAGTCATCTTTACTCCAGCTAATTACAAGAGCACAGGAACAGTGGTCCTTATTAGAAATGTTGACAGGTGATGCAAATGTCTCTGTTTACCAGTACAGTACAGTACCTCTGAAAATTTATAATTGGGAGGAAGGATGGGGTTTGGGGGGGGGGTAATTGTATTTCTTAAATTGTATGTTATTTTATTACTGTAATTCGCTTTGATTCCTTTGAGAAAAAATGGATTATTATTATTATTATTATTATTATTATTATTATTATTATTATTAAAAATGCTCCATCGCAACCCACATAGATTTGAGGGGCAAGAATTCTACTGATGCCCATGAGAATTTTTTTCATTATGTTCTGCTGCCCAAAGAGAGCTCCTGTAATTACCTAAAGCAGAAGAGGACAGAACATTTGCTTTGGCCTTCAGTTACCTGACACTGAAAAGTATGAAGGGAACTTGGGTTGTGGAGTGGTTAAATGCCTGTCCTGCAGCTACTCACAGCCACAGAGTTGTGAGTTTGATCCCAGGCAGAGCTTCAGGGTCTACTCAGCCTGGCATCCACAGAAATTAGGAAATGTTCTCACTGCCCCTCTCAGAAGAAGAAGTAATGAAAAGTAACAAAACAATATAACAAATAACTTAGTGAGTTATCTTTTTAAAAGATTAAATGCATTACTTTTTTAAAAAAAAACTGTAACAAGAAAAGTAATTTCTTACATAAAGTAACTTCCCAAGCTCTGCTCCAAAGGAAACAGAGCTAAATAAGCAGATCTTTTCCCAAATTTACCTGAATTGCATCTTCAATGAATACTACAGCTTGGTTGAAGCAGAGCTCATGGTCATCTGCAACTGAAAGATTCAAAGTTATATAGTCATTTGTGTGTTTCCATCAATACTACTACAATGTTTTTAGAAATCATTTTTAAAACTCTGATATCTTAAAGTATTCCAAAGTACGTTTTGCCTAAGAGGGCATGGTAAAAAGAAGAACACTTGGGATAGAAACAAACTAACATGAGCTGAAGACATCACAAAACATTAGTTAGGATGTAAAACCCGTTGATCAACATGTAGCAAATGCTGTACCTAACAGAGACTAAAGACTATTTATTAGTTTGTTTATACATTTATTTATTTTGTATCCTGCCCTTCTCCCAGCACTGGATCCAATGCAGCTTATACCATGGGATAATTAAAAAGCTGGCAACTATGTGAAGAACAGTTCTCAAGCAAATAAGCTAAAAGAAAGTGGGAGAGATACAGGTATAATGTCTCCATTATAAAAAGCCCAGTTAGTGGCCAAAAGCCTGTCTAAAACTGACAGCAGAAAAACAAGGGCAAGGGCAGACTAGCCTTCCACGGAAAGGAGTTAAGGCCCTTTCTTGTTCCTTTACTACATATGTCTGGGAGGATGGAAAGATTTCAAGATCTTAAAACTCAAGTAGGCTCACAGGAGTTATATGGCTTTTCAAGTACTATGGACCCAGACCATGTAAGTGCCTCTGTTTGTTCACCTTCATTCAATCATTACTGACAAAAGACACTGGTTTAGTCCAAAAAGTGTATTAACACTATGTTGCAACAACTTTTAGTCAAATTTATTTATTTGTGTCATATAATTTAACCATAAAACCCACAATGTGGAAAAGCCAATGAGCACTTTAGGCGAGAAGAGACTAAAAAACACATTTTTAAGACGACTATATGAATACATTTTTCACAGTTTTTCCCTCATATCACGCTTTATGAAGATGGTAAATTGTCTTAGCTGACACAGGTCTCAACCCAATGTCATGTTAGCAGCCCCCTGCTAGCACACAACCTTTCCCTTTTCTTCTCCCTGCTGATGCCCTTCATGGAAATCTGCACTGCAGGGTTTCTCAGACCTCTGCCTCAAATTCTGAGAGCATGGGGGAGTCGCAATTCCCCCTCATAGTTCCATTGAGAAGCCATTTCATCAGCTGAGCAATCCTACTGGATTCTGGCTATAGATTTTGGCCAACCATCAGCTAAAGTGCCCAGTCCAGTTGTCAAGCAATACTATGTTTAGCATTATCCTGTGTTAGATCATCCAAGTTAAGTATAACATCATAAAACAAACTGTACAATCTCAAGAGAGCCCTGAAATAAAAATGTATGTGTTCAGTTATCTGTAATGACTAGCTGCTGAACAGCAAAAAATGAAGTGTGGGACAAAATGAAAGCATGATTATGTTAAGGTGATATAAAAGTGTTTCTTTGAATGAGAGCATGTATGGTTTAGTGGTTTGAATATTGGATTAGGACTCTAGGAGACCAGGGTTCAAATCCCCACTCAACCATGGAAAACCTAGTGTGTGACTTTGGTAACTCTCTCAGGCTTAGAGGAAAGCAATGACAAACTTCCTCAGAATTAAATCTTACCAAGAAAACCCTAGGATAAGGTCATCGTAAGTCAGAGTCAACTTGAAGGCACATAACAACAAAGTATCATATTGATGTCACATGCCAACTTTGATCACAGACCTGTCAATGATATTTATACTGAAAATCAAGATTAGGAGAAACTACTATTGATATACTAGCTAAAGCCATTGCAGCAGCATCATTCATTGCTATTGCATAGCACAGACTATGACATCCACCACACAGTATCCAAAATAAACTAGTCTACTACCAGAGAGCTTGCTTTATCACTTGACTCATCTAATATGCTTTTGCACAGAAACTGGCCTATTTGTCTCCAACAACAGGGTGAGGACACATCCAGTATTCTTTTGAACAAAAATTGGCTTGTTTCTCCTTTATTATGGATGATATTACTTGGTCCCATGATAATGTCATCCTCAGCATTAGGTTTTCATACACTTTCTCATATTCCAATGTGATATATGTCATTGCTTGCTGGCAATGGTCCATAGCTTTTTACAAAGGCCATCAAGATCCTATTTTACATTGGCAGAGCATAAATCTCTGTCAGCATACTTGTGCTAGAAGTATGGGAGGACAAAGCTGTTCTCCAGGCACACCCTCTTGGCAAATCTATGGCCATTTGTTTGAGTGATGGAGCTGCTATCCAGCTGCCAAGAATGTACTGGACACTTCCTTGCACAACATTCAGAAAGGTGTTTATAATGTAACTCCCAATTACACATGTGAAAAGCTAATAATAATAATAATAATAATAATAATAATAATAATAATAATAATAATAATAATAATAAAATTTTATTTATATACCGCCTTTCCAGAGATCAAGGCGGTTTCACAACACAACACATATAACAATAAAAACCATTAAAAACATCATAAAAACAAATCATACAGTAAACAGTCTCACGCTAGCTCAACAATGCTGCTGAGAGGAGAGAGGAAGGGAGTACATCGGGGCCATCAGGGGTCAGGGTATGCCTGCTGGAATAGGTGTGTTTTTAACCCCTTTTTAAATTGTTCCAGCGAGGCGGCCGAGCGGAGCTCGATGGGAAGCGAGTTCCAGAGCTTGGGGGCCGAGGTAGAAAAGGGTCTCTGCGTGGTGGTGACATATCTAGCCTCTGGAACCCTTAGCAATTGCTTCCCGGCAGACCTGAGTGTGCGGGGCAGATTGTATGGAGAGAGGCGGTCCTCCAAGTACCCTGGGCCCAAGCCATTTAGGGCTTTATAGGTAATAACCAACACCTTGTATTGCGCCCAGAAGCGAATAGGCAGCCAGTGAAGGTTTTTAAGGACCGGTGTTATATGACTTGTCCTGGAAGTACCAGTGACCAGTCTTGCCGCAATATTCTGCACCAATTGCAGCTTCCGGGTATGGTACAAGGGTTGCCCCATGTAGAGCGCATTGCAGAAATCCAACCGAGAGGTTACCAGAGCATGTACCACCGTTTCAAGGTCCCCCCGGCCCAGGTAGGGTTGCAGCTGGCGTATCAGCCTAAGCTGATAACAGGTGCTCCTGACCGTCGCATCCACCTGAGATGTAAGGTGGAGCGACGAGTCAAGGAGCACCCCCAGACTGCGTACTGAGTCCTTCACGGGAAGCGTGACCCCATTCAGAACAGGTGGAACCACCGCCATCCCCGGGCCAGGGGAGCCTATCACGAGTATTTCCGTTTTCTCTGGATTCAGGCTGAGTCTGTTTTCCCTCATCCAGCCCATTACCGACTCCAGACAGGCAACGAGAGGAGAGATGCCATCCTTGGTCACTGAATCAGTCGGAGACATAGAGAAGACTATTTGGGTGTCATCAGCGTACTGATAACCCCGCGCCCCATGCCTCCAGACGATCTCTCCCAGCGGTTTCATGTAAATGTTAAAAAGCTACCAAGAGGATTCCAGCCAAATAAGTCACAATATGACATTACTCAAAATCTAGTGGGGGAACACTTGCACCTCCCAGAACACCTCCCAGGTGGCACCATAGTATCCAACCATCTTCACGGTTGACTGGAACAATGCTTTCTCAGAACATGTACCTAGAAATCTCTCCTCTAATTACAATATCTTGATATCATGGCTTGACTTGACATAGTATATACTTTTGCATACAGAGCATCTGCTGCACTTTATTATTTGACCATATGGAAAGTAATCACTTGAGAAGTTCCATGAGGATTCCAACAACTTCCATCCTACCAGCAACCTAAGTCTGGAACAACCTACAGAACAAAATCACTTTCTTGACATCATTGTGCAACCGTACAATGAACTTCTAAGTTGTTTCAGAAACCCACTGATTGCTACACATACTCACATGCTTTCGATTTCCACCCATCAAATCTATTGTTTATAGCCAAGCCCTCCTATACAATTGCATTTCTTTAGACACACAAGACAGAGACTCAAAATACTTAGACTTATAACAGGCACATCTCAAACAATAATATCCAACTAAGGATGTGAAGAAACAGTCCTTAGTGGGATTGAGCTGATGAGAGCTACAGGCCAAAATATTAGCCGGCCTAAATGTTCCCCACCTCTACTCTCACTGCATCTCTTTTGCTCTCTGTCACATAAAACTTCACTCTTGGTCAACGTTTCCCAGTGCCATTCAACTCAGCTTCCATTTCTGTGTTTGAAGTGACAGGTGTGCATACCAGCTAAGCAAAAGCTGACTCAGCCATCCATCTGCCACTTTGCTGTTTTTCGGCAGTCTGATTTTTTAAAACAGCATATCTCATACGCCTAGTTAATATTTTACAAGGAAACATTTTAAGTACAAAATAAGCTTTAAGGACTTGTGTGGGCTGGAGCTGAGTTATACTTAATTGGCATCAGCTAACTGGCCTCACGCAAGCTACCTTCTGCTACAAAACCTGCAGGTATGTTTCAACTAACTGCAGTCAGGCACTTCAAAAGCAGCCCCATGCCACTATAAAAACATGACATTTGATTCCACCCCAGCATCAATGTTCCTAGAAACATATATGGAAATGATTTCCAAATGGTACATTAGTGAATAAAAAGTCCTATGGGTGGATTTGGGTGTGTAGTAGAGATTTCTACAGAGTGACATCTCAAGATATAGCACTGAAAGACTGATCCCAACAATCAAAAACTCTCAGAATGAATCATCTACATGAAAAGCTTAGATGAAAATGCTGGCAGTTACTAACCTTAGATTTATTCCAGCATACAATGTTTTACAGAGTTCAAATGATTTATGAAAAGCACACCCAAACCTGAATGAGTTTTACATACTGAACTTATAGTG
This sequence comes from Sceloporus undulatus, assembly GCF_019175285.1. Classification (NCBI taxonomy): domain Eukaryota; kingdom Metazoa; phylum Chordata; class Lepidosauria; order Squamata; family Phrynosomatidae; genus Sceloporus; species Sceloporus undulatus. The sequence goes on along the minus strand of NC_056522.1, from coordinate 293,775,489 downwards.
ACTGGTCCCAGTGTACCAAAATCCCACTAAAAGCTTAAGCTATCTGCTATGGGAGACCAGTTGGGTTTTTTCTCAAATGTGACAGAGACTGGCAGAGCCAGCACAATGTAATAATTTGAGTGTTGGACTAGACTCTGGAGATAAGGGTTTGAATGCTCACTCAGCCATGGAAAGCCACTGGCCCAGGGCAAGTCACACATTCTTGGCCCCAGAAAAAACCATGATAGGTTTGCCTTAGGGTCACCAAAACTTGGGAACGAGTTGAAGGCACACAACAACAACAGCCAGGGGTTGGCACCATATTTGTGCCCATTGACTACAACTGTTTCTTGCTTTCATAGACATTTGCCAGAAACCCACACCAGTCCACAGACCACCACTTTGGGTAGTACTGAACTAAAACATAATGTAATCATAAGTTATGGGTATGGATCAGGATCGCTTTCTAACAGTACATGACATATGGAATCACTCTTTGCATGATCTCTCAACTGGCTACTGTACAACAATGTACTTCATGCAGACTAGGATTTAAGAGATCCAGGTTCAAGCCACCACTGAGCCAGAGAACTAACAGAGCAAGCTAGGCCTGGTCATTCTCTCAATCTGGCCTGCCTCAAAGTTTGTAAGTATAAGTGGGGAGAAAGAGGACCATGTATGTTGCATTGAGCTGATTGGAAGAAAGATGGGATCATCAACATCAATATTTTCATTTATACTGTTTATAAATAAAGGTTAATAATAATAATAATAATAATAATAATAATAATACTATTTCCCCCAAAGTGGGACTCAAGGCAGTAAATAAAAATAATTAATTCATTACTTTTGGCAGCACATAACACTGACTTTGTGTGAACGTACCAATTTGTTCTGAGGTGTCCTCAAGGAGGCTGTACTTAACTTTAAAACCTCTTTAGCTTGGCTACTCTTTTACTGAGGGAGTTATTTTTATCACAACCAGTTTGGCTCCATTTTACTGAAAACCATCAGACAGTTTTACTTACTATTAGGCTGATAGTTTCTAGCAATGACTTCATGCCAAAAGAATCCCCTGCAACACAAAAGAAAAGTGTTGCAGGGGTACCACTCATCCTAGCAACCTACATTCTGTGGCCATTGAGCATGCTGCACTGAAGAAATAATGCAGTTTGATGCTGCTTTAACTGCCATGACTCCATTGTGTGGAATTTCAGGATCTGTGGTTTATTGTGGTACCAGAGCTCCCTGAGGGAGGAGGAAAAATGTCTCACAAAACTACAAATCCGGAATTCCACAGCATTGAGCCATGGCCATTAAAGCAGTACTGAACGGCATTATTTCTGCTGTGCAGGTGCAAGGCCTAGTCTTTAACTGGCCACGCAAATCTCCCAAACCATTGGTGCGACTGTTCTGCCTAAGGAAGGACTAAGCCTGGTAGCCTAACTATGAGCAATCAAGGCAGGGCATGCCAATCACCTCAGGCAGCAGATTTCAGGAGGGGGGTAGGCAGCCCACAATCCTTTTAATTCCCCAGCCATTTCGCTCCTAAATTCCACAGTGGTTCCTCTTTGAGGACAGAGGTGTGCATGCCAGCTCCATCCCCTAAAGTAGCCTGTGGTCTTCACATGGGATGGAAAACATTATCCCACTAGGAAATGACGGAGCTGGCATACAGATATTCTTTTACCTTGCAATGATGTCACAAATGTCTGTGTACTGATGCCATCATTGTCATGTTTAGAGTATGACAGACAAACAAACATAAAGCAGTTAAGAAAAACAATCGAGAAAGAAACAGAGGAGAAAGAAACAGAGGGATGGCGTCTCTCCTCTCATGGCCTGTCTGGAGTCAGTAATGGGCTGGATGAGGGAAAACCGACTCAAACTGAATCCAGAGAAAACGGAGGTACTAGTGATAGGTTCTCCTGGTCCAGGAATGGCGGTTGTTCCACCTGTCCTGAATGGGGTCACGCTCCCTGTGAAGGATTCCGTGCGCAGTCTGGGGGTGCTTCTTGACTCGTCGCTTCATCTGACTGCTCAGGTGAATGCGGCGGTCAAGAGCACTTGCTACCAGCTTCGGCTGATTCGCCGGCTGCGCCCATACCTGGACCAGAGGGACCTAGAAACTGTGGTACATGCTCTGGTAACTTCGAGACTGGACTTCTGCAATGTACTCTACATGGGGCAACCCTTATACCAAACTCGGAAGCTTCAAATGGTACAGAACATGGCAGCCCGGCTGGTCACTGGCGTATCCAGGACCAGCCACATAACACCTGTGCTTAAAGATCTTCACTGGCTGCCTATTCGCTTCCGAGCTCAATATAAGGCGTTGGTTATTACCTATAAAGCCCTAAATGGCTTGGGCCCAGGATACCTGAAGGACCGCCTCTCCCCGTACAATCCGCCTCGCACCCTCAGAACATCTGGGCAGCAATTACTGAAGGTGCCTGGGGCCAGGTTAGCCTCTACATCAAGAAGGGCCTTTTCCACAGCTGCCCCAGCCCTTTGGAACACGCTGCCCACGGAGCTCCGCTCATCTTCCACCCTGGCCCAATTTAGGAAGGATCTTAAAACCTTCCTATTCAAGCAGGCATTCCCCGTTTAAATATCCTGTGGGCCTCCCTCCTCTTCCGTGGCCATGAGGTTGGGCTAAGGGGCTTTTATTGTTGTTGTTTTTAGACTGCTGTTACTGTTTGTTTATATGTTTTTAACTCCTGTAATTTGTTCGCACTTGATGCATTCTGTAAGCCGCCCTGATCTTTTGGAAGGGCGGGATACAAATAAAGATTTTATTTATTATTATTATTATAAGTGGAGAGCCTGTCCTCAGCTCTGCAATGGGAACAGACAGACATCTCTCAGCCTGAGATGTGGCATACAAAGTCCACTACAGTAACTGCAGCACAGCCTTTCATTGCATTACCTAATGATGAACCGTGTTTCTCCAAACTTTTATGAAGTCCCCAACCACTAGAAGCTCAATTCTGAAAGCCACCGGGGCATGTTTTATGTCAGAGCTTTGCAAAGTTACACTTTGGACTACAAAGCCTCAGAAATCTCAGGCATCTTGGGACTTGTAGTTCATAAAGATAGCTTTCCAATTTAATCTCCTCGTTGTTGCTTTTTCCCCCAGCCTCAGTGGGAAATATTTCAGTGAGCTGAGAGGGATTGCTTGAGCAATGCAAAGGGGAGACTTCCTGGCCTATTCAACCAGTAGAGTCTCATTGGCACCAAGCCAAAGTCACTGCAGGGGGACCATTCTGTATGGGCTGCGTCTACACTGTAGATATAATGTCGTCTGAGTCCACTTTAAGGGCTGTAGCTCCAACCTATTGAATCCTAGCATTTGCAGTCTTAGGTCCAAAACACACTGCAGAAACAACTTAGCTTGGGACCACTTTAACTTCCCTGGGAATTCTAGGAAACTGTACTTTGTGAGACCTTCCGCCTTCTCTGTTGTTGAGCTCTGGACCACAACCAAAGACAGTTCCTAGGATTACCTAGCTCTGAGCCAGACTGGGTTGTTTCTGCGGTGTGTCTTTGACATTCTCTGGAGCCTCTTTGGGGAGAAACCCACGGAGTGACCTCCCAAAGCCACGCCACCCGGGCCTTGGTCTCCTCCTGGCCACCCTGCCTAGAAATAGAAGCCCATGCTCCTGCTCCAAAAGGGAGGACGTTTTGCAATGCCCCCTGGGGAGGAGGAGGAGGAGGAGGCTGAACTGGAGGACGGGTCCGGGAAAAGGAGGACGCTTCTCCCTTCCCTCCCCGGGGGCTCACCGTTGCGGGCCCTGCGGGGGGAGGAGGGCGCGGAGGCTCCCTGCGGCGGCCGAAGCAAAGGCTGCCTCTCCTGGTCCTCCATGGATGGGCTCTTCCTGCAGGAGCAGAGCCGGAGGGAGAGGCCGAGCTCCGCCTGTCCGCCGGGGAGGAGCTGCCTGCTGCTGCTGCTGCTGCCTCTGGGCTGGGCTCGGGCTGCTTCCTGTCCTTGGGCTGCATCAGCAGCAGCAGCAACGTTGTGACTAACAGGGCTCTTTGTGCTCGTTATACCAATGGTCCCCAAACTGTGCCCTGGCTTTAAAGGGATTTTGGACTTCAGCTCCCAGAATTCCAGGCTATTGGCCAACATGGCTCAGGCTTCTGGGAGCTGAAGTCCACGATCTCTTAAAGGCACCACTGTCATTTCCACCTCCAACATTATTTCCCCCCCTAAGGTTGCATCCTCACTGCAGAAATAACTCAGTTTGAGACCACTTTAACTGCCCTGGCTCCATGCCATGGAATCCTGGGAATAGTAGCTCGTTGTGGCACCAGAGCTCTCTGAAATAGAAAGTTATAGCCCTCACAAAACACCAATTCGCCTAATTCCCTAGCATTGAGGCATGGCAGTTCATGCGGTGTCAATCTGGATTATTTCTGCAGTGTGGACGCAGCCCTAGGAAACCTAACTGGATGCAGAGAAGCTTAGTCTTAAATTTAAGAAAGTGGAATTGCAATAGCCAAATACTACTTTGCTGGAGCTTCTGGCGACAATCTGACTCTGGGCCCTTTCACGCTGCACAGTTACAGGACTCCCGTTCCGCTTTAGTTGCATGGCCACATCCCATAGAAGCCTGAGGCCTGTAGTTTGGTGGAGTACTAGAGAGCCCAACGGGAGCGTTGAATGTTGGGCCAGGATCCTGGGAGTCACGTTCAAAATCCCGACTTGGGCATGGAAACCCTCTGGGTGACACACTGCACAAGTCACACTCGGCCTCAAAGGATTGCAATGGCAAACACATCTTACTAAACAGTGGGAACTGGACAGTTCCCCTTAAGATCACTGTCAGCTGGAAACAACCCAAGGGCAACAACAACAATAACAAGTGCTAGATCTTTCTGGATGAGACTTCTAAATTTTTGTTGTTAGCCACCCTTGAGTCGATCTGGACCCATGGTGGCCCTGGGGGTGAGACATCTCCACAACCCCCTGTCCTCTGCCCTCCTTACGTCCTGCAAACCCATACTTGTGACCTCCTTAACAGAGTCAATCCATCTAGCATGTGGCCTTCCTCTCTTTCTGCTTCCCTCCACCTTTCCTAGCATTATGGTTTTTCCAGTGAGTCGTGCTTTCTCATGATGGGTCCAAAGTACAACCACCTCGGTTTTGTCATCTTGGCTTCCGAGAAAATTTTTGGCTTGATCTGCTCCAGGACCCATTTGTTTCTCCTTTTAGCTTTCCACAGAATCCTCAGCACTCTTCTCCTGCACCAAATCTCCAGTGAGTTTATTTTCTTCCCATTTATCACACGGGAGGAATTTCTCTTAATTTCAAATGAAAAGAAAGTGGGGCCAGTGAATTTACGTGAATTCAAATTGCATTCGAACTGGCTTCCCATTGCCTGAAAATAGCTTGCCATTGCCCAAAATTGCATGTGATCACCTCTCACACAATAACGTGAAACCCCACGATTGCGTTTGGACTGACTCCCCATTGCCCGAAATTGCACGTAGTAGTCTTATCACGCAATAACGTTAAACCCCATGATTGCATTCGGATTGCCATTGGATTATACTTCCAATTTCGTTTGTCTGATAAACTCCCTTGTTTCTTAACTGTCCAGCTCTCACATCCACACATAGTAATAGGGAATAGAATGGTTTTCTAATTCTTTTATAGCCGCCCTCCCCATTCATAATCTTCTGATTTCCTGGGTGCAGTCCCCATTCCTATCAGCGTTTAGTCCCAGGAATGAGAACTCCTTTACTGCAGTCAACCCTCCGTTTTCACAGGGGATCTGTTCCAGACCCCCCCCCCCATGAAAACGGAGGCTCGCATGTATTCAAGCCCCATAGTCTTGAATGGGGTGTGCCCCTGTAAGCACGCGGGGGGCACAGCAGGGGGACACCCCACTGAGGATAATACAGATCTCAAGTCTGCAAGAAAGGAGGGGCGATTGTGCTTCTATTTCTTCATTGTCTTAGGTCCAAAACACACTGCAGAAATGGGAACTGTATTTTAGCCTTCTCTGTCAGAGAGCTCTGGTGCCACAACAAACTACAATTCCCAGGATCCCCTAGCATTGAGTCAGGGCAGTAAAAGCAGTCTCAAACTGGATTATTTCTACAATGTGATTTGGACCTAGGTTGAATTTTTCTGGATTCTCAGTTGTCATTACTTTTGTTTTCTTTACATTCAACAGTAAGCCTGCCTTTTCACTTTCTTCCTTGATCTTTCTTAGTAGTTGTCCCTGGTCTTTGAGGTTTCCTGCTAGTAGTATGGTGTTGTCTGCATATCTTAGACTGTTGATATTCCTTCCTCCTATTTTCACTCCTCTTTCTGTGTCCAAGCCTGCTTTCCTTGCGATATGTTCTGCATATAAGTTGAACGGCAGCAGGTTAAGATGCAGCCTTGTCTAAGCCCTTTGTTCTAACAGTAGCCTCTTGTCCTGAGTATAGATTCCTCATCAGGACAATCTGATGCCTTGGCAATTCCATGTCTTTAAGGGCGTTCCATAGCCTTTCATGATCTATGCAGTCAAAAGCATTGCTATAGTCTGTAAAACAGGCTGATTTTCTTTTGGAATTCCCTGGTGCGCCCCATTAGCCCTGAACCCCGTTTGAACCTTTGCAGTTTCTCTCTCCATGTATAGTTGGAGTCTATGATGCAGAATTGTGGGCATAATTTTGTTTGCATGGGAAATTAGTGCTATGGTCCTATAGTTGCTGCAGTGTCTCCTTTTTTTTTGGATGGAGATGTATATTGGTCGTTTCTTATCTGTTGGCCATCATTTTGTTTTCTATAGCTGTTGACATATGTTAGGTCCAGTACAAACAGGCCCTCAGTGGCACCTTTGTCACATGCTAGGGTTGCCTCGGGGTGGAGCACCCACATGCCCCACAACCCTAGCACGTGATGAGGATGTAATAATGGTGGCGCCCTGTATACATGGGCGCTGCCATTGTTACGTAAGCGCAGCGCGGCATCCGCACAATGCCACATGGCGCTTACGTAATGAGTGCGCCAGTGGTACACTTGTTATGCTGCCCTTGAGGCGTAAAAAGAATCTGCTTTTCACGGGTCCTTTTTCTGCTGAGAGAAGGCGCGCAGTTTGGCAGCTGCAGCTTCCTTCCAGCGGAAAAACAGGTGCCGGCAGGCCACTGTTTTTCAGCGGTCTGTACCGCGCTTTAGTTAGTACTATAGCTGACTCTGTCAATGTGGACTGCAGCAGTTCGATTGGACTATCATTGTTTCTGGTGATTTGTTATTTGTTTCTTGCCATTTCTCTTATTGCAGCTTCCACAACTCTTTCTAGAATTTGGGATTCATCTTCATATGGCTCTTTGTTCCATGTGTCCTTCATTTTGTCATATCTGTTATATAATTATTGTGTGTTTTGCATCCCAACATCTTTTTATTCCTTTCTGGGCTTGAATTATATTATTTTTATTGTCATAGAGCATCCCAGTCCTCGGTTTGAACTTTCCTTTGATTTCCCAGATCTTGTGGAAAAGGTTCTTATTCTTCCCTTTTTATTGTTGTCCTCTATTTCTCTGCATTTAAAGTTCTAAATACCCTTTCCTAAATTGCAGATCCCAGGATTACATAGGAGGTTGCCATGGCAGTTAGTGGAATCATAGATGAAAAGGGCCTGCTGCCCTGTGGAAGTATAAATCTACTGTGTATCAAAACGAAGCATTTCAAAAGTGATGAGGTAGAATTATGAAGCATCATTTTTAAAAATACTGTCACTAAATCAGCTCACAGTTTAAAAATTTATTTAACAAAAATGCCACAGTAGCCCTAAACTGAATCAGCCATTAATAGTAACTTCCTGAACAATAATTCTGTTCTTACCTGAACTAGGTCAGGTAAGTCACGCATAAGTAAATAGAAACATTTTGATCCTTCAAGAAACCACATGAACACTTTTTTCAAGGATGATTTTTTCCACCCACCAGGCTACATTTTTCCTATGATTTCTATTTAGGTGGGCAAACTTACTGATCTATGCTTCTTAACATGATCTGGGTGAATTGGGAGGTAGGAATATCTACTTTCCCCCTTTTCTTTCTGTTTTGCTGTTGACACATTATCAATAAGGGCTTCTGGACTTTGCTGCTGTTTATTGTAGGGAGGCACACACCGCTGCAGTAGAACCCCATTCTTTCCCAGTTCAAGCTTTATTGCATTGTTTAAAGCAGACATGCTGCTGCAATCTGATACAAAAGTCTGTGTTTCTCCAGCTCTCCTTCATCATCTCCCAATGCTGATTCTGCTAAATAAACTTCAGGATAGACAGAGGACAAGAAGGAAAAAAGGGGGCAGGGCAGGCAAAAAAAGACTTTCTAAATAGTAGCTTCTTTGTCAGAGGCTTTGGTAACTGAGGTCTGTCAAGAATGCAGGTTCCCTGGTCAGTGCAGCTTTTAATGTATGTAATGTTATGTAATATACAAACATTAAAATTACATAAATAAATGTTAGCAAACTTTGGTATTATGAAAAATATATAGCTTCGTTTTAAAAATGATATGAAGCCCTTGGTTTCAAAAGTGTAATCAATTTCTTGCTTCTTTTTTCAGTCTATAAAATAGGAATAACAATTAATTAACTTTGCAGATGTATGGGGAACATTAATAGGGAGGGGAAAGGTTGTAAACCACATTTTGCTGCTAGAAATAATTAATTATGCCTTCAAGAAAGTTTTGAATAACTACATTTGACTGAACCATGTAGCAATCCTGTATTTGCTTTCCTGGAAGTAAACTCAGTAGAACTTTCTTATGAGTAGATATCAGTAAAATTGGGCTGTACGCATGGAGGGTGTGTATGATGAGAAGCCTCCAAGTTTTCCACTATAACCATTTCAAATGGCTTTTTCACACGCAGCCAAATTCCTATTAGCAATTTTATGCAAAGTGATTTCAACCCAAGCTATAATTATATTTTTGCTATTCATTTATACACTTGAAATCATTGTTCCCATGATCACTTACAAAATCATTAGGAGGAGGAAAAGTCTTACTGCTTGCCTTAGGTTGTGCTTTGGGAGTTGATTAAGGAGTTTTCTTCCTTCATTATGAAATAAGGCTATAATTAGACATTAGTAAGGAACAGTTCAACTACAAGTCATATTAGGCAATAAATAGTTCCTGCTCCAAAAAGCCATAATACAGTTACAGATGCCAGGGAGGGTAGTTGAGTGGGTCTCCAGTCTTTTTTTACTCATCTTCTGATGACTGTTTAATCAGTGGGTGTGGGTTTGGATCTTTGTCCACTTTCAAAATATAAAGAGACTTTGGAAAGTGAAATCCTCCTAGTGTTGGACTTGGGAAGGAGATGAGAAATAGCTTGAAACAGTTTAAATCTGGGTGGGATCATAAGAGTCAGAGTTTTCTGAAAGCTGGCTGAAGGTGACGTGTCAGGTGCACTGGCTCTATTTATGCATCAAGTGTAGGATTATTGACAGTGATGTCTGTTGCTGGAGGGTCCACTTGCTTCCACTACGATCCCTTTTACATTTGTAAATAAATATTACAAAGACACCACTTTGTCATGCTGACCCTGGAACTTGTTGGTACTTGGAGAATACAGTGAACAACAACAACTACAGAGTGTTCAATATTTTAATGAACAATGTTTCCAATGTAAGGTAAATCTCAATGAAAAATATTTTTCCCCATCCTGTAACTTCATGTTCATTTAGGAAGTTTGTGGAGAGTGTTTAAGTGTTTAAATTCAGGTGCGGCACAGAACTCAGTTTAGAAAACACTATAAGGGCATGGGATATTTCTTAAACAGTAGACCACAAAGCAACGCAGCAATCAAATTTGAAACTCAGAATAATTAGAAGTTGCTTATACAGCCTAAGGAATGCAGTTCTTAGTCAATAGTTTCAGCATGAACATAAAAGTTCTACCAAAATAGCTTGCAAACTTGTGAAACGTGATGTTTGACTTCTAGTTTTTAGTATGTGCCTTCAAATCAGTTCCAGCCTTTGGCAACCCTTGTTCTTGTTAACTGCCTTCAAATTGACTTTGACCTATGACAACCCTATGAATGAGAGACCTCAAAGTTACCCCATCCTCACCCACCTTTCCTCAGGTCTTGCAGACTCAGGTGGGGGGGGGGGGGAAATCTCACAGACTCAGGCCTGTGGCTTACCTGATTGAATCTATCTATCTGGTATGTGGTGTTTTCTTTCCTATTGCCTTCCACTTTATCTACAATTATTGTCTTTTCCAGCGAGTCCTTCTAATGGTACGGTCATGGTATGGCAGCCTCAGTTTAGTCATCTTTGATTTTAGGGAGAGTTCAGGCCTGATTTACTTGTCTAGGACCTATTCATTTGTCTTTAGGAGTCCACAGTATCCACAGAACTCTTCTCTCACACTACATCTCAAATGAGTTTCTTTTCTTCCTATCTAATTTTAGTATTCAATGATATAGTGTGAGTGTCCCGTCCCCCCGGTAATGGCCCTGTATGTAGGGATGCCATAACCCGGCTGCACCTGTGATTGTAACGTTTTTGGGGGTACTGGCACGGTCACGGTCCGATTCACTCTAAATCCCGGGTTTGGGCCCCGGCCGGCAGCCATCGTGCCTAAAGGGAACACTCGTCCCCTTGAGGCTAGCTGGCCCATGGCAGAGCAGCTGGGGCAGAGCTGTTTCCAGCCCCACTCTGCCATTGGCCAGCCTCAAGGAGGAGGTGGACCCTTGGAGGAGGAGGAGGAGGGGGAGGAGGGAGACTCTGGGAAAGCCAGGGGGAAGGGAAAGCGCCCTTTCTTAGTGCATGGTGAGGAGGAGGAGGAGGAGGAGGAGGAGGAGGAGGGGGAAACAGGAGGAGGGGGGGAGGAGGAGGAGGTGGGTGCCCATTTTCAAAGGTTCCCCCCCTCCAAAGTGCACTTTTGTGTACAGTAGAGTCTCAGTGAAGAAGCATGGGACGTCGGATTGGGAACAAAAGTCCCTCGCCTTGCCTCCTCCCTCCCTCCCTAGTTCCCTACTTACCATCCCTGCTTGGGTCAGGCTTCTCCTCGGCGGCTGCGTTTTCTGCAGGCTCCCTTTGGCCTGAGGAAAATGAAGCCGCTGAGGAGAGGCCTGGGGCTGTCCTCTGCAGCCACCGAGTCCTCACCTTCCCTGCTCCCTTCCCTTCCCTTCAAAGGGCTCCAAAAGAGCCCTTTGGAGGAAAGGGGAGGTCTGGGAAGAGCAGGACCGGGCTAGTGCCCAGGTCTCTCCTCTCCTTTCCTGCCTCCCTTCCCTTCCCTTCAAAGAGCTCCAAAGAGTCCTTTGGAGGAAAGGGGAGGTCCGGGAAGAGGAGAGTGGCCTCGGGGGACAGGCCTGGGCCGAGCACACAAGCCCCTCAGAGGAGCCTGTGTCCTCGGTCTAGGCTTGTCCTCCTCCATTTTGATCGTGCCTAAGAAACATCCATTTATATTAACATTTTTTAAAAATCATCAAATTTTTTCGTGTGTCCTCCATTTTAAAAAAAATGTGTCCTATATTTGAAAATGTTGTCCTACATTTGTTCCGGTTTGGAGGTCCTGACTTATGGCAACCCTTCCTGTATGGAATCATGGGATTTGCAGTATGCTGAAGAATTTGGAATTCTCCATCAGAGACTGTACGTTCATTTCCTCATAGTACAATTCGCGAAGGTACTCTGGGTGTCTGGACTACAGGATTAAACTAACCTAATCTTCAGTCCCCTACCTTGGTACCTTCCAAACAGATCAGCAACTACAAATCCTATGGTTCCATAGCTATAACATCCAACATGATATCAAACTGCTGTAATTGTGCAGTGTGGATGAAATCCAAGACTCTTCTTTCTTATTTGAGAATAATAGGAGGGAATTAGTTGGGGGCGGAAGAAACAGTATGATTTCCACACCTGCTTGCTGGCTGACAGGAGCAGGGATTGTATGATTTGTGAAAAGTCAGTGCATTTTAAAAGTGGGAATGTGCTTTTTTTCTTGAGGAACAACCAGGTCACATTCTTGCAACAGACATGACAAAGATCTAAAACACTAATGGATTTGTGTGTATTATGATTGGCTTAGCCTCTTGAGATAAGTTTGTTGGCTGAAGATACACTACTTTGTAAACAGTTGGCCATTGCTTCATCTGAAAGAGTTGAGAGCTTCCCAGTATACTTTATGAGATTAAAAATAATAAACTGATCTCTAGTACAAAAGCAGTAGTAAGCAATTTATCTGACCTTGAAAAATTGATAGCAAGGGGACTTGATGTTCCTTCGTTATCTTGAAAGTCACACAGTGAGGAAACTAATGGACACATAACTTCTACCATTGCATTTTGGATGGGTATATAGTTGCAGCAGCTCCTAAAAGAACAATAAAGGGAGGTAGTATCTAGTGTGTTACTACCTAGTTAGTTATTAACTAGTGTGTTAGTAACTAGTGTGTTACAACACCTGCAGGGAGGTAGAGGATAGGGGGGCTTGGAGACGTCTGATTCATAGTACTGTGAAAGCAGCTAACAACAACAACAGCTAGTTGTATGGATGTGAGAAAGGGAAGTGCAATGCATACAAGCACAAGATTCTGCAGTTCATGTAATTGAGTCACATAGAGGCTATTGTTGGAGAAGCAAAATGAACATTGTGGTCAATATATTCTGCAATATATGAAGTAGGTTTTCATGTTCATTCCCTCAGGTTTAGGATCCCTTAGCACTATGATTCCTCTTCAACTGTCATGGCTCTATCTTATGGAATCCTGGAAATGGGAGTTTTGGGAGAGACGTTTAAAATTTTCAGCCAGAGAGCTCTAATACCTAAACTGCAAAACCCAGAATTCCACAGGATGCAGGCATGGGAAAGTGGTATATTGTGGAAGCTAAGGTATATACTGTTGGGATACACACTACTGCTGCTGAGCTTATTATATGAATATCAAATTTTATCCACTACCAATTTTTTACATAATATCCAACATTCTTTACAACCTTCAGGGTACACCCAGACACACTCATGTTAGCATTATTAATCAAAAGTCCATGCATGACTTTTTCAGAGCTGTGGGGAGAGACAGAAGAAATAGTTGGAAAACACAAGATGATTACAAATGGAAAACAATGACCTCGGGCCCTCTGTAAAATTACATGAATGAGGAACGTTGGTTGCACAGTAATAGCCATATTTATAAACACCCTTTCTCATGATGATACAGAAAATTATTTATGCACCCACCCACCCACCCACCTACCTACCTACCTACACACACACACACACACACACACACTTTTATTGTTTTTAATTCACATCTATAAACAGCATCATGAGAGAATAACAGTATTGTGAGAAGTTACACATATGTGTAACTTAGGGTGCATCCTAAATTACATGTAGAAATAATGCATTTTGGCACCACTTTAAGTCCTGTAACTCCATTTTATGAAATCCCAGGATTTGTAGTTTTACAAGGTCTTTACCCTTCTCTGCCAAAAAGTGCTGCTACCTCACAAAACTACAAATCCTAGGATTCTGTAGGATGAAGCCGTGGCTGCTAAAGAGGTGTCAAACTGCATTACTTCTATAGTGTAAATGCACCCTCAGAAGCATCATAATGTGATGGCTGTTTTTCTTTCTGTTTTTTGCTTTGTAAGCTTATTCAGTCCTTTCCATCCATAAGAAGGTGAGCTTCATGGGAGTCTTCTGCATGACACTGTCAAAAGAGATTCTTCCAATATTTCACAGGAGATATATCTGCACCAGCGCGTTTAATAAGTCCATATCATGTTCTCACAAATGTGTCACAATTGTTTTCATTTACACCTATTTTCAGGTGGTATTTCAGATTTTCAAGGCATGCAATGGCCCATACTCTGTTAAACCAGGATCTTAATGACTTCCAGTTTTTGGCAATTTCTAGCCTTGCTGTCATTAGGATAAAAATAATGTTCTTGTGTTGTAATGTTGCATTTGAGCCTTTAAAGATGGATAATTACATAAATGCCCTGGCTAGTGACTCATTCTGCTTAAAAGCTTCCAGACTTTACACTAGAACAGCTGTATCTTAAAACATTTAAGTCATATCAGGGTGTACCAGTAAGTACTTGCACGTCTGCAAGCCACAGGATGCATCTACATTGCAGAAGTAATGCAAATTGACACAGCTTTAATTGTCATTTCTTTTTTAAAATTTTTTATTATATATTGATATACCGATACATATAAACAACTCACAGTCTTTTCATGGTTGTCAACATTCAGTTATTTCCTCTATCATGATTACAAACACAAATTATACACACACACACACTTCCAAAGTATAACACTCATCTTGTGTGGTTATTACTGCGCTGTAATTGTCACCTTATATTATTAATGTTTTTTTCCCGATAACTCCAGTATTTATTGCTCATTAATAATTTACTTCTCCCTATCCTTATCATTGTTAAATGGGTTTTATACATCTGAGTTTACATCCGTACTATTTCCTGTCTCTTCCCAGTGTTTACCACAAAAAGTTTTTACCATCTCCCATTCTTTTTCAATCTTTCTCTCATATTTCCCATGAATAATTCTTGTCAGTCAGTCCATTTCCATCATATCATGCAGTTTCAGTAGCCATTCATCAATCGTAGGTATCACAGCTGATTTCCAACGTTGTGCCAAAAGTAATCTTCCTATGTTGTCATTTCTAAATCCTATAGATTCACCGTAAGATTGCCAGAAGTCACAAGAAGAGTGATTTGAAGCAACCTTCACTTAGGCTGCAGCAACCCTATCATCTGTGGAAATACATCCCTTCAGACACAATGGAACTTAGGTCTGGACAAGTATGTATAGGATTATACCATACCATACCATACATGTTGTATGGTTTAATGTTATGTTATGTTATGTTATGTCTTTATATGTAATGTCAAGTGTCAATGCGGGACTGGTATGTTTTGTTTGTAAGAAACTCTTTAAAACAATTTTAAAAAGTATGTATAGGATTATGTTGTTATTAGTCATTTTGTGTCATCAGACCTCTGCAACCACACCTGCTTTGTAAAACTATTCTCAAGTGATTGTGATAGCTGCAAAATTTAAATTCCACTTTAAACTGCTGAGAATTTCTCCACCATCCATTACTCTAGCCCTCGAAAATCTTGATGCTTTTCATACTCTTCAGGATATAAGAATTATAAAGCAGTCACCATATACCTTCCCATGCTATATGAGGACTTTTCAACCACACTGAACATACAGATACTGTATATTAACAAAGTAGATGTGTTCCTGGGCATTATATCTCTAACAAAATATTTGATATCAGAGGCAGGAACAACATGGGAGGAATAGGGATAATTTCTACAAAAAAAGAGAGCACTTGAACATGTTCCACATGTCTGTTATTCAAAACTAATAATTTGCACACATGAAATGAAACAACCAAGTAAACTTTGCATGAGTAAACAAAAACATTTTGAACTTCCTGGAGACCAATTGAAAGTTTCTTCCAACCTGCATACATATTTTTTTTTCTTTCTTTAACAAGTCTCCACTTTTCTTATGATTCTCATTTTGATGGCCACATTTACAGATATGTGTTGGGGGAAGCCAGTAAGGCTTATCTGCTTTTCCCCTTTCTTTCTGTTCTGTTGTTTACACATGGTCAGTAAGAGATTCTGGAGGCAGCTGCTATTTATATTGCTTGTTGTAGGCAGGCACTCATAACTTCATTAAGATTTGATAGAACAAAACCCATTCTTTCACAGCTCAAGGCTTTTTGCATTGTTTAATGCAGATTTACCCTTCCTCATCCTCTTAATACTGATGCTGCTAAAAAAACTTTTAGCTAGACAGAGTATGAGGAGAAGCAGGCTGAGGGCACAAATAGACTTTGCAGAAACCTTCAGTCAGAGTCATTGTTAAGTGAGGTTTGCCCATACTATGGCCCTATTTAAACGGGTGCTATGAGGTGCCCTCATCACATGCGAGGGGAGGCGCTTTCAGATGCCCCTTGCCCCTTGCACGTGATGAGGGTGTCAAAATGGTGGCACCCTGTACATACAGGCACCACCATTTTGACGTGACGGATGCCTAGCGTCTGCACATCTCGGCGCCTTTATGATGCCACAAGTGCGCCATTGGTGCCTTGCGATGTCACAATGGTGCCGGAAAAAGACGCCGCTTTTTGTGGCTTCTTTTTGCTGTGCGAGAGAACCATGCAGTTTGTCCACTGCAGCTCCCTCGCGCAGCAAACTAGGGTGGCAGCAGACCGCCCTTTTGGGCAGTCTGTATCCCACCTATATTTCCCATAATGAGACACCAAAAGTGATTATGCTCTTTTGCAGAACTTGGAATTATTACTTCAAAGGGACACTCTGGAAAAGAGTTGCTGTTGTTTGTGCCTTTGTTTCTGGCCTATAGCAATCCTAAGGGAACCCTACTGTGGTTTTTCTTGGCAAGATTTGTTCAGAAACTTTCCATTTCCTTCCTCTTAGGCCAGGGGCGTGTGACTTGCCCAAGGTTACCCAATCAGTAAATCATGCTCTCTGAGATTATCACATGGGACAGAATAAGGAAAGGATTGCTTTCCCATCCTTATCCCATGTTTGTCTGCAATCCCATGATAGGCTTT
This sequence comes from Sceloporus undulatus, assembly GCF_019175285.1. Taxonomy (NCBI): domain Eukaryota; kingdom Metazoa; phylum Chordata; class Lepidosauria; order Squamata; family Phrynosomatidae; genus Sceloporus; species Sceloporus undulatus. Next base: position 293,758,935 of record NC_056522.1, on the reverse strand, counting down.
CAGATCGCAACGCAATTGTCCCCCTCATTGAAGTGTCATTGCATTAACGTGAACCCCCGTTAATGGAAAATGCTGAGCAATGCCACTTCAATGATGGGACAATGATGGGATCTGCACAACTTCGTTGAAAGTCTTATGCACAATAGTGGTCAGTCACACTTTCTGGATGGGATAACGTCTGGATAAGCGTGACACTGTAGGAAAATCTTCTCGTGATCACACTATGAAAACAGGGAAAGGACAGGACAAGGATGTTTCATCCTTTATCTGATAATCTCTTTAGTTGAAGAGGAAGGCAGTAGTAAATCTCTTCTTTATCAATGCTTTCAAGAAATCCTTGGATGCCAATTGATTTCCCCCCTTCTGTTAGAGTCTTTACTGAGAGCACTTGCTACTCCTATGGTGCAAAAAATTATGTTTTGACTCCATTGTCTCAAGAGGAGGAAGGAGTTGGGATTTACATTGAAAGCTGGATTGTGGTGTCTTAAAAGGTTTAAAAAAACTGTCTGGGGGGCATCTTGGGAGGAAGAGTATGAAGACTTGAAAGCAGACACTCTGGAAGACAGAACTAGAATGTGTGAGAGATCTCTCATATATGCCTGCCTGCCTCTGTGACTGATGAATTGAGTACTTTTGTAGGCAACAAATGTGCAAGATTTCTTTAACAAATGATATTATTAATAAATATATTAATGATTAATACAACACATTAAATTTCTGCCATCTTAGTCTTAACTTATTGTTAGTCATTGTTTCCTATGAGTAATGTATTATTAGCAGGTCGCAAACTCCCATAAAAATGACCCGGCCCTTCCAAAAGTAACATTTCTGAAATAATGAGTAAATGTTACTTTTACGCAACAATTCTAAGATCAACATCTTTGGCTGAGATCCTGCATCAAAGGCAAAACTAAAGCATTGTAGCAACAATCCATGTCCTGAGCCTGCCCTTGAAACCTATCTTAAAAGCCAGTCAGTCACTGTTTGTTAGTGAAAAGAAGCTGGTGAAATCCTCCTGCAGCACTCTGCTCACCAGGGCCACAGAACTCAGTTCACCTGGGACATCTCATTGGCTATTACTGTGGGTTTTAGGGGCAACTATGCCTCATCTACATTTGCCAGAATACTCTGGACTGCCCCTAGATTATTCTGGGTCTGAATTCCACCCAAATCCACTGCCCCTTACCTGCTGCAGGTTTTTGGTAAATGACAGGCAGTTGCCTTCCCCTGCAGTTTTTTTATTCTTTTTGTTGTTGTTTCTTTATTTATATGTTTTATGGTCCATAATACTATACTGTACGTATACACTACTGTACACATGCACTATGTTTTTACCTCTCTCTAGGTCCTCCAGTGCAACTCTGTGGTCAACATCTGCCAGACACTGACCATAAAATTGCTCTGGATGAGCCAAATGCCAAAAAAGCTTTTTCCCAGGAGGATGAGCCAACATAATATATGTAAACACACACTTTTAAAAACTATTTGGCTCTTCATACTTTTACTGCAACAGACTAACCTTCCTCTTATGCTATACCTCAGCTGTTCAGTCCCCTGTACAAGCCAAAACACAAATAAAGAATAGTGAGCCACTGAAGTATGTAAAAAAGAATTCAGCCAATGTTTCTGTTCATACTAGGAATTGTTGTTATTGTTGTGTGCCTTCAAATTGCTTCTTTCCCTACCCCAACTTTAGGTGACCTTAAGGTTGGGGAAGATGAGAATATTATCTGATGCACCATACTGTAGTTCTTATGTGCTGATTTCAGTACAGTAGTATGAAATATAGTCCCTCTCTTAAGTCTAAGCTGTTGACTCTTATCTATAAGCAAAGAAGTGAAGGAGCAGATAAAAGACAGTGTGTGTGCAAGAGAGAGAGAGAGAGAGATTGGGATCAGGTGCTTTGCTGGTGGCCAAAAGAAAATGCACTGGGGGCCAAATTGAGCCGCCACATTGCTCACTATAAAGCAGCATCTCATATACTTGTGCCTAAATTCTATTAAAAATTCATCAAAGATAAACGAAAATGTTGTAGTCCACTGAATCCCTGTGCTAACATAACATGGAGGCAGATGGCAATCACTAAAGGTAACACTGCAAAAAAATATAATGCAAGGCAATTTAAAACCTCAGAGTTTAAATAACTGAATTATTAGATATCACATAGCATGTAACTGCAAATGCCAAGAACAGACCCCATAAGTCCCTGTTTAGGCCATTCTGACGTCAACAGGATTATTTCCATGTTTAAAGTTTAAAGCACACTTCACTACTATGCTTAATCAGGGTCTCAATTTGCTGTCCAAGCCACCAGACCAGAGTAGTTAAACCTAAGTAAATAACAAAAATATGAAAAATAAAAACAGAGCCAATTAGATTCATTAAAATGTAAATTTATTGCACAGTAAAATAAAAAAAATCATTTTTCACATCGACATGTGCCAATGGTTGTAAAAATTTATGATTTCAGTTCAACAAGTTAAAAGAGAAAAATCATATGCAGACTGTTCATTAGAGGAGCAAATATTTTCCCGAACTAAAGCCTGAGTTGCTAGGACTGATGTTGGTCATATTAATTATTTCCATATAATCCAATGACTTCCAAGTATTGAATATTTCATGTTTTCATCCAAAACCTCAGACAAAGCTACTACTCATGTTCTAAAAGTTGCCACCACCAAGCCAGAGTGCTGCAATAAATCCGTGTAATTTAGACTTCAATCCAATGCACACTTACTTGGGAGTAAGCCCCAGTGAACTCAACAGAACTTACTTTTGAGTATATTAGTAACCAAATGTTTTTACAACAGTTTCTCAAGATGTTTGTACAACTTAAATCTATATGCTACACCATGTCCAATGGGTTTCTTTGAAACATGTAAGATTTCTGTATTAGACCCATAATTTATTATGCATTAATATTTCAAAATCAACTTTCATTCTTCTAGATAGGAAGCTGGTACACAAACGTATAATTAAATCACATAAAACATGGTTAAAACATTAATAAAATTATTCAGCTACAAACTTAGAGACAGAAAACAAACAATATTTTAACTACACTCATCCCTCCACATTAGCTGGGGCACAAGACCCCCATGAATGTGGAAAAACCGCAAATAACAAAAACACTGTTTTTACTCGAGAGAACACCTCTTTAGGAATCTCTAGATCCTCCAATGCAATTTTGTGGTCAACATCTGCTAGACATTAACCATAGAATTGCACTTGAGGAGCTACAAATGCCTAGTGGAGTGTTCTCTCCAGGAATCTCTAGATCCTTCAGTGTGACTTTGTTAAGTTGACCATAGAGTTGTGCTAGAGGTCCTAGATATTCCTGGAGATAACATATTAATAAAACCAGTGAATAATCAAATCTGCAAAAGTCAAAGCTGCAAATGTGGAGGGACGAGTGTATTATTTTCAAGAAAATGTACTTTAATATAAGCACAGCAAAAAGGGAAATGAAATCTTGCCATTGGCCTATCATGACATCACAGTTGACATCAGCTATGGATATAGGACCTCAGAGACATTATATCTATTTCCCCCCATACTGACTAGTAGTCTCCATGAATGTACACAATTCCAAGCCATCCATTTTAGCAGCCATAATTGCATCTTATGGCTATTAGTTGTACAGTTTAGTTATGTGCCCTATAAAGAAGTACTTCCTTTAACCTATGACTCTCCCACCATCTAGCTGCAATGGGTGAACTCAGGTTTTTAGTATTGTAAAAGGAGGAGAAAAGCTTCTCCCTAGTTTCTCCACAATTGTATACACCTTTATCACTAGATCCCATCTGATCTTCAAATGTAAGCAGGGTCAGCTTTGGTTAGTACTTGGACGTGAGACACAAACAAATACCAGGTGCAGTAGGCTATATTTCAGAGGAAGACACTTGCAAAACCACCTCTGAGTATTTCTTGCCTAAGAAAACCCTATAAAATTCATGGTGTTGCCATAAGTTGACAGGCAATTGAAGGCACCCAGGTGCATATGCACACACTATCATATCTCCCTTAATTTGTCTTTTTCCTAAACTAAATATCCCCAAATCATATAACCTTACCTCACAGTGCATTTGCTCCAATTGCTAAAATCATTCTGGTTGCTTTTGTTAAAAAATGATTTTGTACTCTTGTGGTGCCTGTATTTGTGTTGCTCCTCGTAACAACTAAATATGTTGTCTAATTGTGGTATTATTCTTCATGGCTGGACAGGGCTTTTTTGTTTTATCATTGATACATGCATAACATACTCTGTGGGGGTGCCATTCTTTTCTACTTCTATTTTTGATAGCACTGCTGTGAAGTATGAGAATTTTAAATCCTGGCAGATTATTAAAAACCGAACAAGTTAGGGAAGTGCTTCTCAAGTTGTTTGATGTGGGAGACCCATCATATTTATTCCCATTGGTTACAAGCTGTTTTCCCTCCTTTACTGGAAACTCACCAGACACGAGCAGGCAATTGCATCCAGGTAAAACAGCAAGAAGATAGGGCCTTTGTTCCTTCAGCTAACATTAAGGGGCTGGAATTCAGTGGGTCTATGTCTTACCTTTCTGGAATCAATCCACTAACACGTTTTGTAAGACACAGGAACTTTGCCTTCAGCACAGCAGGCCTTCAAAAGAAGAGAAGGTTGCTGCTCTTGTTCTGGCTGGTGACTGGTGCAGAAAACTGATGGATATTCTCCCCACCTCCATCTCTGGAGGAGTTTGAAATAGTGAAGAAGTGGTACAGAAATTCCCTATATTCACAGGAAAGAAATGGCCATGAGACACATGTAGTTTTGCTTGCTGCTCTGGGTTTGAAGGAGAAAAAATGGGAACAGAACAAACAGGCAGTCTATGAACCTTGGTGAGAACAGGGTGGTGAACGGATTTATCATATTTTCATTTGTCAATTCAATCCTGCCCCCATGGGAGGGAGGAACTGGAGGAGGCCCGAATGAAGTATCCATGCTGTGACAATGTTTGAGCTTACATGATGATCTTCAACCTTTCTCAACAAAATACCATCGGTAATATGTTATTTGCCATGGAATCCCTACTCTTTTATCCAAGGGCATAGGGATAAATTGCAAATTGGGATGAAGGAAAAGCATACTGCACATTCTTCATGGCTGCCATACAAGTTGCTAGGATCAATTCAGGGCTAAGCACTTCCATACATTTAAATCTTCTGTTCCACCTACTGATCTTCTTCTAGCTTGTTAAGCAAGGGAAGAAAAATGTATAGATTATCTTATACTTTTCATGTTTCTCTAATTTCATTTGGAGTTAATTCTCATGCTTGTCTTTATTTCTAAAGATTACAGGAATCTTAATTGCTGCTTTGTCTAGTGTCTTTTTATGCAAATGCAGCAGGAAGGTAATTCAGAATATGAATTTCAGCTGCTTATGAACTTAACTTGTTGGAAAACAATGAGGAAATGGTGGCCTCCAGTTGTTACTGAACTGTGGCTCTGATCAGTTTCAGTCACCATGGCCAATGGTCATGATATAGATCAGTGGTTCTCAACCTTCCTAATGTCGTGACCCTTTAATACAGTTCCTCATGTTGTGATGGCGGCCAACTATAAAATTGTAGTGTCTTGGTTCATAAGACTATTGGAAATAGTTTTCCGATGGTCTTAGACGACCCCTGTGAAAGGGTCGTTCAACCCCCAAAGGGGTTGCGATCCAAAGGTTGAGAACTGCTGGAGCTAGCAAGTCATGTACAAGGGAACCTCGATATCCATGGATTTGACATCTGTAGACATCAAGCTGGTGTTGTCCCCAATGGCAGCATATGCACATGGCCTCATGCCACTGGGGATAATGGGATTTGAGTACCCACGAATTTTGGTATCCATGGGAGGTTCAGAACAGATCCCCTGCAGATAATGAAGGCCAACTGTATTATTTTTTGTGGTATGCAGGGGGACAATAATGTTACTTTAGAAAGTCTCATAATGACCGATACCATTGTTCTTACATTGTATCCTACCACCTTCCTGGTGGGATCAGTCCTGAAAGAACATGAGTTCTCAAGATGAAAACACAATCTATACAAGAAAGCATTTTACACTTCTTGATGCCTTGACTCTCCCTTAGGCTCCACCTCATTAAGAATCATAATACCAGGGGAATTTCTTTACCATTCTATTTCCCATTCATCATCTTGCCTTAATAGTGAGACCAAAGACGCATCCATGAAATTGGCTATTAAGGTATGCTGAATAGCAAAGAAATAGAGGAAGATAATGTTGCATCAGTACTCCCTGGACCCCAGCAACCTCATAGCTGCCCTTGCTGATGCTTTTCCTGGCAAATCCCCAGGACCCTAAATCTGGCTTCTTCATGGATACGGCTTGAGCAAGGAGAATCATCATGCTGCCAGATGGGTAATACACTTTCCCTTCTGGGATTCTTCTCAAGACAGTCTGCTGCCCATGCACCCAAAATTATCTTGGAAAGTCTAGAATTCAATGGGATGGGTCCAATCACAGTGCATTGATTTCCCTCAATCTACAAGCTTTTTGAGCAGATCATTTTGCCAGGTGGTGTTCACACAACAACTGCCTCCAACAAATTCCACTTATCCCCATCAATACCAGGGCTACCAACAGAACCATCCTTCCCTCCAAAGCCGTTTGCTTCTGGGCTCATACTAATAAAAAGTGATGGGACACAGCATTGGCCTGGAACCTAGCAATGAGTTGCCTTCTCAATGATCTTGCATCACATATTGCCTCTACTAGGGAGCTAGTGAGTAGCTCTTGGGATGGTGACCTCTCAAGGGAACTGGGGTCATAGTATGAAATCTCTGGGAACCTGGATTCACAAGAATTGGTTTTGAAGATCCTTGATTGTTGGAAGTGTCAGTCTCTCCATCTCTGCCACATGCATCCATGTCTGAGTGACCCCTAGGAGTCAGAGTAATGCTAAAAGGGTGCTTAATTAAGATTCACATTTGTTGACTTGAAGTGCAAATGCCTATCTACTGCACTGTTTAGAGATTCTACCACCAAACCCACTTTGGCATTTCAAAACTGACAAATGTATGAAAACTTATGTTCCATCTTCTAGTTGGCTTCTGGGTTCCTGACTCCCACACCACCATCACATCAGCATTAAAAACAAGCCACTGGAATTTGTCCCTCAAAATCATTCTTTATCTAACTTTTGCAGCCAAAGTAGACAGGACAGCTATCCTAGGGCTACCATAGTTAGTTTCCCACAATCTTTATGCCCCAGCACATATACAAGTGAACTGATGAGGGAATGGCATAGAAAAACATTTTAGTGTTCTTACACCTGCTTCAGTGTAGGAGATTGAGACTGGTATAGCCACTAGTTTTAGTGTTCATCTTATGTTACATATTTTTTATATATGTATTTGCCTATTTATATTTATTCTGGAAGGTTTTTGGCCACTGAATGGCAGCTAAGGAAGGAGTTTCAATTGGGAATATTATACTTTTTTACTGGTGGGTTTTTACATTGTTTTTAATGTTTTGTTTTAAGATAATAATATATTTAATTGTGTTTCAATATTATAATGTACTGTGTGTTCATTCATATACATTATGGCTTCTTTTAAATCTTCTTGTGAAATATTTCCAGTCTCAGTTTTGGGAGAAGGGTGGAGGGCTGTGTGAAATAATGAAATATATGACCATTTCAGCAACACTCTGTCTAATAAAATATTTGTGAACTGTTTCACTTTCAACATGCTTGTTAACTGAGTCACAAAATCAAACATACCTTGAAGATCAGCTAGTCCAGTCTCCTGCTCACTACAGTATCTAGAATGGTGGATATCAATACAGTATTTGAGGGGTCATATCTCAGTGGCACAACACGTGTTTTAAGTGCTGAAAGTCCACAGGTTGAGAAAGTCAATCCCCAGAACTTTTAGGTGAATCTGGAAAGCTGCTGCCTGCCAGAGTCAACAATACTGAAACAAAAAGACCAATTTTCTGTTTCCATATAAAGCACCTTTGTATGTTCTTACATGTGAGATGACTGTCCAGCCTCTGTTTAAATACCTTCATTGAATAAGCCCATGTCTTCCAATGCCAGACTGTTTCAGTGTTGGAACAATTCTTATTTTTAGGAAGTTTCATCAAATGTTCAGCCAAAACCTGCTTCCTAGCAATTTCCATCCACTGGTTCTAGTCCAAAACCTCAGACAAGAGTTGCTATTCGTGCACTAGAAGTTGTCACCAGATGGATCAGTGCAATAAATCTCTTAAAAACAGGCCTAAATCCCGTTGTTAGAGCACATCCACTCAATCAATGGAAATTTGTAACTTAACACCTGTGTATGTTCCAGTGATTTAACGGATCTGTTTTAACTGGAACTTACAAATTCAATTTTGACTTTGGGTTGTAATTCTGTTAACATTTAGCTGAGAGTATGCCCCAGTGACCTCAATGGTATTTACTTCCAACTATACGTATGCCTATATAGACTGGGTTGTTCAATGGCTAATTTGTAACTTAAGATTTCAAAATAACCAAAGTTTTGGGACAGGTAGGTAAGCTTATCACCCAAATGAGATGTGCAAAAGGTATGAAATCTAATTAATTCATTCATTTGTTGGCTCTTATTGTTTGGAAATTACTGATTTTAGAGAAGCTTTACAGTTCATAGGATTATTGTTTCCATATTCTCACAAGAACACTGGGTTATTTCAGAAAGAGAAAATATTTTTTTAAGACACATTGTATTTCTTCAATGATGTTTTGAACTAGCATGTTATTACTTCTTCAAATATTAATTTTCAAACTATTTCTTTTCTGGGTAAAGAGCAACAAAAACATATTGATTTAAGACACCAGTTTAGACCACCTCCTGGGCTCTTTTAATCTTCATATCTGGGTTGCTGGAGGCCTTCCCACCCATCCACAAAAGCAAAACAAGTGAATCAAGCCACATCTTCAAGCTCGAGGTCCTTCGGCTCTAGTTTAGAAACCTGTAAAACATAAGTTTAAGCCACCATTTACTCTCTGACTAAGATGAAAAGTTGGGACAAAGCCCATAACACCCTAATGATGGATTACACACAGTATGCTTTACCAGCTCCCCTCGTGGCTATTTTTAATAATCAAAAGCAGCTTTAAGTATATGATATTTTGAACATAGTGGTAGTATTTAACCTATCCAACCCATCATGTCTCACTTCAAAATTTCACATTCCCAAAGATGCTTCATCTGGAAGGAGGTGGTTGGGGTGAGGGAACTGTCAGATATTTCATAATACACATGTCCAAATCCTATGCAATCATGCCCTAAGAAGAAGTGTGGAGAGAACTCATACAATTTGGGTGTCCATGTGATGCCTACTTCTTAACAGAAAACAAAAGATAATTTCCCATACATTAATGTGTCAGAATATATCACCAAGATAGTTCAGATGGAATACCAAATGTGGATTGATATTAAAGGCACACATAGTATGTGCTTGGGCAACCTCTCCTCTTCTCCTTCTCTTGTACATTCAAGTGGAGCCACAAACCACAGTTTGCCATTACATCAGAAACAGGTAGGCTATGGGGGTTTCAAGGTTCTGATAAAAGTGTGGCATTCAGGGAAGATATGATTTATCCTTATTTGGTTAATTTAGATGCAACAGAGTACCATGGCTTTCTGCTGAACTAGAAGGAGAAAGGTATTGTTATTTATTTATTTATTATTATTATTATTATTATTATTATTATTAGTTAACCAACTCTCCCTATGGATTGAGATGGTGAAAAAAGATAAAAATACAACAGATGGATGCATAACAACAGGAAGCATGTGATTACTGGATACTGTGGTTTGGTATTTCATCGGAACTAACTCAATTATCTATACTGTATAAATAAAATTAGGTTTATTAGCAATACAACATCTCCTCAGAGTAATATAAATACAGTGTGCCCTTGGTATCTACTGAGGGTTGGTTCCAGGACCTACCATGGATGCCAAAATCTGTGGATGCTCAAGTCCCATTAAATACAAAGGCTTAATAAAGTAGTGTCCCTTATATAAAATGGCAGCATCAATTGCTTTTTGGAATATATATATATATATATATATATATATATATATTCAAGCGATGGATGCTTAATTCTGTGGATAAAGAGTCAGTGAATATGAAGAGCCAACTGTATCTACATGTGGAGATACCTTGCACCAACACTATTCAGCCTCTATACAGAATATCAACAGATTACAGGAAAAATCTAGATATAAGATTGTGGAAAAGACTAAATATTTGGGGATATGGATTTCCACAAAGAACACAGAACTTTTTAAAAATAATTATGGTACAACCTGGCAAAAAATTAAGATGGACCTACAACGTTGGAATAATATTGGTCTGTCATGGCTGGGCAAAGTGGCAGCTATAAAAATGATGGTGCTCCCCAGGATGATTTTTTTATTTCAAACAATTCCAATATTAACCAATGAAGCACCCTTTAAAATATGGAATCTAAATATAAGCAAATTTTTATGGAGTGGCAAAAAACCTAGGGTGCGTTTTCGCGCTATGCAGGATGAGACGGGACATGGTGGACTTGGGCTCCCAAATTTAAAGCTTTACTTTTATGCCTGTTGTATCGATTGGATGATACCTTGGTTTAAATTGGATGAAATAAGATTGTTAAATTTAGAAATGGCAGATAATGTGTATGGGATCCATGCATACTTATTTTACGATAAGATCTTGGTTAATCGTGCTTTTGCTGCCCATTATGTAAGGAAAACCCTTTATAGGGTCTGGACTAAATTTAAAAATATAATTTATCCAAAGATCCCCTTTTGGGTGTCAATTAATGAAGCTTTCCATAGAAACGATGCAATTCTTGCTAACTGATGGGTAACATACAAAGATATTTTAGTTAAAGATAGCATTACTAAACAACTGGAAATGAAACCCTTAGAGGATTTGCTGGAGAAGGGCTTTCATATTAATTGGTTTTTATTTAGGCAGTTGAAAGAAAGATTTGTCCAGGATAAAAAAAAGGTGGGGATTAACTTTGATAGTACAGATTTTGATAAAATCATTTTCGGCAAGACGGTGGGAAGAATCTCTAAAATATATAAGTTTTTATTAAAGTTAGAAATGCATGCGGACTTGATTAAGCCCACAATGATAAAATGGACACAGGATTTAGGAGAGAACATTCCACTTGAACAGTGGGAAAAAAATTGGAATACCAGATTGAAGTATACAGCGTCCGTGGCTATCAAGGAGAATTATTATAAGATGCAATATAGATGGCATTTAACACCTTTGAAATTAGCCAAAATATATAAAAATAAGAACCCACTATGTTGGAAATGTAATACCACCCCTGGTTCTTACATTCATATGTGGTGGTTTTGTAACTACGCTAAAAAATTCTGGAATGGGATTCACCAGTTAATTCAAGTAATTTTGGATGAAAAATTTTTGTTAGATCCCAAAATGTATCTGTTAAATATTGTACTGAATGTGGAATTAGAAAAGAAGTATGGGAAACTGCTGTTTTATATGATTTCAGCAGCCAGGATAACCTTTGCGTCCCATTGGAAAGATACGCAACATATATCATGGGAAGATTGGTGTATGAAGCTTTTGGAATACAGTGGTACCCCGGGATACGAAATACCCACGTTACGAAATTTCCGGGATACGAAAAAATCCCATAGGAAATAACTGTTCCGGGTTACGAAGGTTATTTCGGGTTACGAAGAAAATTTTGGTGCTTTTCGGCGCTATTTCACACGAAATCGCGGCTTTTCCCCATTAGCGCCTATGGGTTTTCGGCTTGCGAAGGCTTTTCGGGTTACGAAAGCGGCGGCGGAACGAATTAATTTCGTAACCCGAGGTACCACTGTATATGGAAATGGACAAACTTACCTGTCTTTTGAGAAACCTGGACTGGAATCAAACTAAAAAAGTATGGAACCCTCTTATGGTTTATATGAAACGGGAGAATTTACTCTCGAATTTTGTTTGGTGACAGGAGAAACTCCTTTCATGTAAGATATCCTTTATATATATACATGTAATTAATGCTCAGAGACAACAGGTTAGTAATAACATATTTATTTTACATATGGTTATGTTAGGCTTGTAAGAATCATTTATAATTATGGTGAGTAAACGTATTAGGAAATCAACCTGATATAAACATGTCCCTTCTTCTCTAGGAAATCAAAAATGTTATTGCTTTATACAATATTGATGGAAACGGCTCTATGTGTATTGGATATTTTCTTTTTCTTTTTTCTTTTCTTTCTCTTTTTTTTGTTGTCAATGTTATTGTTCGATTTATTGTTGTTTGTTGTTTGTGTTTTTAAGAAAACTTTCAATAAAGATTAAAAAAAAAAAAGAATATCAACACTAAGCGACAAATATAAATGACCGGGTACTGTTGTGCAATGATGCTATATGCAGAACTGTTTCCTTGGCTGTCAGCAGAATACAACCGTTGTGCTATGGCACACAATTCCACCCATATACATTTCATGAATTATACATATGTATAACACTAACAAAATGCTAGCATCTGTCTGTTACCAAGACACACCAAATTTGGAAGGTAAGTTTAGAATGGTTTGACTTAAAATATAGGCCATATCATGTATAATACATTCATTTTGGGTGGCCCAGAGGAAACCCCCAATTATTTTTTCCAATCACACAGAGTACTGCAGCACATCATTTGAAAGATTTTAGATGAAATAAATTTTTAAAAAAGTATTCTTCCTCCAAACCAGTTAAAACCAATTGATAATTAATGATGGCTAATGATTCTGCTGAGCAATGCTGGGTACTACCACTAGCTTTAAAAAGCTGTACCTCTAATTTCAATTATAACTAATATATTCTTCATCAGATATTCAATAATGAAAAAGAAAGTGTTTTTGAACATACACAAAATCTCTTTTATCCCTGGATAGAAGAAATCAAGCCCTGGGGTCAAACTTCACATCAGATTAGCTGTGACATTTTATGTTAGAATCAGGTTTTGTTATTAACAGTAAGTTAATGCAATTTCCTCCATTGTAAACCTGGTATTTTTTCATGTCAATATTATGAGAGGTTAAGCCACTGTTTGTAATATTGGGATTTAGCAGTATCAGTGCTATCTTCCACACAGTCAATGGAAAAAAACACCAATTTGCCAGAATGTAAAAGATACTTGCAGAAATTGGTGCACCATTATTTCAATCTCACTCTAGCTCATATATTCATAAATATTTATATTTCTAATACTAAAATGGGGCTGGAATATTACAGTGGGCCCAGGGGCCAATTTTCCACCCATGGGATCTTCCAGGGGCTGTACTGGCTGTCAAAAATGCAAATAAGTAAATAAAAATGAAAAGAAAAAAAGAAACAGAAGCAGAACTGTGCACAAATTGTACTTCAGGTTTTGTTCTTGTGCAAAACACAGCAGAAAGGCTGCAACTTATTTAAAAAGGTAAAGTGGTCCCAAAGGTTTCAGGAGATGCAAGTCATCCTTTTTTCATATTGGCCCCCAGCTGTCTATAGTAGTTCAGGACTGAAAGAACAGCCTTGGTGCTATATATGGCCACAGGATCACCCTTTGCCCACCCTTGAGCTAAGACTACTTCTCAATAAACTGATTATTGTATCCCATGCATCAGACAAATCGCCATTTTCTGTTCCACACTAAAAATGGCTAAGATCTCTCAAAAGAGGTGAAGCAACTCCACTAAAAGTGGCATGGTATGGCACTTATCTTTTCTTCAGGCAAATTATGTATAAAGGTAACAATACTACTACCTTGTTTCCTCCTGACCTATCCTTGTTTTTTCTTTAATTGGTATAAGTAAGCAAAGAATCTGCAAAGTGAAATCCAAAATTTTTAGAAGGCCAAAGACTGAGAGCCAGTGGGTGAAGAAAATGTTGGACCAAAAAAAGACCTTGGGCCTGCTGTAATAATTGTCATCTCTCTTGTCATACACACTGCTAAAACTAAAACATGAGGCTGTCCACATAATACTTTAGGCAGTCCAAACTTTATACAAGAGTGAAAGTATTGCCAATGCTGTGTAGGCATCTGGCAAAGGCTAATGACTGCATCAATATGCTGGGTAATTAGATACTTAAGCCCCGATTAATCATACCCATAAATTATTATAGGCACAGAAAGATTTTTAAAATATGACCACTAAATAATATCAAAACGAGCTCACATTGAAGCTGGTAAGAATTTTTACTCTTTATTTAATGGAGACTGGGTCAGGACTAAGCTGTGGAAAAAATGATGGAAAAACAATACAAGACTTTTTTCCTTTCTTTAAAAGAAGGGTAGGGACCACATGGCATCTTTTATCTTGAATTTCCAGGAAGTCAGATACTATTACACCATGTCTGGCATTTCAGGGAGGTGGGAATTATTATTTTATTGCATGCATAAACATCATATTAAAGGCAACCAAGGTGTAAAATCTTTGGCACGGAAAAAGCAGAGGTGTTAACATTCCTCTGTCCAGCAAAAGAAAATATATTAAAATAATGTTACTGCTATGACTGAAGACCACAAGCAAGTCATAATGATTATGGCTGCTTGATCTTTTCCATGCCTTCAATCTCAGTCTTAGAAGAGAACTATATCCAGATCTAAAATGCCCCAAACCATAAGGCTAAATGCTGATGCAAAGCAGGACTTCAGCTATGGCCTAATGAACCTTCCCTTTGGGTAAGAAAATAAGCTCAACCCTCCTTGAGGCTCAAAATGTAAAAATGTTCAAATGATATTTTGGCTAAGGTAAGCTCACATTTGTTCATCTGTGAAAAAATGTACTGCAGGAGGATTAGACATAAGTAGCATAGCACAGGGTTCATTAAGGTGTGTTCAGGAAGGAAGAGAGGCTTTTGTAGGTACTGCTTTGTCCACTTAGAACAGACAAAAATAGAGGCTACACACATCCATTCATGCTGCCATGGCTAACAGGAGGTGTATCGTAACTCAGATGTTCTGTACCCACACAAAACCTGGGCTAGGACATGGGTTATATCCTATTCAAAAGGGACGAATTTTTGTTTTGTCATGAGTACCCTGTTTTGTCATCCAGAAATACAAAGAACAAAAAAACTTTACCTTGGAAGCATTGTTGTTGCCGTTAATAAGTCAAGTTGACTTTGACTTATGGCAACACCAGAGACCTCAAACACACCCTATTATTGACAACCCTATGAAGATCATGCAAGCTCAGGGCCATAGATTACCTGAAATAATAATAATAATAATAATAATAATAATAATAATAATAATAATTTACTTTTAATTTGTTATTGTGTGCCTTTAAGTCATTTCCAGCTTAGGGTAATCCTAATGCGAACCTATCACAGTATTTTCTTGGAACAACTGGTTCAGAGGGTAATTCCTCTAATGTCTACACAAAGATAGACATCATACACATAATACACATTATGACAAACGTCAATACCCAGGCTGTGATTTGCCTGATTGAGTCTATATATGTGTAAGGCAATCTTCCTCTTTTCTGATAACTTCCAGCATACTAAGCATTATATGTTCTAATGACTCGTGTCTTTTCACATGTCCAAAGTAAATAGCCTGAATTCAGTTATTTTGACTTCTACGGAGAGTTCAGGCTGGGTTTGCTCTAGGACCCATTTATTTTTTCAACATTTATTACTGTCTGCCTACCAGAGAGTATACTTCTTTGGCAGATTTACCACACTTTCTTTGTGTGTATACAAATATATTGACACATTAATGTGATAACTGTGGCACTGAACACAGGATCATACTTACTTGTTCATCAATACACCTGAACTGCCAGGACCAGGTAGAATTATAAAGAAAAGGTCTCAGATCAAACCGGTTGTCATCAGGACTGTAGTTTGCAGCATGGTAGGATGGGGTAAGAGTTGTCATTTTGTGTCGATTGACAGAATACATTTGGAAGAAATGCTTAACCTTTGATGCCACCTAGTGTACAAAACAGTATTTCAGAGTCAGAAAACCTGAAGTTATTCAAATCTTAGTGAAAATTTTCATTGATAAAGGAGTTCTAAATATTAATTTTATAAATCCCCTGGTGAAAGGTAAGAGTGTAATCCATCCTGGAAGCACTCTCTCCTTCATCCAGCCTTTAGTTTGAACATAAATAGTTATGCTTGCTGGAATTTTGTGTACATTTTGGTATTGCTTTCTGTTGCTTCATCCTTTACATCCTTCGATATATACCCCTAGGTTTTACCCTCGACTTATCCATAGGTCATATCAATATCTGCAGTTCTGGCCCCCAAACCCGCCCTCAATTTATACGTGAGGTTGATTTATAGTCTAGTATATATGGTACTTCAGCTGTGTTCAGTTTTACAGGACTGCATTCGCAAAGAAAGAGTTTAAATTAAAGTGATTGTCATCAAAAGTATAATTTACAGCATGACAAGGGAGTATTTGTGTAAAGGACAAAGCATGTTAAAAGGTAGTCCTGCTTACAGCAAAAATGTGCTTTCATAACTGAGGAAATAACCACAGTCAAATCAATATGAAGATTCCTTAATGAAGCTTCAGCATGATGCCCAAATTAAGCCACTACATCTAGGCTGAATTTATTGTCAATCTTTTATCTTCTTAGTCCAAGTACAACAAGTCAAATAATTTCTCAGACCATGCCAAGTATCTTGACAAAAGAACTTTTTCAGGATATATGCATCTAAAATAGGCCTCATCCAAAACAGTGGTCAAGTTCTCTCCCAGTGCAATGCCAGCTCCCCAATCTAAGGCTGTCCTCTAAATATTATCTCCTTCTTCCTTTATATATGATGCCCAGAGAGGAAAACAGCGATTTGCCCTGTTCTGTTGTGAGGTCTCTTTCCACATCACCCTTCTCCTGCTCCTAAAGTTTCTTTGTTTCAGCCTCCACCATATGTCCCAACTTAGGACCTTGGGTATGTGTTTGGGAGACTTGTTTTTGTTACCTCTCTTGGAGAACAAATCTCTTTCCATATTGTGATCAGCTTACAAAACATGGTGTAAGGCCCAGCCTTTGCTATCTTCCTTAGTTTGCCATAGACGGAAAGCTCAGCATATGTCATCCCCATATCGGCCTGAAATCAAACATATGCATAGAAAGAGAGAAATACAGGCAGAGAGAGAGAGAGAGAGAGATATCAAGAAAAATATCCCAAAAACAAACTGAATTAGGACGTGAATTCATAAGGCAGCCTCTTACAATTATGATCCATTTAGTCCAACAGCACCTGTTCTAATGCTGTCTGTGAGTTCAAATAGAAGCCCTCCCTATATATGTAATAAAACTAAGGATTAAATTGGGACACTATATCTGAAGATTCCATCAT
Source organism: Sceloporus undulatus (assembly GCF_019175285.1). NCBI lineage: Eukaryota > Metazoa > Chordata > Lepidosauria > Squamata > Phrynosomatidae > Sceloporus > Sceloporus undulatus. Next base: position 293,741,594 of record NC_056522.1, on the reverse strand, counting down.
GTGTACAGCACACACTTTCCTCCAAGTTAAACAAACAAACAAAGCTTTTAATGGTTTTAAAAGCCACACTCTGATTTTATCATGGTAATTGCTCTGCCTCTTATTTTTATTTCATTGTGACCAAAAAACAAAACAGAACATTTTTAACTGGAGGTCTGCTGCAGTAAACAGGCTTAGAATTCATAAATATGTCAAATAAATAAATTCCATTATAAAATAAATGTACAGTAGTCCCTCGGGTTACGAAATTAATTCGTTCCGCGGCTCCGTTCGTAACCCGAGTAATTTCGCAACCCGAAAAGGCTAGCGGCTAGCGCTGGAAAGCCGCTAGCCGCGCTTTGCGGTTTGAATTTCGCGCCGAAAAAAACATTCGTAACCCGAAAAAACCTTCGTATCCCGGAACAGTTTTTTCCTATCTATTTTTTTCGTATCCCGGAAATTTCGTAACGCGATCAATTCGTATCCCGGGGTACCACTGTATTCTGAACACATTCCAAAAAACTGTATTGAGGTGTGAAGGAACTCATCATGGTACCCACTGGGGAACTGTTAAGGAGAGATGGATTATGCTTGTGTTGGTGAACGTACTGGAAGCTGGGTTCTGAGGTGTCCAGAAGGTTCTGCAACACTGTAAGCCAGTGGTTTTCATATTTGGGTGCCCCGGGTATTTCTGGACTTCAACTCCAGCATCCCTGAAAATTAGCCAAGCTGACTGAAACTTATGGGACTTGAAGCCCAAAACACCTGGAGGACCAAAGTCCAAGAACCATGGCTACAGGCTACACCAAATATGTGCAAAGCCTTCTCTGGGCAGGAATGTCATTATGTCACACAGACACTTCCTGTGCCAGCACAAGTATAAACATTGGCTTACCTAGTGAGATGTTTGTTTTAAGCGATGGAGACGAAGGCATCCTTGATGTATGGGTTAGACCCTGTGGCTCGCTCTAGGTCAGGCAGGAAGTAGACAAAACTTTAGAGGCGTGTCCACAGGATAGGACTAACCCCCAAAGCAAGTTTCAGTTAATGTAACAGCCTAGAGAAATGTAACAGCCTAGAGAAGGAAGGTTTCTAAGAACTCTCAAACAACTAAGAACCAAATTTTAGGGCATCTGAAAAAGACCCAGTAACCAAAAAACTGTAAACGTCCAACGGGACGAGAAAAAACACTAATGGTTGACCTCAAAAACTGGGTGCCAGGAGATCAAGACCAATCAGAGGGAGGGGAGGATGCCTTCGTCTCCATCGCTTAAAACAAACATCTCACTAGGTAAGCCAATGTTTATTTTTCCAGCGATGGAGAGAAGGCATCCTTGATGTATGGGATATGGCATAGCTCCCCAAAAATAAGGGTGGGTAGAAGGAGATTGAGTTAATGAGGTACTACAGCCTGTAGTACCCTTCTTGCAAAAGCCGCCTCAGATGACTGGAGGAGTCCAGGCGGTAATGTCGGACAAAGGTAGATGTCGAGGACCATGTAGCTGCCCTGCAGATCTCTTCTAGAGAGGCATTAGTGGAGAGTGCCGCCGAGGTTGAAGCACTACGTGTAGAATGAGTTCCAGGAAGAGGCTTTGCAGAATCTGTATAACACATGGATATGCAGGACCTGATCCATCGAGAAAGTGTAGAAACGGACACCTTTTTGCCTATGGAATTTTTGTGGAATGAGACAAAAAGGCTGTCAGTCAAACGGAACCTTTTAGTTCTATTAATATAAGTGTGGAGAGCCCTCCGAACATCCAGTGTATGCCAGGTCTTTTCCAAGTCTTCTTTGGGTTGAGGGCAAAAAGAAGGTAGGATGATATCTTGGGACCTGTGGAATGTAGAGTTTATCTTGGTTATAAAAGTTGGATCTAGTCTTAGCAACACAGAGTCTTCTCTGAACACGCAGAGCTCTTTGCGTATGGACAGGGCGCCAAGTTCTGAGACTCTCTTGGCCGAGGTGATGGCTGTGAGGAATAGAACCTTCCAGGTAAGGAATTTTAAGTCTATGTCTTTTAGTGGTTCAAATGGAGCTTTGGTAAGAGCCGAAAGTACCTTGTGTAGGTCCCAGTTAGGGTATCTGTGTATTGTGGGAGGTCGGATGAGAGTGGCTGCTCGAAGAAACCTTCTGACATAGTAGTTGTTGGACAGTTTGATAGCGTGTTTTTGAGGAAAAGCAGAAGTGATGGCAGAGACCTGTCTTTTGAGAGTGTTGGGCTTAAGACCTTTATCAAGTCCTTCTTGGAGGTAAGAAAGTAGAGAGCTCACAGATGCCTTGAGTGGGTTAAGTTTGTTTAGCTTACACCAACGGGCAAATGATCTGAAAGAATATTCGTATATTCGTCTGGTGGAAGGTCGTCTAGCATTGATGATGTGTCTATCACCCTAGACGTGAGCCCTTCTTTTATCATATTTTGACGTTCAACCTCCAAGCGTGAAGGTTGAGCCAGGCTGGATCTGGATGGTGAAACTGACCCTGGGATAGAAGGTCTGGGCAAAGCGGGAGCTTGAGAGACTCTTGAGCCATTGTCAGGATCTCTGAGAACCATGGTCTTCTTGGCCAGTATGGGGCTATTAGAATTATTGTCGCTCTTTCTTTTCTTGCCTTTTTTAGGCACTTGTTGATCATGGACGTTGGAGGGAAGGCATATAGAGTCCCGTCTGGCCATGGGGCATGTAGAGCGTCCATTTGTTCCGCTCCTTGAGTTAGGAACCGAGAGAAGAAGCGTGGCAGTTGATTGTTTATGGGTGATGCGAAGAGATCTACCAGAGGCGTTCCGAGCTTGTGTGTCACCATATGAAAGACTTGGGGATGTAGCTGCCACTCTGACTGGTCTATGTCCTGTCTGCTGAGCCAGTCGGCTCTCATATTTAGAGTCCCCTTGATGTGTTCTGATCTTATCGAGAGGAGATTTGTTTGTGACCACTTGAAAAGAAGCTCTGTCTCGCTCATGGAGACTTTGATCTTGTGCCTCCTTGTCAATTTATGTGGGCTTTTGTTGACATGTTGTCTGTCCGAATCAACACTGGTTGTCCTTTGACCAGGGATGAGAATTGTAGAAGAGCCAGGCGCACCGCTCTGAGTTCTAGGAGATTTATGTTGTGGCTTTGTTCTTGGACGGACCATCTTCCCTGTGTATAGGAGTTGTTGAGTGTGGCTCCCCAGCCCCGCAGACTGGCATCTGTCGTCAGTTGTAGTTCTTGAGGAGGCCAGAGTGGCCGACCTGTTTTGAGATTGGGAGAAGTCCACCAAAGGAGGGAGTGTCTGACCCTGTGAGGAAGTATCAGTCGTTTGTTGATCTTTGAGGATATGTGTTTTTGATGAGGAAGGAGAAACCACTGGAGAGGCCTTGAGTGAAATCGGGCCCAGGGTGTGCAGTCTATAATTGATATCATTAAGCCTTGTAATCTCGCCAGGAGCAAAAGGTTTGTCGAGTGAGAGCGGGACACGAGGTTGATGGTCTGACGAAGTTTGTTTATTCTTTCTGGTGAGAGGTATACCTTGCCGTGTAGGGTATCGATGATCGCCCCGAGGTGGAGAATATGTTGGCAAGGCTCTAGGTGGCTCTTCCCACGATTGACCAGAAAACCATGTCTTGTCAATGAGGATAAGACCAGATGGACATCCTGACGGCCTTGTTGGAGTGATGGTGAGCGAATTAAGATGTCATCCAAATAAGGATGGACGTGGATTCCCTGTAGTCTCCAATGGGCCACCAGCGATATCATGATCTTTGTAAAAATCCGAGGAGCTGATGAGAGGCCAAATGGAAGGGCCTTGTATTGGTAATGGTTGTGGTGGTAGGAGAATCTCAGAAATCGGCGGTGGAGAGGGTGAACAGGAACATGAAGGTAGGCTTGAGTTAAATCTAGGATGGTCTTTAGAGTTTCCATACGGAAACGACGTTTTCTGACAAATTTGTTGACCCATTTTAGGTCCAGTACAGCCCTCCATGACCCGTCCTTTTTTGGCACTATGAACAAAACAGAGTAGCAATCTTTGTAGATTTCTGAAGATGGAACTTGTTCTATCGCTCCAATTTGTAGTAGGTGGTATATGGCTTGTAACATCAACTTGTGTTTTTTGTGACGTTGGGACATCGGTGATGGAACAAAGTGGTCGTGAGGAAGGTTGTAAAAGTCTATCAGATAACCGTGTCTCAGTGTGATGAGAACCCATTTGTCTGCAGTTGAGGCTTTCCAAATGTGGGCGAAGTGTAGAAGTCTGCCGCCCACTAGGTGTGGCGGCCAGTCATTCTCTGGGGGAATTACGGTTTTGTTTGGAGATAGATGGCCCCTGTTGTTGGTTGGAAGAGTTGTTAGGCCTTCCGAATCCTCGGGAGTGGTATTGTTGTCGGCCATATGGCTTTTGGTCAGACCACTGATTTTTGTTGGACCTAGGGTCTCTGGAACAAAAGGAAGATTGATTATTTTTGTATAAGCGAAAAGAACCCTGTCCCTGGCGAAAGGATCGCTTTTCATCTCTTTTGGGTAGTGAAGGTAAGGCTTTTTTCTTGTCCTTGGTTTCTATGAGGACGGGTTCGAGTGCATCTCCAAATAGTTTTTGTCCGCTGAAGGGGGCCATGGTGAGGTTTTGTTTGGACTTGGCATCAACCGTCCAATTTTTTAGCCAAATCTGTCTCCTTACTGGGACAGATGCTGCTTGAGCCCTGGCACTCAGTTGCATGATGTCAAGAGAAGCATCAGAAGAAAAAGCCAACACCTTGAGAAGTTTATTGATGCCCTGGTGTAATTTAATGTTGCCCTTAGGTACCTCTTGGATAAGGTCTCTAGCCCAAGTAAAAGCGGCCCTGGAGAGAATGGAGACTGTAGATGCAGCCCTGATGGCTGTGGAGGAGGCATCAAATGATTTTCTTAAGGCCGAATCGGCTCTTTTGTCTTCATGGTTTTTAGGGCATCGTCTCCATCTTTGCAGTAGACCGCGGACGTGGTCAAAGCTGCAATGGGAGCATCAACCAAGGGGACTTGGAGCTTTGACATGACCGATTGGGGAAGGTTATAAAATTTTTTTGAATGATTGAGGATTTGGTCTGGCTGTGGCTGGCTTAGACCACTCTTCCCTAATAACCTTCATAAAATCTGAAGTAAAGGGGACCTCAATAGAAGGGGGCCGAGGTTGTGGGAAGGAGTCGCCCTTTCCCTGGGGAAGGTCTGTGTCTTGAGTTTGAGGGATGGTAGCATTTATAGGCAACTCAAAGAGTTTTTATTGCTTTTTTCAACAGGATTTGAAAGTCCTCTTGCGGGAAAAGTCTGCTGGAGAAGGGTGTGGGATCTTCTCCATCATCATCATCATCAACAGATAATTCGTCAAGGGTGAGTAAGCCCTCTTCACTGTGAGATAATTTGTTTGAAAGGTCCTCTGCATCATCATCAGAGGGATGCAGAATGGAGGCTTTGGGCCTTTTTGATTTGTGTTGTTGGCCAGTAGGTGGTGCTGGTCGCTTAGTTTTTGTCTTAGCAGCAGCTGAAGAGGAGCCCAGGAGACTTTTCCCACCCTTTTTGTGAGGCTTGAGGGCAGTTTTCCTGGGGGTGAATTTTCCCCTTTCAGAGGGAGGGATGGAATCCAGGGAGGAGCGGGCAACTGGAGAGGAGGAAGAGGAAGACCTTGTCCTGGTTGGGGCTCTCTGGGCAGAGGCAGGGATGCACTGGGCTGGAGCTGGCTGAGAGGTAGGGAGGGAAGGCTGTCTCCGGTGGTCTGAAATGGTGCCAGTCATCCCCAGAGAGAGGGGAAGGGCTGCAGGACAGGGCTGTTGGCCAGATAAAGCTGCAGCTTGGAAGGAGATGAGGGAAGCGATTATGGAGGAGAGCTCCGGTGGCAATGCTTGCAGCCGGGGGGCCAGTTGGGTGGGGGTAGTACTCACACCCTGTTCTGAGTCCTCCAATGTGGCCCGGGTCCGGTCTTTTTGCTGGAGGGTGCAGTGGGGCCCCTGTAGGTTCAGAGATGAGGGTTCTCCCTCCTCTGACCTGGCCCTGGCAGTCCTAGCAGCAGGCTCCTTGTCTTCATAGGGGCTGAGAGAGTGACTGGGTTGCTCTCTAGCCAAGTTTAAGGAATCACAGGACATGCCTGGGCTGTCCTCCTGATCCCCAGCCCCTGACATGGTTGGTGGTCCCCTGGAAGTCCAAAGAGACAGGAGAGGGGACAGATAGGAGGCAGAGACAAAAGGAGCAGGAGAGAAATAAAGTTGTTGTTGTTGTTGAAAGAAATAGAGGAGGAAAAGCAGCAGAGCTGATCTGAAAGCGTCTGACCAGAGCAGAGGCAGAAACGAAACTGAAACTTGCTTTGGGGGTTAGTCCTATCCTGTGGACACGCCTCTAAAGTTTTGTCTACTTCCTGCCTGACCTAGAGCGAGCCACAGGGTCTAACCCATACATCAAGGATGCCTTCTCTCCATCGCTGGAAAACTACTGCAGATTCTAATATTGGAGCCTTAAAACATGTATGGGCAAAGTGTGACTTCCACAGTGGAATCACTTTCAGGTCACCCAGTGCAGAGCCTCTGTATCAATATTTTGTTATATGTGGATGACCACCGGGGCCAAATCTAGGGGTAACATGGGCGCGTTACAGACCGCCCCTTTGGGGTGGCCTGTAGGCACTCCTTTCCCCACCAGATCGGGGCCTCAGCTGCCAGAACGGCAGCCTCCGAGGTCCCAATCCGCCGCTTTCCAGGCCACAAGGAAACAGAAAAAGGCTGCTTCCCCGCAGCCTGGAAAGGGGTGTCCTTGGGGTTTCATGCCCCAAGGACACCTGACGGTGGCGGGGAGGAGGAGAAAGGAGCCGCTCGGCCCCTGTCTCCCTTGCGTTGCTGCCGCAGCCGTCTAAGGGCTGCGCCAGTGATGCAAATCATGGAAGGAGATCCGTTTCGGAGCTCCTTCTAGCGCCATGGAAGGGCGCTCTATGCACCCTCGCACGGTGCAAAGATATCATGTACGCACCGCCCCGTTTGGAGGCGGCGCGTTCGTGATTTTGTAATGGCGCCCCTTATGTGTATAGGGTGCCGCCATTTTGTACGTCCTGGGGACCTACTAGGGTTAGGTGCGTGCGTAAGGCACGCACTTTCACTAACCCTAGTACGTCCCCCAGGACATATTTTACACCCATCTGTAATGGGCCATGTTTAAGGCTTTTAAATTCCCCTCCCCAAGTTTCAAGGTTCTGGAGAGCAACTCCAATCAGTCCCAATGAACACAAGGTGCCCACCCACCTTACAAGTTTGAAACAGAAAAAAATGGGGGAAGGCATGAAGTCTGCAACTGATTTGCTAAATCACAAAATTTGCACCATTATTGCACTACGCACTTAAAATGTTGCTATTCCACTTTAACTGCTCTGACTGCCTTCTGTTGCATTTTGGGGTTTGTAGTTCAGTGAGGCCTAAGAGTTCTCTGGCTGAACATTCTTTTTAAAAAAAACTTTAATGAGATTAGACAAAGCAAAATACAATTAAAAAAGAAAAAAGAGTTAAATCTGTACAAAATTTTGGAATTATAAAACAATTGTAAAACCATCTTTCAAAGCTTTCAAGCTCATCCCTTATATAAAGTCTTATACAGTTTTGATTGTTTGAAATAAATCAGACCATAGTGACCACTGGCAGGTTGGAGGGTGGCCAGTTATAAAGTTTGTGTTAACAAAATCAATAAAGGGAAGCCATTTTTTATAAAAAGATTCTTGGTTTTGTTGATATGAGTTGTATTTCATTTTATCTGATAACTTCTCCTTAACCATTGGTCCCAAACTCTTCTTCACCAATTATCTAGAGACACAAGACCTGTTTTCCAAGAATTAGCAACTTCGAGTTGAGCTGCTGCCAAAAGAAAGGAAATCAAATGTCTATGTTGTAAAAACCTATTGTTCTTTGTGTAAATGGAAAGTAGCAAAAGAGCTGGACAAAAGTTGATTTTTGATATGTAATTAAAGCAATTTGATTAATCCTAGGACAATCGATCCACATATGTCCCTAAGACTGGGCATCCTTTCTAACATAGAGGTGACACAGACTTTATCATTTGTGATAGTCTGATAGGGGTCATGTACCCTTTGTGGACAAGCTTTAAAAAATTCTCTCTAGTCAAGGCTGATCTGCATTTCAGCAAAGGAGATGACCAGATTGCGGACCATTCAATTTCAGATATTAATATATTTAATTCACTTTCCCAGGTTATTTTTATAGCATTAATATCCTGATATGATTCTATCAAGATATATTGGTATATATGGGAAACCAAACCTTTAATATTCCCAGAAGGGTCATTACATAACATTTCAAAGGAAGTCATAGTTCTCAACATTTCCCCTTTCTGAATGAAACTAGAAGAGAATATTTTAATTTGATTGATTTGAAACCATGAAATTGATAGTAGATCCAAAGTAGATACTAGGTCTTCAACTGACCTGGGTTTACCACTTTTAAAAAGACCTTTGATTTGATAAATTCCTCTTTCTTCCCAACCTTTATACTGCAAGAATTTATCTGGGTGAAATTTTTTTGAACGATATAAGAAAGGACATAAAGGTGACAAGTTTGGAGAAATAATGTGTTTCCATTTGTGCCAAATCTCAATGTTGGTTTTAAACATGGATTATTTAGGTCTCTAATCTCCTTTCCTGACATTTTATATTCTAAATGCCCCTTCCCAAACTACAAGTCCCAGAAGGCAACAGGTGGCAGCCAGCACACTTAAAGTGAAATAGCAATGTTTTAAGAGTGTTGTGTAATAATCTACTTGGCTTTTCTTGACAAAACAAATGCAGGTTTATCTTGGTGTAGGAATAAAATACGACACAAATATGTAACAGCTACAAACTAGGACTACAAGGGAACGTTGTAGTTGCTGTCGTTTACCTCATCTGTTTGAGCAACATGCCCTTTCTTCAGGGGCTCCAACTCTGCTGTTGGTGGTGCAGATATAATGCTGTAGAAGGGGGAAAATCCAATCAGTTGAGATTAGTAATTTAGTTTGTGTTAAAACAACAAGTGCTTCCCACTTACTGCCATCCTAGTTCAATATATTCCACTTCCCCCCAGGACAATTGCTAAGAGAAGAATACGATTCTTCTTAATGGAAGAATATGAGTGATATATATTGTAAATTTACAGTCAGCTCTCCTTATCTATGGATTTTACATCCATGGATTCAACCAACCATGGTTTGAAAATATTCACCAAAAAGCTAACCCTGATTTTACCATTTTATATAAGGGACACCATTTTACTATGCCAATGTATATAAAGGAACTTCAGCATCCACAGATTTTGGTATCTACAGGGGAGTCCTGGAACCAAACCCCAATAGATACCAAAAGCCCATTGTACTAATGTACTATCTGGCCTAAAACTGCACAGAATGCCACGATTTTTAAAGAAAACATGTAAGAATGAATTTTGATTACACTGATTTATATTTTATCTGTTCATAATCAAAATATGAGTAGCCAGGCTGTACAAATGCTGAGGGAGGCATCTGCATACCTTTTTCCTATGTTTTTTCAAAACAGTCAATTCAGAGGAGGCTATTATTAATATGACCTAAATACCCTAAAGACACCAGATCCCATCTGATCTTAGAAGCTAAGCAGGCTCAGACATAGTTAGTACTGGGATGGGAGAGTATCAACAAAGCCTAGGGGCTGTAGGATATATTTCAGAGGAAGGAACTGGCAAAATCACCTCTGAGTACACATACAAAGATTCTAACCCACTTTAATAGTTACATCACTTCATGTCTTACCCTTTAAGTGACATTAGGTGAAAACTCTCAGTGCAATATTGGATGAAGCTTTTCAAGTCAGCCTTGCTAATTCCCCCAATAGGATTGATGTCACCACTGGAACAGTCATACTTTGTGAAATATCCCCGAAGGCTAAAGGGTAGAATGTTGTTTTTTAATTAAACTTAGCACTGACTTGTGGGGAGGAGGAACAGAGAAAGGTAAAAGATTGTCATAAGAAAATCAAGTCTACAAAAAAGAGATCAACATGACGATTTCCATATATTCATGAGGATTTCAGTTCCCATCGCTTTAACATGACTAAGCTGTTCAGCATTAAGGTTTTCAAAGCTCAAACTAGATCTGTGACAGGGAGATGCTAATTGTCAGAGAATCTTTATACATAGGCCTGTTACAGACTGACAAAATAAAGCTGCTTCAGGTCTCTTTGGAGGTATGCTGTTTAAATGATGCATGCATCCTAAGAATCCGGAAGCTGCACCAAGGCTGCACTCTTAGGAATGGAGTGTGGCTTTGGCGCAACCTCCAGCTTCTTAGGACCCATGCATCATTTAAATAGCATTCCTCCAAAGAGACCTGAAGCAGCTTTATTTTGGCAGTCTAACAGGCCATAGTCTGAGACAGAAAGACTTATAAACTCTTCCAGTAGTGAACAGTTGTAAAGTTTATAAAGTACTGTACTGCACATTTATTTATTTAGCATTTCTGTACTGTTTCCCACAAGGGCTCTTGAGGTGAAACAATACAAAGATAAAAACATTTTAAAAACACATTAAAATACTCTTTAAAAACATATAAAGCAGTCTCCAAACAATCCTAGAATCCTGTTTTATAATTATCATATGGTGATTATCTTTACATATGGTATCCAGCTCTTTCATGTCTTTGAGATTTCCAGGAAAGGAGAATCTACAATCAGTTAATCACAGAAAAATGCAAAGAACCTCAGAATTTATGGAATGAACTACCTACCAATTGCTATCAGCCCTCAGTAAGTAGAGTTTGTGTTTTCGAACCATCATGGTGACTAATTGCTGGTAAAGATAAATTCTGTGTTCATTTATCTAGTCCATTTGTTAAGTTCATTTGTCAACATTTTGTTTAGTCAGATACACGGAGTACAGAGTAATAGGTATGTAAGCCCCCTCCCAGCTTTTACCATTCTCGGTCAACCTCATTCATCTGATTTAGCAGTTCAGTGCTTCATCCTGTATGTAATACTATTTATAACTGTTTAATCAGATGTAAATGGTGGTAAACATACCAACTGAAGCAGTAAAATAAACCAACAGAACAAGAACTAACTCTTAACAACAATATGGCAAAATACACATGTTGACTGCTGAAATCCAAATCCAAATCCCGAAGGCTTTCTAAAGCTCTAAACAGAAGTAACAACTACATGAATACCTACAAAAACTGGATTATTGAGTTCCCATACCGCTGCACTGTTTCATGTCTGAAAGTCCTTCAGATTTTTTGTTTCTGTCAGCATCTCAAGAATGTGCATATGTCCATGTAGAGTTTCAATCCAAATATCTAGCAATTTTTAACTAGCACACACCTTTCATCCACATTAGCTGTTCCAAGCACTAACAGTCCACTGGGCATTCCACGAGTCCATAAGGACAGCTGTGCAAACAAGTAGGCGAGCACCATTCTTATTCTGGCCTAGAAGTTAAATTTAGAAACCAGTCTTTAATAAAGCAGGATTTCTCAAAGGACTGGTCATGGTTAATCTATAGATCTGTATCAGCACTAGGCATGAGGCCCTACGTATGGGGTGGGCAACTTGCAATCCTCCAAATGCTTTAGATTACATCTCTCACAGTCCTTTACCATTAGGCATATTGGCTGGGACAGATAGGAGCTGTAGGCTGAAATGGCTGGAGAGCCAAAGGTTCCAAACACCTAATGTAAATGAAACAATTGAGATTTGTTTGCAAGGCAGCAACTGTGAGGAAAGAAGGCAGATTTCTTTGGGATACACTATTTATTGCAGGTGTGAAAATCATGCATCCCTTCAACTCCTACCAGACTACAACTCTCAGCACACCTCCCCACTAACTATGGTGGATGGTACTGCTAGGATGTGCAATCCAAGGGCATTTGGAGAGCTGTATGTCTCCCACTCTAATGTATTCTACCAAACAGAAAAGAGGAAACACCCCCCCCCCCCCCGAAAGTGGACAGCAGATCTTGCTCAAGAGTGTATGAACTAAAACTGAAACAAAAGAAATTACTTGATATCATTTTGCAAGTCTGCAGCTGTCACTGGCATAATTCATCTCTTCCATATTCTTAAGGCTCACCAAAGCCTTAGGGAATATATTTACACCACACTTCCCCCTGTCAAAGATGGGGTTAAGGAAAGTTAAGACAGAAACAACAAAAGTACCTGCACATTCTGCAGGGCCAGATTTTCCCTGGCACTTCCTCCATCAACTTGGTATCGGGGCAGCCGTCCTGTAACTATGCTGAAGATCCCCCAAACAGCCTTCACTGCTCCATCTATGTTTATGTTTATATGGTAGCTAGAAAAAGAAGGGGAAAAAACCGTCTGTAGGTTTGCACTAAGCAATTCGATGGTCTCACAAGTTATAAATGCCTGGATTCTATGATATATTAACACAAGGAAGTTCATGGAAGGACACTCCTCCCCACAGATGCCCTATCCTGCCCACTGCTGTTCTGGGGGCCCTGTGACCCACCAAAAGAAGCCTTTTTAGAGGACAGATAATGGCTGGAGAGAAGGAAGAAGTGGAATACTTACCTCCTGTGAATCTTTTGTTAATGTATCACAGGATTCAAAATTTCTCATTTTGCAGTTTAGCTGAAGAAATTACTAAGTGGAACACAACATCCATTGCAAAGGGATCTTGTAGCACTTTTGAGATTAACTGTGCAAAAGATATTGCATAAGATCTAATAGACTTGGTCTACTTCCTCAGGTGCATGGAGCTCTCTATCCTCGCCAGATTTACAAAAAAATGTTCAGTGCCTGCCTCCTGTCCTTTTTCTTTTTAAAGGTTGTTAAGGATCCTCAAAAAATTAAAGATTCTTAGGGATCCCAAATGATCCTCAGAATCCCATGTGTTGACTCATTTGACTAAGTGTCAGAAGCAATTTGTCAACTAGCCAGCCAAATGGTTTCAAGGCACACTTCTCTCAGCCATTTTTACTGTGCTGATGGAAGTTGTAAATAAGGTACTGTGTTCTAGTTCAGCAACAGGATTCAGAATTACAAGATTCACACAGAGCTACCTTAGCTCTTTTGTGGAAAGAGCAGGAATAGTGCCTGCTGATCACACAAGATAGCATTTCCAAAAGAATATATTAAAGCCATGTTTTAAAGCAATACCTCTCTAATTGCCAAATGCTGTAGTCCAACTTTCATCAGGGTAGAGCATATTAAAATACAATACACGATTAAAAAGAAAACACATAAAACTAACAATTAAAATACAGTGCTCTAATACCATTCAAGTATACTCATGTGAGGACATTTTTTTTAAAATATACAAATTAAAAAGTCATGTTTTAAAATTCATTAGGTAGGCCTGCTGAAAGAAATGTGTCTTTAATGTCGTTTTAAATGCCGTCAGTATTTTCACCTGTCATCTCTCTTTTGCCAGGTCATTCCAGTTTGGGGGCAATAGGTCAAGATCATCATCCCTGATCATTGGTCATCCTGGCTAAGCCTGAACAATAGTTCAAAGGGAAGATGATATCAACCAAACCTCATCTGCTAGTTTCCAAGGGCACGATTGACATTTGACCTGTTATGAGGTGAAGAACCACTACTGGGGGGTGGGGGGGTGGCCAATAACTCTCTGGTTAGCTTGGCCAAGTAGCTTTACCTAACACACACCATCCTCAGTCAGTGTAGATGGTATATGGACTCAACTAAACTGTATGTTTCAATTGGGAGCTCCCCTGCCCCAAGACTGGGAAGGCATAAGTGACAGAGCCAGGAATCCCTGCTCCATCTCTCTGGTATTATCACTCACCAGAGATAATGACAGGAAGCATTTCTTCCTATTGAATATTAGGACGAGATGAGGCTGAACCCAGTGGTTTTCCTCTTCTGGATTAAATGGCCTTTGGTCTGATCAAATAAGGGAACTCCTTTCAAGACCCCTCAAATAAGGAGTTTATCAGACGGGGCAAATCCTGTGCAAAAAATGGGAGTTTAAATTGTAAAAAAATTTCAAAAGCAGGTTGATTTTCACACAACATCATTGTTAAACTAATGCTTAACTGAACGGAAAGTGGAGGGAAAGTAGGCAAAAGCCACTCTTTTTTACTTTTGGAAAATCCCAAAAGTAAAAAGGAGCAGCTTTTGTTTACTTTCCATTCAGGTTAACACATATTTAACAATGGAGTGTATGAAAATCAACCTGCTTTTGCATGTTTTTTCTACCTTTTAAATCCCATTTTTGGACGGGATTCCTCCCGTGTGATAAACTATTAAGATTGTGTACGATGGAGAAATTGAGAAGCCTTTGTTCTCATTTAATGGGCTAGTTACCATGGGACCGAAACACCCAGTACTATTAAAAGAATATCTAGCAGAGGCACAGTGGTTCAGGTAAACCTTTGTTAATGAAATAGACTTTCTGGAAGAACTGAAGGCCACTTGCCAGCACACAAGCATTGGTGAAAGGCAATTTCTCAGTGGCTGTGCGCCACAGGAAAGGAAAGCTTTTAAAGTATCTTATTCTCTGCTGCCACACAAACATGCTTTGTTCACATGCTACAAGCCCCAAATTCTGCAGCAATGGCATGAGAAGGTGGATATGTTTGGTTGAAGGACTGCCACAAGGGAAAGTCTGTCAGAACATCTCCCGTGGGAACAGCAGTATTTGGCACCTGAAAGGAGAAAAATGGAAGAGGATGATAAAAGAAACATGTCGTAGGGGACAGCAGTGGCACTTCCGGACAGAGTGTCACCTGGTGTGGGGCAGGGCTTCCAGGGTGCTGGGTTTATGAAGGTGGAGCCAAAAGATACTACATATCTGATTTAAAAAAATATAATCCTACATTTGAAAGAAACTTGAATTGCAAAACCTACTAGGAATGCAATTTAAAACATTTAGGGAACTACATGTTTATGCATCAGGCAAAACATAGTGAAATTTATTGTTCAGGTTCTGCAACCAAAAGACTTGACTGGATCTTCCTAATCCAGCAAAAGAGGCTGGCATCCCAAAGCAATATTTTTTGTCTGAATGACCAGTCCCATATCTTTTTATCATACCATGTGGTTTATGCAAGCATGCACACCTGTGTGGTGTAATGATTTGATTACAGGACTTGAGACTCTGGAAATTCAATTCCCCACTTGTCCATGGAAACCTGCTGGGTGACTTTGGGTGAATCACACACTATCAGCCCCAGAAAACCCTTAGGGTTTCCGTAAGTCAGAAATGGCGTAAAGGCACACAACAACAAATACCTGCCAATCTCTACTGCCAAAGATTTTGCTCTGTTGTATGTTTCTTGAGAAGAGTTCTCACTAGCCATGTAGCAAGTTGTCAGAACACGCCCACATAATTCCTGTGACTCCTTTGGTATGTAAGTCTCATCATTTACTATCTTACGTACATCATCTAACACATTCTGATCTGAAAACAGTGAAAAGGAAAGAAACAAACGGGAAAGCAATCTGAATGAATCTTTTTAAAAATTGTCTTATCTTTTAGAGTTGACAGAATTAATTTCCACTGTCTCAGTTTACTAAATACAGTGCAGTGCTAAATGAGAATGTGAATATACTCCAGTTTACTCATGTAAAGTGTACTTTAAACTTACAAATAAAATTAAACAGAAATGAATATTCAATTAAAGATAATAGCAAGTGCACTTCTTTCTTTTCATGAAGTTTAATATACAAATCACTTCTCAGCAGTATGAAATAGGTTGCATAATTTGATTTAACTTAAATGTATGCATTAAACAAGATTTTAACAAAAGAAAATGTAATCATAATAAGCATGTGAGAAAGAACATTTGGGCAAACATTATTACTATTGCAAAACAAGATTTGTTTTTTGTTCTAACACACAACAACCAATGCAATCATATATATTTTTACTTTGAAATATTTTTTACTGTGTTCCATGGGATTTACACTTAATTAAGCATATTTAAGAGTGCAGCTTTGAAACAATTTGGGGTATGACCCAGAGAAAGTTAAGCATTTCTAACCTTTTGAATTTCACTGCAATAATTCTCACATATAGTTCAAACTCGATCACAGAAATAAATGGTAATTACAACGTTATCATTAACTGGATTGCATCCCTTTTCTATGCCATCAATTGTACTATCTGCCTATATGCTCTTCTCAGTCATATCACACAGTAATAAAGTGAGATTGTTATCTTCTTTAAGTACATTGCCCCTGAGCTAAAGTCACCCATGTTTAAGGCAGAATGAACTTGTACCATTGGTTTCAATTACTTTTATAACTAGGTTTCACTCACTTGGGACCATTATATCCTTATAAACTATTGGCTATCTCCTGTACCTCCTTTGGCTAAAAATATGTATCAGCACTTTCAGTGAAACAGTGCCCAGAAAGCATCCACCAGAAACAATTTCTATAAACTAAAATTGTAATTGTCCCAGAACTAATAGATCACAATAATGCCTAGAAATAGAATGTTTTACAAATTGGACACTTGAAAAAACAGAGCTTTTCGTGACTTGAAGCTCAAAAATATCTCTGAACACTTGACATGAGTTTTATTAAACACAAATAACAGTCTCAGCCTCACTTCAGAGACTTGAAATCTAGCTCCCTGACCTAATAATAATAATATAATAATATAATAATTAGTTTATTTATATCCCGCTTTTCCAATTTTGATCAAAGCAGCGTACAAGTTTAAGTAAAAATACATCAAGATAAAAACAATTCAAACAGTATCTAAAAACAGTCACAATAACAGTAAAAACAACAGGTTCAGCTGAGTGGGGGAATCCATAAACATCACAAGGTCGTCAAACCGAGGGGGGTGAAACCTAAAGGAACATCTCATGAGGGAAAGGCTTGAGAAAAGAAGAAGGTCTTAAGGTTCTTCTTAAAGATCTCTAAAGATGTGGTGGAGCGGAGCTCATCTGGAAGATTATTCCATAATCTTGGGGCCGAGATGGAAAAGGCCCGTTGCGAGGTCCTTGCATAACATGCAATTGGGACCTCTAGTAGATTCTTCCCTGCTGACCTGAGTGGGCGGGGCAGATTATATGGGGAGAGGCGATCCTCCAAGTACCCTGGGCCCAAGCCATTTAGGGCTTTATAGGTTATAACCAACACCTTGTATTGAACCCGGAAGCGCATAGGCAGCCAATGAAGATCTTTCAGGATTGGTGTAATGTGATCTGATCTGGAACACCCAACGACCAGTCTCGCTGCCATATTTTGCACTAACTGCAGCTTCCGGGTTTGATACAAGGGTTGCCCCATGTAGAGCGCATTGCAGAAATCCAATCGAGAGGTTACCAGAACATGTACTGCAGTTTCAAGGTTCCTCCAGTCCAGGTAGGGTCGCAGCTGGCGTATCAGCCGAAGCTGATAACAAGTGCTCCTGACTGCTGCATCCACCTGAGATGACAGCTGGAGCGACGAGTCTAGGAGCACTCCCAAGCTGCGAACCGAGTCCTTCAAGGGGAGCATGACCCCGTTCAGGACAGGCAAATCTCACTGCCCGGACCCAGGGAACCTATCACCAGTACTTCCGTTTACTCTGGATTCAAACTGAGTTTGTTTTCCCTCATCCAGCCCATTACCGACTCCAAGCAGGCATTTAGAGGAGAGATGCCATCTCTAGTCACTACATCAGTCGGAGACACAGAGAAACAAATTTGGGTGTCATCAGCGTACTGATAACACCGCGCCCCGTGTCTCCGGATGATCTCTCCCAGTGGTTTCATGTAAATATTAAATAGCATGGGAGACAGAATAGCTCCTTGAGGGACACCAGATGTCAGTTCCCTATTATCGGAGCAGTCGTCCCCCAGCTGCACCATCTGGAATCTGCCCGAAAGGTAGGAACGGAACCACTGGAGCGCAGTGCCCCCGATACCTAACTCCCTCAGGCGTTCCAGAAGGATACCATGGTCAATGGTATCGAAAGCCGCTGAGATGTCCAAGAGCACTAACAGGGACACGCTACCCCTGTCCATGCCCAGACGGAGATCATCGACCAGGGCGACCATGGCAGTCTCAACTCCATAGCCCGCCCGGAAGCCGGTTTGAAATGGGTCTAGAAAATCCGTTTCATCCAAGATTGATTGAAGCTGGAAAGCGACCGCTCTCTCGATCACCTTCCCTAAGAAAGGCAGCAGCGATACGGGCCGATAGTTATTATGAATCAGGGGGTCTAAGGAGGTTTTTTTGAGCAGGGGTTTCACTACTGCTAATTTCAATTTCAATGGAAACTGTCCCTCACTTAGAGATGTATTAATTATGCGGTGCAGCATAATACGCACCGCATCTCCCCCCCCCCGAGCTGCCAACCATGAGGGACAGGGATCGAGAGAGCATGTCATCTTCCTAACTCTTCGTAGAATCTTGTCCACTTCCTTGGTACTAACAAACTCAAAGTGATCCAGTATAACAGGGTCCACGGAAGCTCAGGATACCTCTCTTATAGATTCTGAAGAAATACTGGCGTCGAGATCAGCCCTTATCCGAGAGGTTTTATCCGCGAAGAAGTTGTTAAATTTGTCACAGTAGGCTTTAGATAGTTCTAGAATAGGGTTCAGGGAGGGGGGCAAATGTGTTAACTCCCTCACTACCCTGAACAGCTCTGCCGGACGCAACTCCGCGGACGCAATACGTGCAGCATAAAACAAATGTTTTGTTGCACTTATTGCCATTCCATAGGCCTTCAAAAGAGAGTCTAGGAGTGCCTTGTCGGCTAAGTGCTGGTGTCTTCACCAGTCACGCTCTAGTCGTCGCAGAATCCACTTACTTTCCCTGAGATCTTCCGTATACCAGGGCTGTTTTTTGGAAGCGGGCCTGTGAGGACGCTTGGGAGCGATACTGTGTATAGCCCTGGAGAGATCAGTATCTCAGTAATGCAGATGTGATCTCTAGCTAAGAGCATATTCTAAGAGCAAGGCCATATTTTACAACTGATTTGCAAAGAACAATGGGTTCCTGCAAAGCTTCTCAAGAGTGCCTCAGTGAGAGCACAAATGAAGGACTAATGCGCCTGAAAAAGGGCTTATTCCCCTATAATGTAAAGCTGCAGAAGATTAATGATGTGAACTTTAGGGTTTGGGGTTGGATGCTCAGAGAATTATTTTAAGTGAAAAACCACAGTTCTGTGGTAGAGTGTATGCTTTGCTAATAGAATGTCCTAATCTTGAGCAACTTTCTAGCAAGAACTTTAGTATTAAGAACACTGAGCAACATGGACTGATGGTCTGACTCAATATAAACTATATGTTCAAAAGTTAAGCTAGAAATGGGGGGGGGGAGTCCTCTGAAAGCTTGAAAACCAATTATCTATAAGGCAAAACACGGTATTCTGAAAATGAGATTACAGTTAAAGCCAGAACTCTGGGTTGGGACTCAATGAGGAAAGGTCTAAAGATATAAATTTTAAGGCATTACATTATATGATATTAGCAGCAAGACAGCTATAAGCCAGAAATTGGAAAAACACTATGCTAACAACAAAAGAAGAATGGATACTAAAAAAGTTTTCCAAATGACAAAAATGGGTAGGTTTTCTACACTGAACAGAGAGAAGTCAATTTAAAAAAATCATGAAAGACTGGGAATCTTTTATAGTTTATATAAAGAAAAAAAGAAGTGAAGAAATTGATTGTAGGTGTTAATACCTTCTTTTTACAGTTATTTTGTCAGAAGTTGAAATAATGATTAAACTACACAGGGAAAGATTTCTAAATACTGTCTTTGATTTGAAGGGTGGGAAGTCAAATGCTTTTATCTCTTTTTTGTTTTTTTGTTCTCTTTTATATTATGCACTACAATATATAGGAATTCACTACTATCGCTGTATTAGAACTGCTATACTGTAGTATATTAATGCCATATTGTAAGATTTGTTAATATATATTGTGTGTGTGTGTGTGTGTGTGTGTGTGTGTATTTAAAAAGAAAAAAATTATCTATAGAAGAGGTGGATAAAGCACAACTTGTGTGCCATGTGTGCCCATCCCTAGGCCCTTTTTTTGTAGCTCCTAAACCCACCCCATGCAAAAACATTTTCAAATGAAAAAGCTGATTTTGCCCATTCATGGAACAGCAGTTTTGAATCAGAAATGGGACACACCCCACAATATCCAAAAAAAGTGTAAAAGGACTTCTGATCTTTTTAGCTGCAGGGGACAATTCTATTTTTTCCTGTCTTTGTAGCCAGGGTTGCCTGCCTGGTCCATCAGAATTTGCCCACATCATGCTATATCAATTTTTGGTACATCTACAGTCTTAAGGTGCACTTACTTCCATTCTCAACAGCGTAACAAACCTGGCGACACATCGAGTACACAATACAGGCTGTGGCTGAACTATCCACCCCACCACTCAGTGGCAAGAGAAATCCTCCCTTAAGAGATTGCAACAAAAGAAAGAACAAAATGTTTTTGGCATACATGCATTGACTCCTCAGACAGTACATCTTCAACTCTTTTTTTAAAAGCCTACAACGCAAAAGAAAATTCTAAATCTCAAGTTATTTACTTATAGCTGCAAATGGTCCATGGGCCATTTAACTTGACTGTGAAGCCCCTTCACAGTCAAGTTATTCCAGACAAAGAGCTTTGGAAAATTTGAACTAAATATAATCATGCATGGTGGGTGTGGATGTGAGACTATAAGGCCCACTCTTCAGCTCTCCTTGGTTAACTGGGATTTGCCCTTTTCAGAACTGCATTGCTGCCATTGGGGACAATGGAACTTGAGCATCTATAGATTTTAGTATCGGGGGGGGGGGGGGCCAGAATGGATCCCCATGGATACCAAGGGCCAATTGTACTGTAATTGAAAATGTTTTTAAAAGACAAAACAACCCAACTCCTTCCCTCCATAAGCACCAGCTTAGTTATATATTTTAAAAGGAAGCAGGAATAAACTGCAAGCTTTATTTTAATGGTAAAGGTAAAAATAAAGGTAGTCCCTTGACATGACTGTCTAGATATAACTGACTTTAGGGGGCGGTGCTCATCTCTATTACAAGCCGAGGAGCCAGCATTGTTCAAGGACTGCTCTGGTGGTCATGTGGCCAACATGACTACACCAAATGGTGTTATCTTTCCACTGAAGTGGTACCTATTATCTGCTTGCATTTGCAACGTCTAGGCTGGCAGAAACTGGGAGTAGTGGCAGGAGTTCACAGCACCTTGGGCCTCAAACTGCCAACCCTCCAATCTTCTGATCATCAGAACTGGCATCTTAACCACTAAGTGACCACATCTCTTATGTTAATGGTATGATCATATTTTCTCAAAAATGTATTTATTACTGCATCCTTCAAGCCATTTCTGACTTATGGCGACTCTAAGGTGAACCTATCACAGGATTTTCTTGGCAGAATCAGATGGGTGTTTGCCCTTGCATTCCTCTAAGGCTGAGAGAGTGACTTGCCCAAGATCATCTAGTGGGTTTCCAGGGCAAGTAGGGATTCAAACCCTGGTCTGCCAGTGTCCTAGTCCAACACTCAAACCACTACACCACACTAGCATACAGATTCTGCTAAAAACCTTGCAGAATGAGAAAATGGATATATTTACCTGTTTGCTCCGCCTCAAATAGTCCCAAAGCCAACATGCAGGACCAAGGCTGAAAGTAAAATAGCACACTTTAAAGTGAACATGCAAGACATGTTTTCTCAATTATCTCTCCTGCATTTTTAAAAAAGTAACACTATTAACATCTCCATTTGTATGGTGTAAACACATACACAATCTGAAGCATAAATCTATTTTTATTTACTCAGAAAAAAGGCCTGCTAAATTCAATGGGGCTTACTTTCAGGAACGTATATCCTGCAGAAATAATGCAGTTTGACACCACTTTATCTGCCATGGCACCATATTGTAGAATCCTCGAATTTGTAGTTTATTGTGGCACCAGAGCTCTCAGAGAATGTTTAATAGCTCACAAAACTAGAAATGCCAGGACTCCACAGCATTGAGCCATGGCAATTAAAACTGTGTCAAACTGCAACATATGTGCAGTTAAATGGACCCTAGGTCTACAGCTTGTCTTTTGACAGAGAGGTGGGGTAAAAATAAAGTTTTATTATTATTATTATTTATTAACTTGCACTATAATTAAATGCATTGCTTCCTACAGAAAATTACAGCTCAAGGTGACTTTTGGGTATGAAGTCATAAGGTGACTTTTGGGCATAGTTTCTTCTGATATATACGCACATTGCATCAGTTAAGAAGAGACCATTTTGTGCACAAATGAGAGATGTGCCCTTTCAAAATAAATGCAAATAGGAACTAGAAAGTGAAGGAGGGGGAACAAGTAATCTTCCTCACCCCCACCTCTTTTTACAAGTTTCACCTGCCACAACAGAGCCAGGATTGCATATTATTTGTATTCTAATGTCAGAGCCAGAAGAAGAGACTTTTAGGTAGTGATTTCACATTTTTCTTTCATTTTACCCACCATTAAGGAGATCAAAGACATATCATCTTTGGTTAAGGAGTTCAAAAGACTGTCCTCCTCACAACAGCCCTGTGAGATAGACTAGGCTCAGACATGGGGAGCTACAAAAGGTCATTCATCCACTAAGCTTCATGGCCAAATGTGAACTGAAACCTGGTTCTCTCTGTTCTTAGGGCTCATCTACATTAATCAGACTACTCCCAGAGTGTTCAGGACTACTCCCAGAGTATTCTGGCCCTGGAGCTGCCTCAGATTTTCCCCATTATCTCTTCACTCCAAAGGGATGCCGGGGGTTAGACTGTATATTTGGCGTGTGTAGATGAAGCCTTAGACAAAACCACTAACACTTATACAACATAGATTAAACAATCCTTAATATATCCTACAAAATTTCTGTATGCTGCTCAGTCCCACTAGGATTCTTAAAGTTTATGCCAAAGTCTTAAATTTACTACAGATTACAACAGGTGAGCAGAGGTACCTTGTCTGAAATGCTACTTCCATAAGTATATCATATGGAGCTTCCTTCTGAGTTTTAGCAAGGGGGATAAATTCAGGTAAATAAATTTCACTTAGCATATTCAGTAATGAATCACCTGCACATCTTACTTCTTACAACATTGTTAATACTATTCACGACCTGAGAAGAGTAGGATACAGTAGTTCATAAAAAAAGAAAAGAACTGATAGATGGAGTGTGCAGTGTTGAGTGTGGAGGAGGAGAAGTTATGAGAAGTATTCTGATCTTTCCATTTCATATTCGAATCCGTCACTGAACAGCAATAAATCATTCAGAAGAAAATGTCATTCCATAACTCAGAAAGTATTCCAAATCTGTTCAGAACACTAAAGAAGGCCTTGGGAAGAAATTTATGAAAATATCAGCATTAGAAAAATATTAGCCTTGGAAACAAGCACACAGGCAAAACAGAAAATTTCTGTTCTGTTTGACTCATGATGATGCTGCACACAGTGTCTGCCACAGTGTCAACAAAGATTTGTACCCCAACAGCTTAAGACAGAACAAGACAGAGTACTCCATTTCTCTCTTTTGGCTTACCTGATTTCTTCTGCAAGACTATGGTATTTCCACTGGAATGGCTCACTTGTAGGTGTACATATGTCATCAGAACATGAAAGGGCAAAGTGTATTTTTATTCTACTGTAGGGAGTCACTTTGCTGGCCTGAGAATTTTTAAAAGAAAAGAAAATTAAGAAAACAAAGGGAGTGCTGCATTTATACACAGAAATAGGCTCAGTTTTTACAGATTCTGCAATACCGTATCTGTCTACATGCTCCAGTTTTATGTCACTACATGAAAATCCTCTTACTTAACAAGCCTTGTCCAACTTATTCTCATGGGATGATGAAATCACATGGAGGGAACCCTCACCTCTAGGTTTCGAGAAGATATTTCTGCCCTATAACTTCTGACATCTTCCAGGTCTAGAGTGGCAACCAAGACTTCCTGAAAGTGAAAGAAAAACTATGTGGGTTGAAAGATTCTGGATTCTCAAAATCATGTTTCACTACATACCTATTTACAGTAGAGGCACAGTAATTTCTAGCATATTACTAATATGGAAGCGATCAGGTGGATAGCAAAATTACAGACGTTCCTACTACATCTCAATACTCTAGCATAGCAGTGAGTTTCAAAAACTTGCATACATTTACTGTTTTCCCAAATTCCATCTGGCCCTCTGATATGATTTTTGGCTGGCAGACAATTCTGGGTCAGGAATAGAGCCTTACCAGCGGTAGCTCCATGAGGACAGATTGCTTCCCACAAGAGGTAAGTATGGATCCATCACTTATGCCTAAGATAAGTTTTTATTTGTCTCTTTCTCTGTCCTAAAACATTTTGTTGCTCATTTTACAGAGCATAATATGAACTCTGAGTAATTAATATGTTCACTACTTTGTGGGGACATCTCTTCATGCCAATTATAGATACTTTCATTAGCCAGTATTACCACATCATCCAGAGAAAACTGAACGCCTTGAGCAACAGTGCTTCCATTCATAGCGATCATGGCACAGCCATCATAATAGAGGCGATCACCATCACAGCCCTTCTGATTAGCTAGGAGATATATGCCACCATTCTGAAAAGAACCACAATCATTTAGTAAAACCTTTGTGGCCTAATCTTATTTCTTCTCAAAGTCTATATGTGCATGGTATTAACTGTTTTGACATTTTCTGCTGTTTTTAACCTGATGATTTATTTAAAATTTTGTCCCATTCAAATAATTCGGTTGTTTTATATAGATTATTTTATACTGTTCATACTGTTTTAATTACTGTATATGCTGCTCTGAGATCTCACAATAGAGGGAGCAATAAAAAAACTTAAATAAAATTAAGCAAATAAGCCATTGCACCTTACTAAAATGGACAGGCAGACTACAGTAAACAAATGTCAACAATAATACAAACCTTTTAAACTGCATAGCAAATATTTTGTAACTTGATTGTATGAGCTCCTATGAGGAACAAGAGTAGGCAAAGTATAACCATCCAGATGTTGTTGCAACTTCAACATTATTTGTTTATATTGCCTAGATCTAATGCGTAGGTGCACCCAATATACTTTTGGCCATCACTGAAGCAATTAGCTTTACGCAGATAGATCTTAATCCAACATCACCTCAGTGTAGTTACACTGTGCCATATACCCAACTCCTGACTTATTGTAAAGCCCCTAAAGCAGCTCCACACAGCCTTAAAATGTTTTGCGGCAGGCAGACAAGATCAGAGACACATCCAGTTATGCCCCCATAGCCAAGGCACAAAGATTAAGCAGTATTGAGACCCCTATGGGATCCTGGTAGATCTCAGCACTGCCAAATGATTGTGCATCTGACTATATGGATGTAGCCAAAAGCTTCTCTTATCTTGTCTCCTTGCTGCAAAGTACTGCAATTGCTGTGCAAGGTAGCTTCAGGAGCTTTACAGTAAGGAAGGGGTCTCTGAAGGGAGAAAGGGAATACCAATCCCTGCAATCCATGAAGAGGAACATCTGCTCATTTAAGGAACATTTATGCATGCTTACATTCCTTTAGTATTGAATTATTGGTATAAATGCAAGAAAACTAGTAGGAAGATTCCCCTAAGACACCAGCTCTTGCAAGCTTAAAAGTAAACATTCAAAAGTTATTTTATGCCTACAAAAGCAAAGGAGATACTTGCTCCCATTCCCATTTTTTCTCAGGCGGTGTCTGAATGGACCACAATACTCTGGAGCAGCCAAAAGTATCCTGGCCCTGAAGCTGTCCTGGTCCCCCCGCCATTACTTGGGGCCCTCCACTGCAATGCCAAGCAGCTGGTCACATGCATGTCCTGCTGTGCCACCTGGCATAGTTGAGATGAATTACTCACTCTGAGGTTAGAACAAAATGCCCGCCATCCATCTGTGTACCTTGTTCTAATGTCAGAGTGAGTGAATTGTCATGGTGATGGCTGTGCCAGGTGGCACAGTACGACATACGTATGAACAGCCATGCAGTGTTGAAGTTGAGGCCTCTGGATCTTCTGGGATGATCCGGAGCAAATAATGAGTTATTTAAATCCATTCTAAGTGTGTTATACCCTGTGGCTCTGGTGCTGAACTGGCCATACATCATCTGAACTGTTCAGACAGAATTGGGGATTAGGCCCTGCATCATCCAGACTCTCTGCTGAGAGGATGCAATCAAGGGAGATCAATTCATTTGACCCATTCAGACAGGTTCAGGGTTACAGGTGAACTGTATTGTGAAATTCAGGTGAATTAATTCATATAATATTACCTTTCAGTATCATATTTCAGATCCATAATTAAGGCAGCAATTTTACATAACCACTGTAGTTTTATCTGCTTAGATTTCCTCAGTTCAAAGAAAATACCAACTCAAATAGAGAAGAAACACAATACGTAGCCAGATTTGATTTGAACTTATGCACAGACCAGAAATAAGGCAATATTAAGAGAACTCTAACAGTCATGATCTTAGCTTTCACAGAATCTTAAATAAGAACTCTGTTTACAAAGAAGACTAAAAGACTGTGCTTTCACAAATGTTCAAAACAACAAAATAAGGAACTGTTCTGAAGACACATGAAGTTAAGAAAACCGAAGTGTCAACAATTCTTGTAAATTCTATTGATAGAATAAAAACATAACATACCACACACTTTTTCTTTTTCCTTAGTGTAATTGGGGAAGGGGAGAGGATCACAGGAACATTTATTTACCTTTGCTGTTGCAGAATTTACTAATTCCACTCGAGTATGTGCTTTTCCTAATACATGATGACTCGCTGAGGAATTTGTGAAGATCTCCACTCCATCAATTCCCATCTCAATGTGAGGACTGCAAAATTGAACATATACATACCAGAGCTTTTAGCTGTGATATAGAATAGATGCACTAAATCAGGCAGATTGCTTGTGATAAACACCGAAGGACACAATATCAGGCAGCCTTAACCCAACAACATATTGTTGAACTAGCTGCTAATGCTATTTCATTCCAAATCAGAGTGCTATTTTGGAAGAAACAGGCTTGACCTACTGTTCTTATGAAAGGTGCTCCACTCATAGCACACTCTCATTGGAAGAAGCAGAGGCAAGGAAGTGATTTTCTCTGATTCCCCAGCAGTCACCCCACTCCAAATTCTTGAAGGGCTGGGAGAACCCCCAAATCTGCATGGAAAGAAGCAGGATAAGCTACAAGGGGGAAAGGGAAATAAGTGAAAAATCACTTTCTGCTATCTCCTCCAGTAGGAAGATCTATTTGATCTTAATCCATTCCACAAATTTCCAAAAGAGACAATCAGGATCCAACCCAAGCTGAATTCTTCTGCAACTGATGTAACAATCTTTATTTATTTTCGCCAAATTGTATTTATTACAGATTTTAACAATACTGTACATTAAAAGATATAAAAGGGGGGAAAGGAAGGGGGGAAAGCAGGAGATAGTAAAGGTTCTTATGTGCAATGTAACACTTTTTTTGTCACTGAAGATGCAAGACCACCCTGTAATACCCAGGGACTACAACTCTAGATTTGTTCTTGAACCTAAGATTGTTTTAAACATGTAACGTATAAATTAACAATCTCTGCCTTACAAAGATTCCTTTGGACACCGAAATCTCAATGGTGAATGTTTAAAAAAAGAACTGTATGTTCATCAGTTATACAGATGGAAGGGCCTGCCAAGTCTAAACCCCCTGCCAGGCAGGAATATACAGTTAAAGCACTCTGAAAATACTGTTGTTTTATCAGTTATCCAGACATACTCTCTAGAATGCCACACCCCTTCACCCCTTTAGAAACCTTAAAATTGCCTCCACACACATATTCCCAGTGTGAGATGGGATGGACAATTAAAAAAAAAAACAGCAGCAACTTCTATGAAGACAATCTATGGTGCAATCTACAGCCTCCACCTCCTACAGCTAGCTTAGGTTTCACTGAGCAAGAAGAGGCGGTTTAAACTGCCTTAACTCTCCCTACTGAAGAGTGTAGTAGAGGAGAGATTAAATGTATATGTAGTCCTGGTTCCCCAGACCTCAAGGCCAAAAAAGCTATGCAACTTGCCTTAAATGGCATGAAGCACAGTGTGTCAAGAACTTGATTTATTTTAATAGTTCCAGGATGCTTTCTCCACATATTTATACCTGGTTGGTATCCACAGTTCTTCACAGATTTCAGTCCCTATGCAGGTATCTAAAGTTGCTAGTACAGCATCACCAAATGGGACACTTTCCTAAGACAAGAAAAGAGAGTATGGACCATTGAGGGCACGGGAGAAAAAGAGAAATCAAGCATTACCACTGATCAAAAGAAATACAGATATCTGATTTAAAGTGTGATAAGAGAAATGCATCCTATACAATCTGCTTCATAATGCCACAGTGTAATCAACTGAACAAATGTGTGTGTGGTGTTGTGTGCCTTCAAATACTGTACTTTCCATCTTATGGCAACTGTAAGGTGAACCTATCACAGTGTTTCCTTGACCAGTTTCTTTAGAGGGAGTTTACCTTTACATTTGGGGAAAAAAATAGAACTTTTGCAAAGCCTCAAAATTTCCCAATATTTTACTTTCCAAGGCAACCCAGCAGGCAAGGAGGAGGAAGAAAAAAAGAAGAAATGGAAAGAGAAAAAGGGGTGTGGACACCTAGTCTTGCCCACCATCATACCACTATAAAGAGTGTTGGGCAGAGCAACCCACAACAGAAATGAGGTTCCTCCATCTTGATTGGCATAGCCATTTGATGGCTTCACACTGACTGGATTATCTCCTGAGAGACTTGAATTGTTCTATAATTATAATACCTATGGAATAACATCTGGCAAATAAATGCTTTATATGTGAGAGTTACCTTTCCCAGTATTTATATTCTGCTATCTTATACTTATCGCTTCTGTCCAATGACTTGTTTTGCATTTCTTATAGAATAGACTATGTGCCATCTGATAAGAGAATCCAATTTATGGTGAAATAATAAGTTCTTGATTAATTTCATCACGTCTAGTCCCAATACTAATATTTCAATTTTCTATTGGCTTGCCAGCTCTACTTTTGAATTCATCCCAAAAAATAATAAAAGGAAATCAAATATAACATCACCTAGCACTTCATCTAAGCCACTTACCCATAACCTGTTAAATGTGAACCATGCTAATATCAAAGAATAAAGGACCTTACCTGATGTGTTATCTCCTGTATCATTCTGGGAAGAAAATATTCTTCCACATGGCTGGGGGAAAAGGGAACCAAATTTTACCACAAATAAGTACATAAGCATGTTTTGTTTAATGATCATACACTACTACATATCTTCAGCACAAACATCCTCTGCAATATCTTATTTTTGGAGCTTTTATAAAATATAACTATTTTTTTTAAAAAAAAATCTAACTGAAGCACAGTTTGTACTGTCCCTAAGAGGACAGCCTACTCATTCTACTCTCCCAAGTCACTAATCTTCACACAAACCATTTTGCTATCCCAAGCAAAGAGGAAGAAAATGTCTTTGTGGACTCCCATATATGGCTGGTGGGCCATGAACTGGGCATAGCATAAAGCAGCTTTATTCTACCTAATGTTCTCCAGTTTTTGGATTTTGCTCCCCTCATCCCTAGTCATTCTAGTAGACCTTCATGAGTGCTGTAATCCAAAATATTTGGAGGTCATTGTGTTGTAGCAATCTTACATAAAATATCTCAACCTTTGTACTGTAAGAAGATAAACAATACTTGGATGTAAAGTTCCACAAGGCTACAAAATGTACCAAGAGAAGCTACAAAAAAGAACCCCTGTAGGATCTTTTAATTCAGGTTTTCAGGAGCAATTAAGGAACTGTACAATACATACAGCCCCAAAGGGGCAGCCTCCAGCCGTCCCTTTTACAGCCAGTTCTTGACCACAGCAACTACACACTGCAGCCAGAATCTGGCCTTTCCAGGGTGCAAAAACAAGCCGCAAAAAGCGGCTCCTTTTTGTGCCCTGGAATGGATGCGATAGATGCAGCACTGCAACTTTATGGTGCTCCTTTGGCGCTGTGTCATGCAGACGCAGCACCAGAGGAGCACTGTGACACCACACGCTGTGCAGTTTGTAGTGTCACACCGCCCTGGGGGCAGAGCCGGGGCATGCGTCGTGTAGAAGCTACGCCCAGACTCCGCCCATAAGCCAGCCCTAACTGCCAGTGTGACACAGGGCCTAAGAGACAATCAAATTGTTTAATATGAATATCATTGGGAAAAGTCTGAACTTTAGAATAGCTGTAAAGTCTGGCTGATGCAATTAAACAAGAGAATATTACCTTCTGTCATAGTGAAAAAAGAATTCACTAAGATCATCTCAGGACTCAGGATCATCTTAGCTGATGCTAAGAAGGACTCAGGCTGGTCAATGACTCAGAGGGAGACTGGCAAGACATCTTGTATAAACCAGCTTAAGTTCCATGAGGGAAAAATGACAGAATATAAATATCATAAGAATAATAATATTTATCTAGCATACCGTGATCGGTTCCAAGGAGTAAACCATCGCATTTCCCGATAGTTTCCTGTATTTGCCAGTGCCATCTTTGGACGTATCAGAAGAATTTTCCTTGAATAATAATTCCAGAAAACCAAACAAAAATTGACCAAATGAAAACAAGAACTTTGGGAAATACTTTTTAAATGTTATTACATCTGCCCAGAATCCATCCTGGCCAATATAACCAAGCCAGCGTAGTTAGTAGCACAACGGTATGGGTAAAATGGCCCCAAGTGCCACCGGGAAAGAGGTAGTCGACACTGGAAGTCATTTCTATCAAGAGAAAAAGTGCCCTGACAAGCCTCAAGTTGCTTGGAAGCTGGCAGGGCAGGTTTCTGTAGCAACAGAGATCCCATTCTCTTCTCTCCTCTGCAAGCACTTCAAAAAGTGCCTTACACTGGCATAAGTGTGTTATGCGGGTTGGGAATTGGGAGTTAATAGGTACTATAATTTGATAAAAAGGTGTGAACGTACTTGTTTAGAAAGATCACTCTACAATTGTAGCGAACATTTCGATGCATAACAGGCCTGCCAAAATAAGAAAAGCCAATGATATCAGTGTTAGGATTCCTTGTTGCAGGCTATGGACTTATTCATAAGAGAGGAACAGAAGCAAATCCATTTCTGACTACCCTTCACACAACTACAAACACTGCTGTTTTCAGGCATCTCTGTTATAGTATAGACGAGGAAGGTTTTCCATTGGTGTTGGTCTTTAATGATCCTATTGTGACATGGCTTAACATAGTTAAGTCCAATACTACAAGCCATCTTCATTATTTGTCCAGTCTCAAAGCCAGACAGAACCTCGTGTTACTATTTTGGTATATTTCTTTCCTTTCCCCCTCAGCAGCACAATGTTCATTGTAATGACATGATACTTACATTCCAACATCACATATTATGTCCTGAGTAATAGGAGATTCCAAAAGCTTCGCCAGGACTTGAAATGAATGCAAGAGTGTATCTGACTCATAGTAATGATCTGAACAGCCATAGCCACTGCAAAGAAAATGTAACATGAGAAAATGAAATTAGATAAAAAAAGGAAACTCTGAGTTGCTTTCAGAAGGAAAAAAATCTAAACATCTTAGATATACCATATTTACTCGACTATAAGCCAAGAAATTCATGCCCCAAAATTGACCCTAAAATCCTGGGTTGACTTATATATGGGTCAATATACTAGTACAGGTCCTAAAACAAGCAAGCCTGATGCCCGTGTGTGTGTGTGTGTGTGTGTGTGTGTGAAAGAGGTTCCTAGTCCAATCTGCAAGGCTTCTCTTCCTTTGAAAAAAACCTCCCCATTTAACTCCACTTGCTTCTCTCCCCATTACGATCTGCAAGCCTTCTCTTCCCAGGGAAGAAAATCCTCAATTAACACCACTTGCTTCTCTCCCCAGTTCGATCTGTAAGGCTTCTCTTCCCAGGGAAAAAACTCCCCATTGAACATCACTTGCTTTCCTTTTCAATCCAATATTAAAACCTCTCCTCCAGCATCGGGGAATCAGTTTTAGGTGGTCAGGAGAGCTCCAGAGAAGGAGAAAGAGGGATGGAAGTGGTATTTCCCCATTTCCAGTGTTCATTACAGCCCCCTAAGTTTTACTCTCCTTATCTACGAGTCATATCAAAATCCATGATTTTGACCCTGAACCCTTCCATCGACTTATACAAGTGGTCAACTTGTACACAAGTATATACGGTACATAC
The DNA here is from genome assembly GCF_019175285.1 of Sceloporus undulatus. Taxonomy (NCBI): domain Eukaryota; kingdom Metazoa; phylum Chordata; class Lepidosauria; order Squamata; family Phrynosomatidae; genus Sceloporus; species Sceloporus undulatus. The sequence continues at coordinate 293,709,447 of NC_056522.1, read as the reverse complement.
TGATCAAGTGCCAGAGCATGGTGTAGTGGTTTCAGCGTTGAACTATGACTCTGGAGATAAGGGTCTGAATTCCTGCTGAGCCATGGACACCCACTGGGTGACCCTGGATAAGTTACACTTTCTCAGTCTTAGAGGATGGCAAAGGCAACCCCCTGCGGAACAAAGCTTGCCAAGAAAATCTTGTGATAGGGTCACCTTAGGGTCAGTGTAGGTTAAAACAACTGGAAAGCACACAACAGTGACAACAACAATCGTATCTTACATATGTACAAGAAGAAAGGAAATCCTGATTAATGGCAGATTCATGAAGGGGTTGTACATGGAAAATTGTCTTATGTACATTTATTAGTAGACACTGTATACACAAAAGATATAAATACCCTTCTCCATGGAAACAATCTTCCTCTTTCTAAACCGGGCCTCTGAGAAACAACCAGTTACATCAGCTTTCTCTAATCTATGATCCTAGTGGTGTTTTTATTACAGTTCTCCCCACACACACCCCCACACACGCTTGACCGTTTATGCTGGCTGGATTTGATGGGAAATTTAATCCACAACCTCTGGAGGGTACCAAGTTACCAAAAGCTTGCTTAAACCAGTAAGTTTGCATTACCTACAATTAAATTACTTCACTGTAAGACAATCAGCAATGAAACCAAACAAATAACTGTGTGGCAGATACAGAAGTACAGTGCATCCCATTTAATTGTGCTGCTTTCTATATTTGAAACTGCACAGCATGACAAAACATTTAATATTCTCTCCCAGTCTACCTCCCCTGACTTCCTACAAGGGAAAAAAACAAATTGGAACATGACTTCGAAGAAAGGGAGGAGAGAGGTACGTAGCAACACTCTGTTTGGGGACAATTCATCTCTTACGAACAATGTTCCAAGCACCTTATCTACAGGTCAAAGATCCATGTACAGTCTGCTCTGTAGATTGTATCATGATTAGGGATTCTGAACATTAACAGTTCCGACTACCAATCTGAGGTTGTGGAAAACCAAATACTCCTTGACAGAAATTACATTTTTTAAAAGGGACTTTGGTGACTTGTCTGCTGCTATGCTATGGATCTCATTTCCCCTGCTCAATTTGCCCAGCCTCATTTCTGAATAACTTCCACAACAGATGCAAAATGAATACTTTATTTAAACTTGTTAATTATATACAAAAATCAATATTGTAACAATATTTATGGAAGTATTTAAGTTGCAATTATTTTTACATATATGTCCAGCATTTATGATATTGCTGTTATCCATTTTGATCCTCAAGGGTCAAAAATCAATCAGTGACAACAGAACTGTACATTAAGTGGGTAAAAATATTTTGAAATGGTAAGCGTGTTCATTATACATTAATCATCTATTTTTCCTACCCAAAACTATCATATAATTGCACATTTCAGAAAAATACAAAGTATATGCAAAGTTTTAGTTAGGTTCTCACCAAATTTCAAGTTCTGGTCCAACTCGGTATCTTGCTTTCTTTCTTTTAGCAATTTCAATACCTGTAAATTAAAGTACAGGCATTCAACCTCTACCATCTGCTGTCAGGAAAAAGATCCAAAATTTAAAGTATAATTAATGCTACCTGAATACACCTGAAATTCAGTTGGTGTTGCATTCTGAAATCTCAGAATTGATTGAAATTGAAACCAGAAACCAGAAAGCAGGCAGGCAGAATAAAAGTTTTAACTACTGAAGCCCAGTATTACATTGGCCTGTTACAGACAGCCAAAATAAAGCTGCTTCGAGTCACAATGGAGGTATGGTGTTTCAATGATGCATGCGTCCTAAGAGTCCAGAAGCCACACCAAAGCCATGCTCCAGTCCTTAGGGCTGGAGCATGGCTTTGGTGCGACTTCTGGACTCTTAGGACACATGCATCATTGAAACACCATACTTCCACTGTGACTCGAAGCAGCTTTATTTTGGCTGTCTGTAACAGGCCATAGTTCCTTTTTCTTCCACATAATGAGCAAAATCAGAATAAATCACATGAGTTTAAATTCACACAAATATGCTCAATTTCAAGTTTTATCTGTAATTCCAAAATTCAAAATACTCCAAAAACCAAAACTTTGTTCATGGATGGCTGAGATAGTGACACCTTTGCTTTCTGATGTACACAAGCTTTGTTTCATGTACAAAATTATTTAAAATATTGTATAAAATTATCTTCAGGTTATGTGTATAAGGTATATATGAAACATAAATGAACTGTGTATTTAGACTTCAGTCCCATCAATAAGATATCTCATTGTGTGTGCGTGTGCAAATACAGGTATTAAAAAAAAACCTCCCAAAAAATCCAAAACACTTCTGGTTCCAAGCATTTTGGATAAGGGAGACTCAACCTGTATTCTCATTCACTTAACATCATCTGTTAAGCTGTTTGACAGTGGAGTGGAGTCTCTTTCCTTAGAGGTCTTTAAACAGAGGCTGGATAGCCATCTGTCGGGGATGCTTTGATTTGGATTTCTTGCATGGCAGGGGGTTGGACTGGATGGCCCTTGTGGTCTCTTCCAACTCTATAATTCTATGCTGCTGTGATTCTATCTAAATAAGCACATGAACAGAGTGAGAATTTACTTAAATCCTGGTGACCTGCTGCAAACATGTAGGTTTAACCAAACAACACACATAGATCTGAGATAATGTTTCCCATCTCTAATTGAAAAAAAGAGATTCAGCACAGATTTCCTTAATCTCAGCTCATCAGACCACCTCTATTACATCACAGAGTTTCTGACAAATCCAGCCATGCAGCAGTGAGCAAGGGCCAATTTTTGCTCCTACAACCTCTGGTTGTGACTTCCTGAGAAATAGGGGGTCTCTAAGAGCCAGTCATGTGTAGTGGTTTTATGCTAGACTAGGACTCAGGGAGATCAATAAAAAGAAAATAATGTGTGACTTTATCACATGCCTGCAGTGAGGGATTGCTATAGTGAATGATGCTTCTATGTTTTTGTTGGTCACTGGAGTTCTCTTCTATTTTTTCTTGCAGTTCCCTCCTTGAATGTCCTAGGTTTTTTGCTTCTTTCCTATTTAAATAACCCATATTGAATAAACCATTAGATGGGCTTACAGCGAGGAAGTAAAACCACTAACATCTCCATGTTTCCACTTACTGCATACAATAGCAAGTGACAGAGTCACACATTATATCTAGGAAAGAGAAGTATCATACATTTAGGTGCTAACACTTTTTTTTTAATTTGCTGAATACCATGTATGGACCAAACGGTATCTAGGGAAAATAAAGGTGGCCCTACACAGTTAAGTTGCTGAAAATATGATTAAAGAATATCAGTGACTGTACAACTTCCTGAAAGCAGACCAAAGATAGAGAGAACATGTGGCTTTCCAGGTACTGTTGGATTGAACTCTTTGCATCCCACGCTACTGTTAAATTAGGAATCTGTAAACTGCTCTGAGAGCCTATGTGGTTAAAGAGCGAAGTATAAATAAATAAATACCAGTTACCGGTAAGTTAGCTGGGACTCATGGGAGACACTCCAACAATATCAAGAGGGCCACTCATTTCCCAATCCTGCTATAGAAATTTATAGGTTATACAGCAAAACATATTTGTTTCTTATGCATGTATATATGTGTCTTCAAGACAACATCAACCTATGGTGACTCCATTAATTTTCTAGCATTTGCAAGGAATATTCAAAGATGGTTTTACCAGCTCCTTCCTCTGAATATAGCCTACAGTACCTGGTATTATTTAGCAGTCTCCCATCTAAGTACTAGCTAGGGCTAACCCTTCTTAGCATGTTGCCCACCCCTGCTTGACTGATTTATACTACATCTATGCCACAAACTCTGTGAACAGTTATGATCACACAGATAAATTACACAAAATGAAAAGGCTGCCTGGGACTTTCAAATTCTGTTCAGTGCTACTTTGAGACTGCTGGGCAGGTTAACTATAAGCTATTTAAAGTGTGTTGGTGTTATATATTTAAAAACAACCACTCTCACACAGTGCAATATTGTGGGCAAAAACCACAGTATAAGTGAACTAGCATAGGGAAGGAGAAAGATTTTGCGAAACCTCCTGCAAAAGAATAATCACAGATGCCTGTAGTAGCAAGGAGCCCGACTCTGGATTCTCACCTAACTACATTATACATGCACAGGATCAAAGTACTAACAGTCTTAGAGTAAAACTAGTGTTTGCAAAAGTGCTTCAAGGTGGGGACCCTAAAGGACAGCTTACAACAAACAAGAAAACATGAAATCCATGGAGTTTCCTGAAAGTACATACACCCAATGGTTGAAAACTTTGGTCCTCCAGAAGTTTTGGACTTCAGCTCTCAGGGTTCCCAATTGTTGACCAAACTGGCTAAGGCTTCTGGGAATCAAAGTTCAAAACACCTGGAGGAGCAAAGTTTGGGAAACACTGGGAGGAGGGATATGGATATATATATATATATATATATCCCCAACCCCAGCAAGGGTAAAGACTTTGCAAAAGTCTTCCTTGTTAATTGAGCCATGCCTGTCCTCCCAAAATAAGGAGCCCCCCAAAAGAGCAACTTCCCAAAGCTCTTGATTATTTTGCTGAGTGATCAGCCCAGGGCAGTAAAGGGAAAAGCCACCCATCCACCCCTGGGGGGGGGGAGATCCTTCCTTTTTAAAGCCCCCCCTCTCTCTGGCTTACTTGTCAAAATCCTTTCCAAGTTGCCCTCGAAATCCAGAGCCCACTGATTCAAGGAGCAGGTGGCTACAGTCACTGTCCTGCCCATGGTGCTTCCTTGGCTTCTCTTGCAAGCCCACCACCAGGAGAAGGAAGGAAGGAAGGAAGGAAGGAAGGAAGGAAGGAAGGAAGGAAGGACGGACGGACGGACGGACGGACGGACTCTGGTTTTTGCTTTGCTGTCAGAGTTTCCTAATAAACTGGACCCCAGGCACTAGGGTTAAAGTCTGCAGCATTGCAAGGGCAGGAGGCACTTCCGATCTGCAACCTACTGCTAAGAAACGGTGCAAAAAATGTTGCAAAGCTGATTTCCCCACCACCTGCCCCTGCCCATAGCAAAGCATTGAAAGGGTTATTGCCACAGAGATGGCACCAAAAGTGCTGTAGACTGGTCCAGAAGGAGAGCAGAGGAGGGTGCGCCCTCTCTGGCTTTCTTTGGGATTCCAACAAAACCCCACCAAACAGTGATGCCTTTATTGACCAACCGAAATGCACAATATCCTTGTTGCAAGCTTTCGAAGCTCCACTGGCTTCTTCATCAGGCACGATGTTACAAACCAAGGAGGGGAAAAACTGGAAATGTTAGGAAGATGCCTGCATTCTGTTGTTTCTGTACTTAGTTAAGATGATATGGATGGGGAAAGTATCTTTTCTTTGGGATTGTCACAGTCCTGATGCTTCTGAAGAGTGAATGGAAAACCCCTGGGTGGCCTCTTGGGCAAGTCACACTCTCTCAGCCTCATTATTTTGCTATTTGTTCATGCATTTGTGATGGTCTTTTCAGTTTTTGTGTCTGTGGATGAGACCCTTCCCTTGTGTATTTGTCTGGAATTATGATGTGTAGCCATAGGTTTAAGAAAATAATGTGTGTTCTTCAGATAACAAGGAATCTTGCATGTCAGTTTTTGGAATACCTTTCCAAACTTGGGCATAGCATACTCTCCAGCTACTGCAGTGGGACAGAAAACAGTGCTAAACTGGTATTTTGAATTTCAGCAAGTAGGCTATCCATTTATTAGAGAGACCTGAAATACTAAGGGCCAAAACACACTGCAGAAACAATCTGGTTTAAGACCACTTTAACTTTTTATTGCTAGGGAATTCTGGGAACTGTAGTTTTTTGAGACATTTAGCCTTCTCTTTCTGAGAGCTCTGGTGCTTCAATAAACTACAATTCCCAGGATTCCTTAGCACTGAGCCAGGGCAGTTGAAGTAGTCTCAAACTGGATTATTTCTGCAGAGTATTTTTGACCTAAATGTCTTTTATCACAATTCTGTACACTGTTATTTAACTGCCATTGCACTATCCTGTGGAATTCTGGGATTTGTAGTTTAGTGTGCCCCAAGAGCTCTCTGGCTGAGAACTCTAAATGCCCCTTACAAAACTGCAAATCCCAGGATTCCATAGCCTTTGCAGCCATAGTGGAAGGCAGCACTATCGCAGTGTAGTGTGATAGGGCTATAAAATGCAGGGAGCAGGTCTGGACATTCTTTTCCAGGGATCTGATGCAGGAGGATTAGCAGTAGAAGTGTTTCCAGTTTGCTTTATCAATGTATATGTGCTCTCTCACCCAAGAGAATAAAACTCTTATGGTACAACTCCAGGGGCTTTGCCTTTGGAGAACCTGTGAGCTGGGATTATATGCCTGGGTTCTAGAGTTGTGAAGCCCTGCAGGTAGATGGCATTAACTTTCCTGCAGATTCGCAATGCAATTCTGTGCATGTTTGCTCAGATGCAAGTCCCATTATATCAAAGGGGGCTTCCTCTATGGTATTTGGGATTACAGACTGTGTCCATCCTTGAAGTGTGGCAAAATATCTTCAGCTTCGATTCCCGCCGGCCACTCTTAGAGAACACAAGGACACATGCTGGGCATCTACACTAACAAGTGCTTTTTCTGAAGATAAAGATGAATAGAAGTCAAGCAAACAAACAAATGTAATGTTCTTTATTTGTTGTGGATGTTTCCTAAATGGACACATCATCATCTACTCTGTCTGAGATGAATGCTTGGCAGATTGGGAGAGAGTAACCAGTTTTTGCTACTGAACTGTGCAGAAAGGAAACTTAGGAATCGACTGCAAGTCTAGACTTTGGGGCTGCTGAGTCTTTACATTTGTGCACATTTTATCTCTCTGTAAATAAAGCAAAGGTTACACTTACACTGCGCTATCTCAGTCCTAACAAAACCTGGCACTATTAGGCTGCTGTTGTGTGACTTCAAGTCCTTCGCGATTTATGGTGACCCTAAGGTGAATTTATCATGGGGTTTTCTTGGCAAGGTTTGTTCAGAGGAGGTTTACCATTACTTTCCCTTGAGGAGGCCGAGAGAGTGTGACTTCTTGCCCAAGGCCACCCAGTGGGTTTCCATGACTGAACTGGCGGGAATCGAACCCTGGTCCAGCACTCGAACCACTAGCCAAGCTGGCTCTCCGGTGTGTTGCCCTAGGCCTGGAAATTCATTCCCCTGCACTGAGAAATGAGTCACTTATAGAACAACTGGTTGCTCAACCAAAGCAGGGCTCCCCTCCAGGCAAAGTGAATACTTAGCAAAAAGAGATGTACCTTCAAAGAGGATGGGATGCAAAGTGGTGTATTTGAGGGTTTTTTGCCAAAGTCCCGGAGGAGTACAATGGGGTGGGATAGGATGGCACTTCTGTCGCCCAGCAGTCTGCCATCTATCTCCTCACTCCACCAACAAAGCAGCGGAAACCTGGTTTGCATTTTCTGCGAAGAGGCCATCAGCTAGCCCTTGGAAAAGTGAATTATTATTATTATTAGTAGTAGTAGTATTAGTAGTACTGTAGTATGATCTGGCTGGAGATTCAAGAAGTTGCAATGCAAGCTCTGGGTCTCAGCATCAACCTACACAGACCCAAGGTACATCTACACTGTAGAATTAGTGCAGTTTGATGCCACTTGAAGCGCTGTTGCTCCATCCAATGGGATCTGTAGTAGTGGTTTGAGCCTTGGACTGGGACTCAGCTTAGCCATGGAAACCCGCTGGGTGACTTTGGGTCGGTCACACTCTCTCAGCCTCAGAGAAGTCAAACCCCCACTGCATGGAGTAAGATTTGTTTCCAAATTAGCCTTTGTGAACAATCTGACATAGCAGTGTTAAGGTGTAGTGGTTCAGTGCTGGGCTACCACTCTGGATACGAACCAGGGTTCAAATCCCGGCTCGGCCATGGAAGCCCACTGGGTTTGTTCATTTTTCCCGGGCATGTCCTCCCTTCCAGCCTTCTCTCCAGGAGGAATTCCAAAAGGTCCTCCAATGTGAGCAGGAACCAAGAAGCTTGGGGTCTATAGCTAGACGCGGGCTGATCTGACTCGCCCTCCTTTTCCCGGACCCGCCCTCCATCCCCGCCTCTTGTCCGGGAGGAGTCCCAAAGGCCCTCCAGTGTGAGCAGGTGTTTCCAGGAGGGACCACGTGGCGCCGCCCTCCCCGCGCGCGGCTCTCCTCCGCATCTGGCCATTGTTTGTGTGTGACAGCAGCGCCTAAAATATTCATCGGGCGGCCGGTTGCCATGGCGACGGAATGGGCTCAGCGCGTGGCTTGAGACAGCTGCGCCAATCCAGCGGTGAAGCCGGGGATGATGCCGGAGGGAGCCGGCAGGTGATTGGGCGGTGGCTCAAATATGCAAATAGGGGGGCGTGGCAAAGAGGAGAAAGAGACACAGAGAGAGAAGAATTGAGCGCAGAAGAGCCTGTCGCGGACTGATAACGGATCCTCGTCCGCACTTTGCAGAAAGATAACAGCGCAGGTAAGGCGGGGTGTACAGCAAACCGGGGCTGCATCTGGCACTGCAGAGATAATCCGGTTTGACACCGCTTTAAAGGCCATGGCTCAATAGTAGGGAATTCTCGGAGTCGTAGTTTGTTGTGGCCCCGCTGCAGCTTTTGGCTCCTGTTTCTCACAATGCCTTTGGGAGTTGCAGCTAGAGGACGACAGGTTCCATATGGTTTATTATCAGTTGCAAAGTGTTTTCATCCTCCTTTTTGGGGGGGCAAGGCTCATTGTCGAAATGGGGCTTATATAAGATTTATACGTGTGTGTGTGTGTGGATTTCTAAGGTCCAGCCTTGATGGGCTACAAAATCAGTATTGGTTCCCCCAAACTGTGCCCTTTAAGGGATTGTGGACTTCATCTCCCAGAAGCCTCAGCCACGTTGGCCAATAGCCTGGGATTCTGGGAGCTGAAGTCCAAAATCCCTTAAGGGCGCAGTTTGGGGACCACTGGCATGGGATCTAGAAGCAAGGGAAGTAACAGTGCTACTCTGCTCTGCTTTCAAAATGGTGAAGGGTCCCCAAACTGTGCTCTTTAAGGGGATTTTGGACTCCAGCTCCCAGAATCCCAGGCTATTGGCCAAGGTGGCTGAGGCTTCTGGGAGATGAAGTCCACAGTCCTTTAAAGGGCACAGTTTGGGGGGAACCACTGTGAATGTAGCACTTTAGAAAGAAAAGGCTGGAAAACCAGTGTGTGAAGGGATCTTCTTGTAGCACCTTTGAAAGAAAGGCATGGGAATTAGTAGGTCAGAGGATCTTGTTGTGTTGTTGTTGTTGTGTGCTTTCAGGTCTTTCCCAACTTATGGCAACCCCAAGGTCACCTGTGATGGGCTTTTCCTGGCAAGGTTTGTTCAGAGGGGTTCTTGCCCCGGGGCTGAGAGAGTGTGACTTGACCAGGCAATTTACATGGCTGAGCTGGGAAGGCTCTTGCATCTCCTCTGAAAGAGAGAAGCTGATAATAGCCTGGAGCTTTCATCATAGGCTGGAGCCCACTTCCTCAGATGCTGCAAAAGCTCGTGCTCCCAGCTTCTTTCTTTCACCCCAAGGGGCTGCAAGATCCCTTTGCAAACTGGTTTTGAGTTTCTGTTATGGCAAACAATTTTAGTGTTAACATTCAGAGACATAGCTGTGTTAGTCTGGATAACAACAGTTTGCAAAGGGATCTCAAATTTTGGTCTCAGGCTGGCTCCCTTTTCATTTTCATTTGTTTGCCCTTGCATTTAAAATGCCACTTGCTTTTAAAACCCATGCCCTTTATGGGTAAAAAGGCTAAAAATACAAGTTGGTTGTGTGTTTTTTAATCCAAAGGATTTTTGTGAAAGCAGAACAAACGAAAGTGAGGCGGATGTGTCTACAACCTTGTGGTTCCTTTTGAACAGAGAGAGCTCAAAGGGTTCAGAGTCTGATGGGCTGCAGATGAAGCAGATATGAATTCCTGCCTGTTGTGCAATTGTTTGATGTTGAGGTGAAAGCGGAGATGATATTAAAACGCAGAACTGCATAGATCAGCCTTTGAACAATCACACGAGCGGAACAAGGAACAAGACGTTTAGCTCAATGACCAGAAGCAGTTTCATGTGGGTTTTGAAAGAGAACATCCGTGCCAAGTTTGCAGAGAAACTATGTGCCCCTAACCCCAAGCTGTGAACTGTGTGCAGTTGTGTCTTCCTGAGTTTTCATCAGTTAGTGTGAGGACAGAATACTGGATAATAAGGTATTATTTATTTATAGCCCACCCATCAATAAAAATATGGAGAATACAATACAATAAAATAAAATAAAATAAAAGAGAGCGACATGAATTACAGAAAATTACAGTTAGGCCTGATGAAATTGAGCCTGTCTTTTTCACTCCCTCCCAGGTCTGATGATGACAGTTGGGACGGAGGGAGGGCTCTTTTTATTGAGGCAAAAATATAATTTTTATTAATTTTAATTTAATTCTTCTCATTAATTTAAGAGAAGAATTGGTGGACAGAATGACCTAAGTCACAGTAAACGGGGAGAGGAACTAGGTAGGGAAGGCCTGCTGGAAGAGATCCATCTTAAGAGCCTTCTTAAAGGCTGTAAGAGTAGAAATGTGACGGATCACCTCTGGCAGGTCATTCAATAGATTCGGAGAAGCGATGGAAAAGGCCCTCTGGGTGACAGAAGTTAGCCTAGATTTTATTGGCTGAAGTAGATTCTTCCCCGAGGACCTTAGAGTGCGGGACGGACAGTATGGAAGAAGGCGTTCCTTAAGTATTCTGGACCCAAGCCACATAGGGCTTTAAAGGTAATCACCAACACTTTGCCCGGAAACTAATTGGCAGCCAGTGAAGAGATTTCAAAACCGGTGTTATGTGATCATTACGACGAGAACCTGTAATTAACCTGGCTGCCATATTTTGTACAAGTTGAAGTTTCTGAACTTGGCACGAGGGTAGCCCCATGTAGAGTGCATTACAGAAGTCAAATCGAGAGGTGACCAGTGCATGTACTGCTGTTTCAAGGTCTCCTGGTTCCAGGAAGGGGCGCAGCTGGTGTATCATCCGAAGCTGATAACAAGTGCTCCTGACTGTTGCATCCACCTGAGCTGTCAGGTGATCGACAAGTCAAGGAGGACCCCCAAACTGTGGACAGAGTATTTCAGGGGGAGTGTGACCCCATCCAGAACTGGCTGACATAATTCCATACCTGGGCTTGGATTTCCTATAACGAGTACCTCCGTCTTACCTGGATTCAGCTTGAGTCGATTTTCCCTCATCCAGTATATTACCGCCCCAAGACAGGCATTCAGAGGAGAGATGCCATCCTTAGTCACTGCATCAGTCTGAGACATAGAGAAATATATTTGGGTGTCATCAGCGTACTGATAACACCTTGCCCCATGTCTCCGGATGATTTCGTCCAGTGGCTTCATGTGAATGTTAAACAGCATGGGAGACAATATGGTGCCCTGAGGGATGCTAAATTTTATGTCTCTTTTAGAAGAGCAACTGTCACCCAAACTAGATAAACAAAACAAACAGCTTCATTTATATACCACTTCATACTGAACTAACAGTGTCTAAGCTGTTTACAACTGCAAGATAAGACCAGGAAGGCCACATAGTTCAGTGCAGGGGGCTTTCACACTACACATTTATAGCACTATGATTCCACTTCAATTGCTGTGGCAACCTCCTGTCTTTTGGATCTGCAGTATTCAAAATTCTTAACCAGAGAACTCTAGTTTCTTCTTCCCACACTGCAAATCCCAAGACTCCACAGAATAATGAAGGCATGGCAGTTAAAATGGAACCCAAGTGTTACAACTTTGTAGTGTTAAAGGACCCTGTGTGACCCTGAATCCTAACATATTTCTGAAGTTTAAGGAAAGATGTGTGTATATATGCTGTCTTGAGCTCTTTGGTGGAAGGGTGAAATAAACTATAGTGGTTTGAGCATTGGACTATGACTCAGGAGACCAGGGTTCAAATCCTGACTCAGTCTGACTTGCCCAAGGGTGATTTTGGGCAAATCACACTGTCTCAGTCTCAGAGGATGGCAATGGCAACCCCCTTTTGAAAAAACATGCAAGAAAACCCCATGATAGGTTTGCTTTAGGGTTGTCATAAATTGGAAATGACTTGAAGGTACAGAGCAACAAGGAAAAATTCTTGGCATTAACTAAAAAATAATTTTTAAAAGGGGGGGGGGGTAAGTTGAGTCCCTCCCTCTTGACATGGTTGGACTGCAGCTCATATCAGACCCTGGCCAGGATAATCAATGGTGAGGGATGATGGGAGTTGTGATCCAACAATATCTACAAGCCCAAGCTTTGAAAGAAAGCTATCTAAATCTATATCTCCTGCCCAACCCACACTTTGTCCCTGATGAGAGTATGTGCCTAATCCACAACTGCTTTTAAATCTGGGCCATATTTTCATCCTAACTGAAGGACTGAAAAGCCAGCAGATTGATAAAACAGCTGGGGCCAGGGAATGTGCATGTCTCCAGATATTATTGAATTACAGCTCGCATCAGCCCTGGGCATATTAATGAGTAATGATGCAAGTTGTGATTCCCAGCCCTCAAGCAGAGGTTCCCAGGGAGAAGATGTTTGAACAACAATTCTATTGTTTTGTTCCTGTAGGGCAGGGGCAATCTTCCAGGTTCTTAAAGCATAGCCTTTTGCCTTTGTCTTGGAATATTTGTCTGAGATGCCTAATAATCAGAGATAGTTACCTAATCCCTCTTGCTGTTGACACTAGAGAGGGAGGATTGTCAATACTCTGCTCATGTGGAAGACAGCTCTTTAAACACAATAAACAGATATCCTTAGAATCAAAAGTTAAGGCTAGATGGCACCACCACCCCGGAGCCATAGATTAAATTCCCAGACTGCCAGTTGGTTCCTTGTACAGTAGTTATGCAGTGGTGGTTGATCCGAAACCATGTCCTGTCACCTTTATAACAGACTTTCTCGGTTTCCTTTTTTATGTTCCAAGTCAGGTGGCAGATCAATGGGCAGTTTTTGTACACCGAATATTGATAATGCCTAGCCTGACTATATCTTCTCTTTTACTCTGCGAATGGTACTGTGTATTGCCTTCTTCAAAGACAGAACTCATTTGTGAACAAAAGGGGTTTACTTCAAACATGTTCCACAGCATGGATGAATAATGACAGTTTGTATAATAAAGCAATAATACATAGGTTTACACAGCAGGTGCTTTTTTTCTTACTCTTTACACTCTGGGCAGGTTTGCAGTCACCTCTTGAATGCTTGTGAACACACAGTTAAAGAGAGAACATATTTTATATGTGTAGAACACACTATAGTACTGCCCAGTGGGTACAGTTGTATTGCGTTGTTATTTTCTTTCTGCAATGGTTGATGCACTTTCAGCATGGGAACATAAGAAGGTGATGATGGATCACACCGAAAGTTCAGTCAGTTAAATGCTTTATGTTGCTGCAATGTCCAGCAAGATTCCTACGAGAAACCCACAAAAGTTGGCTTGTTTGTGCATCTTTTTTTTTATTCTAACATATTCTTTATGAAAGACAGTGTCCCCTAATTGCTGGAGTGCTGATGACCCAACACTTCAGCTACACCAAATCGGGGAACTGAGATTCTAAGAACATGGGGTAGATTATTAGATAACTTTACAAGTGAATGCATATTTAACTTGAAGTAAATTCCACCAAATTCCACATACCCTCAAACAGTCCTAAATAATACTACTACTACTACTAATAATAATAATAATATATTTATTTATTTATATCCTGCTCCTCCGAATGATCAAAGCAGCTTACATTAAACCAATACAATATCATATAATAACATAATAATCCTCTGTCATCCCATGTTTTCAGCTGCTTCAAAAATATCTGTATCTCTCCCCCGACTTTTGTTCTTTGTCCTCAGCTTACTTCAGTTGTTGCAAAGTGAGTTTAAAGTGCCTTGCATTCAATTAATTCAGTGCGGGGAGAGAACAGGAGGGAGCAGAATCCTGTCCTTCCCTGTAGATTCAGGCCAAAGCAATCCGCTGCAGCATCTCTTAGCTTGTGGGTTTTTCCCTTCCTCATTAACAGCGTTTGACAGCTTGACTACACATTGATCTTGCTTGGTCACGTATATCCCAGTTTCTATCTATGAAATGTTGGAGGGTATGATTCCAAGGTGGCATGCCTCTGTGGTAACTCGTCAACTTTCCTGTCCATTCTGTGGACCTGATCTGTGTTCCCTTATCTTTGTTGTTGATCTTTAAATCAACCGATGAATTGCTGTGACAGCTGTGCAGTGGCAAGAACAAGGCTGAGAGCGATAATGAGAATGTTGAAGACGTTCCCTCCCTCATGCAAAAAAACATGTATTTCTTTCTTTTACAGGTCTGGTACAGTCTTCTGACATAACAAACCATAAGTTTCTGTGTAGGAAAAAAAATTATAAATGTGAGAATATGGAAGCTATAAATCATACCCTGACTCACAAAATCTGCACGTAAAGAGAACTGTTACTTAACTAGAGGTGTGAGCTGTTTAACTAGAAATACCACTTAGAGGTTGAAGGCTGATCAACAAAGATTTTTAAACATTTTAGTGGTTTAAGAGCTGGACTATGACTCTGGACGCAAGGGTTCAAATCCCTGCTGGGCCATTTGCAATCCACTGGGTGACCCTGGGCAAGTCTCACTCTCTCAGCCTCAGAGGATAGCAATAGCAAACCCACTCTGAAGAAACTTGCTAAGAAAACCCTGTGATAGGTTCGTCTTAGGGTCACCATAAGTTGGAAACAACATGATGGCATACAACAACAATAACAAATATCTATGTCTGTCTATATATACATACAGAGCTGGCATTTGAAAGCACACAACAACAACACCTAATAATAGCAGTCTCAAAATTACTTGCATTTGGTTCTGGTATTCAAAATTAGTACCAGGATTCTTTAATTCTCATTGTCTGTCTGGTTAGTAGATCATGGGATTTTAAGGGAAAAGCAGTTTTTGCATGTCTAAAGGCCTCTTGCCCTTGAATTATATGGCTTGCAAGAAAATAGCCTGTTTTTATGCAGGTCATGAAAGAGGGGAGTGCATTTAATAATAATAATAATAATAATAATTCCACTTAATCACTTGGAATCCAAGCGGACACAGAAATACAGGATAGTTTTTTAAAAATGGACTGACTAAGTTCTGTGAGCTCATTTGCAACATTACTTTACACTATAATACTCTCACGTCCACAACAGCCACACTTTGATGGATGGAGAATTTTAGCAGAACAGTTGTAGTGGTAGAGCACATCTTTGCATGCAGAATGCCACAGGCTGATTTGCTGATATTTCCAGTAGAACGGGTTAGGTGATGGAAGGAAAGAAAGAAAGACAGATTTTTCTATCTGGCTGACCAGCTACTTGGAACTCAGGCCTAAGTTCTTGCCTTCATGATTGCTTAGACCAGGGGTAGGCAACCCTTTTGAGCCGGGGGCCGAAGCCAAAAAATAAATAAATAAATAATTTTTTAAAAATTAACTAAATAAATAAACCGGGACAAATGTAGGACAAAATTTTCAAATGGAGGGCACTTTTTAAATAAAAAATGAAGGACACGCGAAAAAATTTGCTGATTTTTACAAAAAATGTTAAGATAAATGCATGTTTCTGAGGCTTCTATAGATAATTGTCCCACCATTCCCCTCGCGCGAGACGCCAAAGGCCCCGGCGGCAATCGGTGGCAGGACCGGGCTGGGGCCGGTCCCAAGGCCTCACCGGGCCGCAGGTTGCCTACCCCTGGCTTAGACAAATGATTTGGGTTTTTTGCCATGGAGCAAATAGGAATGCTGAGGAGAACTAAATTCAGTAGCTTAATAACATGCACGCTAATTAGACATTATTTCTTGTAGGTGGCAAACTTGAGCCAAGAGAGAGGCTTTTTCAAATGTGTGGCTTACAGTATACAGTGGACCCTTGTTATGTGCTGGGGTTTGGTTCCAAGATCCCCCGTGGATAGCAAAATCCGTGTATGCTTAAGTCCCATTAAATATAATGACATAGCAAAATGGTGTCCCTTATAAAAAATGGAAAATCAAGGTTTGATATTTGAAATTTATACTTTTGTTTGAACATTTTCAAACCGTGTATGCTTGAATCCATGTATAAAAAATCTGTGTATAAGAAGGGCCGACTGTACATTTTTCAAATTGTGTGGGGTCATTAAAAATGTGCCCCTCCAACAACACTGTCTCAGCCTCTCACCCACTTTGCTGGGCTGTTGTGAAGATAAAATTTAAATGGGGGAACTGTGCTGCCTTGAATTATTTGGAGGAAAGATGGAATACAAATGTAGTAAAACAAAGTTAAAGTCTAGAGCAGTGATGCCAGAGGTGGCACTCAGAGCCTTCTCTGTGGGCAGACATGCTGTCACCCTAGCAAAGAGTTTGCCAGAGTTTCTTACTAGAGGAACGTGGCACTTTGCAATAAATAAGTCGGGTCTGGGTTGCAGTTTGGGCACTCGGTCTGTAAAAGGTTCACCATCACTGGTCTAGAGTAACTTTAGTGTGAGAGGTTGGACGGAGCTGAGAGTATAAATCGTGCTGAAGCAGAGTTGTGATGAGAAGTAGTGAGCCATGAGCAAAAAATGTCCCTGGTTGAGCTCACTGGAGGAATATTGAAATAATAAATAGGAAAGCTTTGGGTGCTCTGAGCATTCAGAACCTTTGTGTGATTTATATGTATGTGTTTAATGTTTCTTATTAGTAATCAGATGTTCCACAGCTTCTTTCTTGTGTAATAATTAGTTATGTTTTGTAAACTGGCCAACTTTCTGGGTTGGGCAGTTTCTCCTCTTGTGTAATTATATACAAAGTAGACACTTGTGTCTGATCTTAATCTAAGAGCAATTTTGGCTCTGACTTTACCTCTCCTAAGAAAAAAAAACATCAGTGAAGAACAGGTGCTGCTGCTTCTGTCAGATTTGCTTAAAATACCAAAGACTATTTCATAGAGAGCTTAGCAAGACCAGAGACTGTTTCTCTGGATTCTGTTCTGCAATGGCTGTCAATGTGTTTTGTGGTTTTCTCAGTGCAGTAGGTGTCTTTAGGTGCAGGGATTGAGCCTAAAAAGAGGTAGAGGTGTCACACCAAGTTGCATCCATCCTCCAAGCCTACTTTTATCACACATTCACACCTTCCCCATACCAAAGCGTCTCTTCTCTGTCCTGCCCTCATTCAGCTCAACTCAGTTATGAAGCCTAAACAGAGGACCTTTCCACACAGGGCACAGAAGTAGGGTCAGTTCGCATTGGTCAATGCGTATTCGCGTTATATTGCATTGGTGTTCCACACCTGTGAGCTCAGAATACGTATTGACCAATTCGATATAACGTAAATACGCTTTGGCCAATGCGTATTCACGGCTGGGTTCTGAACTGAAGGCAGCCGGCTCCTCCGTTTTGCGAGTGCGCAAAATTAGTGGATCGGCGGGATCCGTATTGATGGCCAGTGCGAAACCTCTGCTGCTTTGGCTGGTGTGTACATCCAATCCACTGGTTATCCTGAAGACCACTGGGTTACAAATTTCCCATGATGCTCCACTGGAATTTTCCCCTTCTCCTTCCGTTGGCCCTTTCCCCTTTCAGGACAACCACCGGGGCTGGGGAGCGATTTTTCCACTGAACGAGATAAAGCAGAAACCTTTTGTGTCGGGGGGGGGGGGAATGTATATGTATGTATGTATGTATGTATATACACACACACACACATGTGTGTGTGTGTAAGCATATACATGCAGCATTACACTTTCGGCTGCTCCACAGTGTGTGTGTGTGTGTGTGTGTGTATACACACATATATATGTATGTGTGTATATATATGTGTGTGTGTATGTATGTATATATATATATATACTGTATACACACACACACACACACACACAAACAGATGTGTGTGTAAGCATATACATGCAGCATTACACTTTCGACTGCTCCACAGTTTGTGTGTGTGTGTGTGTATGTATGTATGTATATGTGTGTATATATGTATATGTATGTGTACATACACACACACACACACACACGTACACACAGCTGTGTGTATACACATATAAATACGGCTTCATACTTTTGGCAGTACCACTATGTGTATATGTGTGTGTATGTGTGTGTGTGTGTATTAACACTCATACAGACAAATGTGTGTGTACACATAAAAAAGGCATCTCACTTTTGGCTGTACCACTATGTGTGTGTGTGTGTGTGTATGTATGTATATGTGTATGTATATGTATATGTGTATATAAGTATGTACGTATGTACGTATGTATTTATGTATGTGCATATATATATACACACACACACACACACACACACACATATATATACAGATGGTGCATACCCCTTTCGTAAGTTGCTAAAGGCAGCAATTCTCACGATATTACGCGCTAAACAGTGACCTCATTCTTCACCCCCGGAAGTTAAAAATGTTGCCCCCGTTCAGAGCCCCACAGAGCATGCGCAAAGCTGCCGATGTGCATTGGCCAATACACATTGTATTGGGCTGGTGTGGTAATCCAATCTGCACTTGCCCCACTTTGCCTGAATACGCACTGGCCGATTCGCAAAACTTCGATTCGGAAGGCCGCCCAGGTGTGAATGAACAATGCAATATGACACGAATACGAATCGGCAAAGCGTATTCAGAGAGCGCAAGTGTGAATGAACGATGCGTTATAACGCGAATACGCATCGACCAATGCGAACTGACCCTACTTCAGTGCCCTGTGTGGAAAGGTCCAGAGTCTCTATAATTCTGCAAAAGTAAGTTTCTAAGCTTACTTAGTAAGCTTTTCAGGTGTGAGGAGGCATGCATCCTGAAAATCCTGCTTCACTCAGGTCCTGATGATCATTTACCTATAGTCTGGGGATGGGCAAATTGGAGCCTATGGGCCCAGTGGGGACCCCTGAGTACAGCTGCAGAACTGCCCCAGAAATGCCCACATTAACTCTGTTATTTTTTTTTTAAATTGGAGTGATCTGGGGGCAGTTTACTAAATTTTATTTGCATCTAGGGTTGCCATAACTCCAGACCTCCAAAACGGGAAAATGTAGGACAAAATTTTCAAATGTAGGACACAGACAAATGTGTCCTACGTTTGAAAATTTCGTCCTACATTTTTCCGCGGAGGCCAAGCGGCGAGGGAAAGCCTCCACTTAAGGATGCTTTCCCTCCCCGCCTGGGCCCCGGGCCTCGCCGGGATCGGGGCCTCCCTTCCTTCCCCGGCCTCCGCAGAGGCCGAGGAGGAAGGCGCGAGGCTGCCGGTGATCGCCGGGGGGCCTCGCCTCCTCCTGGCCTCCGCAGAGGCCAGGAGGAGGCGGGAGGAGGCCTACAGGAGGCGGGGAGGTTGCACGGCTGCGCCCAAGGGCGCCACCTCCCTCAGCCTCCTCTGCCCCAGGCCTCGCTCCCTCCTTTTCCTCCGCGCGGCCATGCACGGGGGAGAGAGGGGGCAGCGAGGCCCCCCGGGTTGCTCCGCAACCCCGCTGCAACCGGGCTTTTCCCGGTTTTTGGCGGCACCCGTGCCGTGACCGGGCAGGTGCCACCAAAACCAGGAAAAACCCGGTTGCAGCCAGGTTATGGCAACCCTATTTGCATCTTGCTTTCCTCTCGCACAGGACTGTGGACGGCTTACATCTGTTTGAAAGGACAAAATACACTTTAAAACCTGTTGGATATATTTTTAAAAAATTAAAAATAAATATTTCTATTAAAATCAACAAATTGCAATGTTTTCACCCTGAAATTGTCTCAAGTCTTCCCAACCCCACCCCCCCCCAAAAAAACAATTAGCCAAAAGTCAGCTGAAATGGAAGCTGGAAATGATGCGTCAGGTAGGTGGCGGGAGAATGAGACACACCACTGTTACTCACCCCTGCTGTTGTCCATGGGACAGTATCAAAACTTTTATCAAGCATGTTGGAGAAAGATGAATGCAATCTGGGACAATATCACACTATACTGTTACAGCACTATTATTCCACATTAATTACTATGGTTGCGTCCTGTGGGTTTGCAGTTTGGGGAGAGGCATTTAGAATTTACAGCCAGAGAGCTCTTAGGTCTCACTAAACTACAAACCTATTTATTCCACAGGGAGCAGCCATAGCAAAAAGTGGAGGAATAGTGCCATAACAGTGTGTGCAAATTGTCTTTTTCAATGGGAGACATTGCAATTATCCATGAATTAAAAAAAAAATCCACTGAGATACAAAACACACTGCAGAAATAATCCAGTTTGAGACCGCTTTAACTGCCCTGGCTCAGTGCTAGGGAATCCTGGGAATTGTAGTTTATTGTGGCACTCAAACTCTGACAGAGAAGGCTAAATGTGTCACAAAATTACTGTTCCCAGAGTTCCCTAGCATTGAGCCAGGGCAGTTAAAGCAGTCTCAGACTAGATTGTTTCTGCAGTGTGTTTTGGATCAATGTCTCCAGACTTTTTCCCTACCCCTCCTCCATACATCAAGCCAGCATTGACCCCATACAGACAGGCCAAAATAAAGCTGCTTTGGGTCACTTTGGAGGTATGCTGTTTAAATGATGCATGCGTCCTAAGAGTCTGGAAGCCATGCCAAAGCCATGCTACAGTCCTTCGGACTGGAACAGCTTAAGACGCATGCATCATTTAAACAGCATACCTCCAAAGTGACCCAAAGCAGCTTTATTTTGGCCTGTGTGTATGGGGTCAATGCTGCAGAAACAATCCAGTCTGAGACTGCAACTTTATTTTGGCAGTTGGTATGGGGCCATTGACTGGATCTTGTGATCTTCTTCCTCCTTGAGATCACCAGCTGCAAAGATGCAAAACCTTTTATTCCTTGCATCACAAGGAGTGGTAAGTGGTATTAGTTAATCGTCTGGGGGACGTGGGAGACACGTAGAGCATGTAACTGTAACTAGTTTAATAAATTTAACAAATTGTTTCCAGCATCTGATGCTACGTATTGTTAATCAACAAATAAACTTGTCAAGCCTTGTTGGGGAAAGGAATAGCCAGTCAACATGCAACTAGTTAAATATAACTTCCAGATCTACCTAATGGGACAATTTCTTTAAATGTGTGAGGTTTCATTCTGTTTTTTTCTCCCCTAACCTCTTTTTTCAATAGCTACTGTAGGGAAGCTGTGAGAATAATTGTCCTTTTCTTCCATTTACATAAAAGCATGGAGGGGGAGTGAAGGGATCTTTGTATGTACATGTTTTCAAGTCACTGGTCGACTTATGGTGACCCATGAATTTCATAGGATTTATTTAGGCAAAGAATACTTAGACGTGGTTTTGTTAGTTTCTTCCTCTGAAATAATAATTATTTATTTCCCACCTCTCAAGGCTTAAGGTAGGGTACGGCATATTAAAATACAAAACCCAATTAAAAATACATAGCCCTGCAGCTAAAATGCAGTGCTCATAAAACTATTAAAATACACTCATAAGAGAGTACATATGCAATTAAAAAGTCATGATTTAAATTGACTAGGTAAGCCTGTTGGAAGAGATATGTCTTTAAGCAGACAGCGTTTTCAGCCTTGAGGTTACCAGCACATGCACTACCAACTTTAGGTCCTCCAATTCTGGGTAGGGGCACAGTTGGCATACCATCCGAAACTAACAACAGGGACTCTTGACCATCACATTTATCTGGGCTGATATCTGGAGAGACATTTGAAAATATAGCCTACAGCACCTGGTTTTTGTTGGCAGTCTCCCATCCAGATTCTAACACAAGCTGAACCTGCTTAGCTCCCAAGACCACACAGGATCTGGTGCCTTTATATTGCCTTTATATTGTTGTGTGCTTTCAAGTTGATTCCAGTTTATGGTGATCTTAAGATCACAGGGTTTTCTTGGCAAGCTTTATTCAGAGAGGAGTTTGTTTTGCATCCTCTGAGGTAGAGAAAGTTTCACCCAGTGGGTTTTCATGACTGAATGGGGATTTGAACCCTGGTCTCCGGTCCTAGTCCAGTGCTCAGACTGCTAAACCATGCTTGATCTCTACATAGATTTAATCTCTTGTCTGTAGGAGGTAGGTTAGTACTTGCTGTCTCTTCCTCCCATAGGGTGATTTTCTCAATAAGACAATAGAAACATTTCCATCTCTTTCTCTTCCATCATGCCATTATCATCAAAAACAAAAGCAGTGTTTTATATTGCAAAAATTGCTCTCTTTTAAATATTGGGGAGGGGGAAAAACAAGTTAAAAATTAGCAGCCACAAGCAAATTCCTTTCTGTACATCTAGGTTTATAGTGTCTAAACCTGCTTTGAGTGCAATTCTGTTTATCTCTGGTCAAAAGAGGCAGAAGAAAGGAAGATACTGTATGTAAATCCTCTCTCCCTTTTGAGGATTTTTATTTTATTTTATTTTGTTACTGTGGACAACATTTTTACAGAGCAGAGCAACTCAGCACAAAAACAAACCTCACGAAAAGAAAATTCTGTCAATGCAAGGAACCTGCACTATATTTATGCCCATTAGGTACAATTGTTTCTATGGCCCTTATCACACAAGGGGTTTTGCAGCTCAGATCTGGAGTCACTCCTGGTCCAGCCATGCGAATTCACGTTATAACATGATGTATTATCACACCTGATTGCTTTCTATGGGGGGGTCATTCCAAGGTGGATCCACAGTCAAGCCAGAGTGAATCCTCATTTTTGTGAATTCACTAACAAGCGAATTCACAAGAACTGCTTCTAAGCTCACTTCAATTTCACTCCAAATTGGTCTGGTGTGGAATGCAACTTTGCTTCCATCCTGGTACACCCCCCCAAAAAACTCCAAGGTCCCACATTTCCCATGATGCCATGCTGCAAACCAGGAAGTGGCCCCCTTCTTAACCCCCGAAATGTAAAGGTTCACAATGTGTTCAGACCCCCACTGAGCATGAGCAAGGGTCCCAATTCAAATCGTTGAATCCGCATGGTATGTACTGGTGTGGTAATTCAATGTGCACTCGCTCCACTTTGACCCTGTAATTACCACAGTTTCATTCTTCACGTGTGATCGTTCATCACATGAATTGCCTTGGATTCGAAGTGGCTCTGCTACAGAAGCGCTTTGGTGTGATAAACACCTATCTTTCCTGGAAGCTTGGCAAGAAAATGGCAGCCAACGGCTCAAAGAATGGCACCGGTCCAGGACCACCACTTTGAGGAGCACTGATATAGACTACCACAGTTAGTATCACCTTGTTGGTATTTTGCAGTCTGTTTTCAGACTTATCCCATTCCTTAGCCCAGAGATGGGGAACCTGAGGCTCTGGAGTCAAATCATCCCCTTCCTAGGGTCCCAGTCTTGTTCTTTGGGATTCCTCCGATGGTCATACCCCCTTTCCCATGACATATTGCTTTTTCCGTATTTTGTGCATGACTAAAAGGCTGGCTGCAAATTTAGCCAGTTGTGTTGGTGGTTTGCACACAACCAAAGGTCATATTTCACAGAGGTAGGATTAGGATGATAAGCACACGGTTCACATGGTGTGTCCTTCCATTTCTTAGTTATGATAACCTGCATCATATGGATAATTATTGTTCATGGATATGGATAATTCCTCCTTATGGCGACCTAGGCCATCCTGTATCCCTTTGAAGCCCTAGGTTGTCACAAGAGTAGCTTGCATGTACACAACACAGATGGAACAAATACATTAGCATATATAGACCCGGTACAGACAGGCCTCATGGCACGTCTTGATGACGTGCTAGGGTTGCCTTGGGGCATCGCTTACAGACGCCCTGCAACGCTAGTATATCTTCTGTACGTCAAAATGGTGGCGCCCTGTACAGGATGCCAGTATTTTGACGTGATGGACACCTAGCATCCACATGTCGCGGCACCACAGTGACATTGCGAGTGTGCCATTGGCGCACTGCGGCATCATTATGGCGCCGCAAAAAGAACCCACTTTTTGTGGGTTCTGTTTGCCCTGTGAGGAAGCTGTGTGGTTTGTCCACTGCGGCTTCCTCGCGGAGCAAACCAGGGTGCCAGCAGACTGCCCTTTTTGGATGGAATGTACTGGGCCATAGTTTTGCCCTGGTTACATCCACTGAGAAGAATGCTTCTCAGATTTGCCTTTGTTGGGAAATGGTGCACCCTAGATGTTAATGGATACAGAGAGTTCTTAATATTAGGCAGGAGTCTGCTCCAATCTGGTTCCCTTATCATGTGGAAGAGCTCTTCCCTCAGTTGGATGCATTCCATATGCAAGGAGTGAAGAATCCTTGTCGCTCAAGATATTTTGAAATACTGTTCCCACAGTCCTTTCTCATCAGCTAGTCTGGCAGAGCCATTTCCAAGTTTAGGTCCAAAACATCTGGAAGATAGCAAGTGCAGTCAGCTCTTCTTGTACACAGATTTTTTATACATGGATTTGAGCATCCACAGTTTGAAAATGTTCCAAAAAAGTATAAATTTCAAATATCAAACCTTGATTTCCATTTTTATAAGGGACACCATTTTGCTATGTCATTATATTTAATGGGACTTGAGCATCCATAGATTTTGTTATCCATGGGGTATCTTGGAACCAAACCCCAGCGTATAACAAGGGTCCACTGTACATTTCTATACCACTTATCACTGAACTAGCACTCCCTAAGTGGTTTACAATGTGTAAGCCAATTGCCCCCAACAAGCTGGGTACTCATTTTATTGACCTACGAAAGGATGGACGGCTGAGTCAACCTTGGAGCCCTCTATGATCAAACTTACAATCTACAAAAGATCAAAGGTACCCCAATGATGTAAACATTCTAGCTACAGGGAGAGGGCTAGACTATGTAGTCCTGTGATCTCCATGTCTTCCCGGCCTGCATCCTTTCATTGCTTGCCTAGAAGTTACCTCCCATTTCAACAAATTACTTTGTACTTCACTATGGTAGGCTTATTACTAGGTGCAATGTCCAATGCTTGTTACTAGCTTTTATGAAAATGAAAGCCTATAGTGACAGAGGGAAGCCAGATTTCCTTCCATGGTTAGAAGGTGGTGTATCAATTAATCAGATTTTCCCCCTTTGATTACTGGAGAGAGAAAAACTTATTTTTTAAAAAAAAAAAGTAAATACATATCTATTTACATAATTTAATCTAAGTCACAACATTTCTGGGAGAAGTTCTTGTTTTGTAGCCTCTTGCTTTAACTTTTTGCATGTCTGTTGTCTTCTGCTTACAGGTTCCAATGGCAACCCATAAGGAAACACAATTTTCGGAAGGAGGAAGAGCTAAAAGTGTCATGAATGGAACTGGAAGCTCTCAAGGACAATGGGGTAGAGCCTGGTAAGAGAATACTTCCATGTGGTAGCTTTAAAAATGTTGTTATTTCTGTTCAAATGCCACAAAGCCAGACTATGTGGATAGTAGGCCTAACCTTTCATTCTACATTTTAGAACAGACTTTTGAAGATTGGTGGCACCGGCCTTGCCCAACCATTGTATGCTTTTCTACCTGTTCTTTGTGTCTGCTGCAGTCTCTCTCTCTGAGCAGCAAGAAATCTCAGAAGCTGCAAGTTCATATCAAGAGGAGAGCCATCTGCAAATCTCTTTGAGACATTGCTGAGAGGTCCAGTTTGTTTCCTTATTATATTTCTTAAAACCCAAGGAGTAGACAGTGTGACCAAGCAGTCCAGTTGCACCATGACAGACTTGAGTTTTCTTTAGGTTTGTGCAGAGCCAGTCAGCTCCCGAGTCCAGTGGTAGAGATGTGCCATTAATAGTCTGAAGAAGGGATCAGTACCGTAGGATAGTCAAAATAGATTTCTACTTAGCCTACACTGAAATATCCATAAAGCTAAGAGACTGACATGCTCACTGATAAAGAATTCCCCAGGAAGCATCCCCATTGCTGTGATCCAACAGCTGGAATGATTGTGGGATGATAGGGATTCTGCCATGGGAGCTAGCAAGCACTGTTGGATCAGTTGTTATTGGCTGGGGTACCTAGAAGATAAGATATTAAGAGCTTGTAATATGTGTCAGAAGAGGAAAGAGAGGTGGCAAATGGGATACTACAGTCACCCCTACAAGTCTGCGGACATGTGCTATTAACATCAATGGGGCACACACCCATGGCGCTCCCCCCCCCCGCATGCACATGCCCCATTCAAGCCTATGAGGCTTGAATATGCACAAGTTTTGGAACTCGGCGGGGGGGGCGGTCTGGAACAGATCCCCTGTGAGTTCCAAGGGCCAACTGTATTTCCTTTATGGTTGTTTTGAGTTTTACTCCTGGGTCCCTTCACAAAGATGGCTAAAAGAAAGAACCTAGAATCATAGAATCATAGAGTTGGAAGAGACCACAAGGGCCATCCAGTCCAACCCCCTGCCATGCAGGAAATCACAATCAAAGCATCCCTGACAGATGGCCATCCAGCCTCTGCTTGAACACCTCCAAGGAAGGAGACTCCACAACACTATGGGGGAGTTTGTTCCACTGTCGAACAGCCCTTACTGTCAGGAAGATCCTCCTAATGTTGAGGTGGAATCTCTTTTCCTGCAGTTTGCATCCATTGCTCCAGGTCCTAGTCTCTGGAGCAGCAGAAAACAAGCTTGCTCCCTCCTCAATATGACATTCCTTCAAATATTTGAACAGGGCTATCATATCACCTCTTAACCTTCTCTTCTCCAGGCTAAACATCCCCAGCTCCCTAAGTCGTTCCTCGTAGGGCATAGTTTCCAGACCTTTCACCATTTTAATTACTCTAAACCTCTAATAGGAAAGGCTGCAAGTCCATTTCTGGTTTTCAAAGATGAGTATCTTTTATGTTAAACAATGCAGGGAGGCCCAGTGATGTATTTTAAAAAAAGGTAAATTGTCATTCCTGGAGGCAACCCGTTAGTGTCAGAAAAAGAGCAATCTGCAGCTGCAAAAACAGCCTTGGGCAGCTGGATTCTGTCTACTCCATAGAATGTCTTTTGTATGTTCAGAAAGGTTTGCATGCTTTACTATGGTGGAGAAAGGAATTTTGGGGCCTAAACTAGATTTATTAAAGCAGTAGTGCTCAATCTATTTACCCTTGAGACCCCCCTTTATATCTGCATGCAGACATCACATACATCCCAATCAACATTGTATATGAATAAAAATATTTTATTTGTTTAATGAGTGTATTTCCATTCATATATCCATGTATATTCATATTTTTACATTTTATAAGGAAGTAACATTGTTCAAATGAGAACAGTTTTATTTAAGTAAATTCAATTTTTAATTCAAAGCATATGGAAATTTTGTATATAAAAAGTTTGGGGGGAGGAGGAATCAGAGCCTCCAAGTCTCATGCCCCTCCCTGAGGAACTCTCACACACCCCTGAGGGTTTCGTCCCACTATTTGAGAACTACTTTATGAAATAAACCTATGAGGACGTCCTAATTAATCACACTTGCGTCAAGTGTGCACACACTGCTGAGCTATAATATACTCCAGAGTGTGATAATTTATTTTATTTTAACATCTTTAAACATATAGCCCACTTTTCCCCACAACATGGGACTTCAGGCAGCTGACAACAAAGTTAAAGCAAGGTACAGCTAAAAGCCTGATGATAAAAATATTAAAACACAATTATATTAGCTAACATATTAAAGCATCTATAATTAAATTTAAAACAATATTTTAACTAATTAAACAATTTAATTAATTAAACAATTAAATGACAACATAACATCATTTCTAAAACATAACAATAAAGACAATAGTGCAGCGTCCCCCATTAGAAAACCCTTCGCACAACTAATTAATTGGAAAATGCCTGTTTAAATATAAAGGTCTTTACTGCTGATGAAAGGAGAGCAGAGATGAGGCCATCCTATTATTCTCTGGGAGGGAATTCTAGGGCCTGGGAGCAGCTACCAAGAAGGTCCTCTCACATGTCCTCACCAGATGGGTCTATGACAAAGATGAGACCATGAAAAACCCTCCCTAGGATCTTAAGACTCAAGCAGGCTTCTGTAGAGAGATATGTTTTTTCAGATAATCCAGATCCAAGTTGTTTGGGGTTTTATAGGTCATAACTAGCAGTCTGAATTGTGTCTGGAAGTGAACTGTGAAGCTGTTTCAACAGAGGAGTTATGTATTTCCTGTAACATCTTCCTTAGAATTAGATGGAAGGTAAGAGTTAGGCGCCATCAGCATATTGGTGATGCTGAACCCTAAAACTGTGGATAACCTCACCCCTTGATTTCATATTGATATTAAATAGAATGCAGGACAAAACTGAGCTCTGAGGGACTCTACAGGCCCAAGGCCAGGATGTCAGGCAGAAATTCCTCAGCACCATCTCCTGATGTCTGTCCTCCCAAGAGCACCAGGGCCACTGTAGAACAGTGACCCCCAAGTCCCATCCTCAAGAGGCAGCCTAGAAGCATACCATAGTAGGTGGTATCAGAAGCCACTTTGAGGTCAAATAGAACCAACAGGGGCCCACTCTTCCTGTTTAGTTCCCATCAAGGTGACCAAAAGTATCTCTGGCTGTAACCTAGCCTGAAGACAGGCTTTGAAAATTGTACTATGACTCTGGAGGGCAGAGTTCAAATCCCCACTTAACCATGAAAACCTTTTGGGTGACCATAGCCAAGTCACAGTCTCTCAGCCTCATGGGATGGCAATGGCAAACCCCCTCTGAAGAAACTTGCCAAGAAAACCCTGTGATAGGGTTTAGAGTTGCTGTAAGTCAACAAAGATCGGAAGGCAAAGAACACACACACACACAGTTTTATAAGTATCAAGAATAACTTATCAAGCAGAGTTGTAAAACTCCTTTACTTGTAAAAAGACTTTGTGATATAAAACATTATGCAGAAGGTAAGAACACAAAATTATAAGCTGAACATGGAAGAAATATATTTTAGTGGAAATACACCAACCAGACCTAATAAAATAAGCTCAGGCAAAGATCTCTAGCAAGTAAAACTGTGTGTCTCTGCTCTCTTGAGCTCTTGCATAAGTTTTTGCCCCCATAGAAATGCACACATTTGAAGGTTACAGCAACTTACTAAGCATAATTGTGGCTTGTGCAGTATAACCCATAGATTCCTCTAGCAGTGACTCTAGCAATGAGGGCTCCCAAATGTCTGTATGTGTCAATTGCTAATTCAGCAATATCTGCTAGAAGGGGATACATTCTGTCAGTCAAGAGAAAACCTATATATAGGGTTGCCATAAGTCAGGACCTCCAAACCAGGACAAATGTAGGACACTTTTTTTAAATGGAGGGCATGTGAAAAAATGGGTGATTTTTTAAAAAATGTTAATATAAATGCAGAGGGGAACAGGCAGGGCGAAGGAGCCTCGCTGAAGCGAGGCTCCTTGGCCCTGTCTGTCCACCAGGGGAGGGGGCCCTGCCTGTCAGGAGGGGAGAGGGCCAGGCAGGAGAAGGAATCCTCCCCTCAGGGTGGCTTTCTTTCCCCGCCTGGGCTCCATCCCTGCCGGTAGAACCAAGGCGGGGAAAGAATCCTCGTTGAGGGGAGGATTCTTTCCCCGTCTGGGCTCCGTTCTCGGCAGCGGAGCCCAGGCGGGGAAAGAAGTCTGGCCTCGGCGAGGCTTCTTTCCCTCCCTTGGCTCCGGTGGAGCCAAAGAGGGGAGGGAAGCCCCCCCACCAAAGGAGAGAGGCCTACAGAGACCTTTCTCTTTCCCCCGCCCCCGCTGTTGCAGACTTTGCAACAAAGCCCGGGGGCGGGGGAAATCCCGGGGGCAGGGGCAACCCGGGGCGGGACCATGCAGACCCGCCCAAAACCGGGAAAGTCCCGCCCACAGGCGGGATATGGCAACCCTACCTATAAAACATAGAATCATAGAATCATAGAGTTGGAAGAGACCACAAGGGCCATCCAGTCCAACCCCCTGCCATGCAGGAAATCCAAATCAAAGCATCCCCAACAGATGGCCATCCAGCCTCTGCTTAAAGACCTCCAAGGAAGGAGACTCCACTACACTCCGGGGGAGTTTGTTCCACTGTCGAACAGCCCTTACATGTTTATATACAGAGAGAAAGAGAGATTTTGGACGTCCCTTCTTATTTCTTTAGAGGTGTTATTTTATATATATAGAAAGACTGTTTGAGTACTAAACAAGGAAACATATTCATATATTTCATAATGTCATTGTGTTGATACAAGGCCTTATACACTAGAATTTGCTCCCTTCCAGAGATAATGTCTTTATTATACAAGTGGATGTGCAATGTGGTTGCCCAACTAGTTGTTCAAAATCAGTTGCAGAACCTCTTATACAACTGTTGACACAAAACTAGTGTTGCAATTGCACTAGTGGAAATTATCTTGACTCCTTATTTTGTAATCCTATAGAGGATTATTGTCTCTAACTGGTATGCTCTGGACAAAAACAAGGAATCGGAGAACATTATGTTACACACTAAACATTTTCTGCCATTGCTCTTCCTCAACAATGTTGCAGGCTTATGTATTGATGTTGTCCTTATGATTAAGGCATTTAACTGAAACAGATGACTGTACTGGCTTTCTTTCATTAAATCATTTACTAAAAATAAGGCCTGAATCTACAAAGCCTCTGACCAAAAAGCTCTTTTAAAAAAAGTATTTTTATGCCTGTCCAGCCCACTTTCCATCCTTGTCCTCTGTCTAGCTGGAAGTTTTTTAGAAACATCAATATTGGGAAGATAGTAAAGGAAGACAGAAGAAACACATACTTTCTATGCTGGGTTGCAGCAACATGTTTGTAGGAAGTGATTCAATAAATCTTGAGCTGGGGATGGGATTCTGGTGTAGCCAATCCTACTGGGACTGTGTGAGCCTACCTACAGGAGGCAAGGTGAACAGCAGCGGCCTCCAAAATCCCTTACTAAGTGTGAATAGCAAAATACTGTGAATAGGGGAAAGCAGATAAGCCCGCCTCACTAGCTGCCATTGGTGTGTGTCAAAAACATAGACCTCTAAGTCTGACTACCAAAAATGCAAATTATAAGTGGAGGCTGGTGAAAAATCATCCCTGGTTGCATTTTGGAAGAAGCATTCAAGTGGTGTCTAGAAGGTTCAAAATTATTTTATTTACTTATGCAAGGCTTCCCAGATCTGGCTATTTCATTTCACTGTGAAGTTTGTTCATTTGAAGAAAAAAGTTGCTGAAAGATGTTAAACATCTCTTCGTTTCTTTGTAGTGGTCCTAACCCTATTCTTTCGATGTTATTTCTCCCTGTGGTACCAAATATTCTGTTAACCCAGTAACATGCATGAATGCATCTTTGTTAACTGAAATGTACCTGTAGAATCTAACACTATATAGCTTTTTTTTTTTGAAGTGCTGGTATAAGATTGTTTGGTTAACAGTTCTTTGGCAGCTTTTTCCCTTCCATTCTGGGTTTTTGTTATCCAACCCTATATATTATGTCTACTTTACTTGCCTATAGAGAATATTTATTATGTCCTTCGAGTGATGTGTGGAATATTCTATTGTGGTTTATACTGGTGCTTTTCTATTCGTTGTTCACAACAATTGGTATAATATTGTGCGTGAGGAAAGTACTATGTTTGTGGCCTAGTCCAGCCCACCTCCCTGTTCAACAAAATTCCCTCCTAGTTTTGATTTTTTTTTCTTGCTGTTCTCCCTTACCATGGCTATGCAATGTTAGTTCTGTGTGCTAATTCCTGTTTCTTTCTTTCAGGAAAGTTGACTGGTTTTCCCTAGCGAGTGTCATTTTCCTACTGCTTTTTGCCCCCTTCATTGTGTATTATTTTATAATGGCATGTGATCAATACACTTGTTCTCTGACTCAGCCAGTCATTGACTTGTTCGTGGGCAAAGCCCATCTCTTGGATATCTGGAATAAAACACCAGCATTGACTTGGCAAGCTGCAGCCCTCTATACTACTTGGGTGATTTTCCAGGTGTGTATCTTAATAATATAATAATAATATGCTTTATTTATATACCGCTCTTCCGAGACGATCAAAGCGGTTTACAGCATCATTTAAAACATTCACATCATAAAAACATCATCTCAATGCATATATCAATAAAAACCATTAAAATCCAACATCAATAAAACAAGCAAGGAATCTATCAGTTGTAATTAGCCACTCGTATCAGGGGAGACAGACTCTATGAGGAGTCTGAAGGAAATGCTAACTGGAAGAGGTGGGTCTTTAAAGCCTTTTTAAAGGCATCCAGTGTGTGGATCATGCAAAGCTCTTCTGGAAGTTTATTCCAGTGCATTGGTGCAGCTGATGAAAATGCTCTCTGGTGAGTTGCTGCTAGTCTCACGTTAGGGTGTACTAATAAATTCTTTCCTGATGTTCTGAGAGTGCGGGGCAGACTATATAGGGAGAGGCGCTCCCTCAAGTAACTCGGGCCCAAGCCATGTAGGGCTTTATAGGTAATAACCAACACTTTGTATTGAGCCCGGAAGCTAATAGGCAGCCAGTGTAAAGATCTTAATACCGGTGTTATGTGGTCTGATTTGAAAATTCCAGCGACCAGTCTGGCTGCAGCATTTTGGACTAACTGAAGCTTCCGAACCTGATACAAAGGTAGCCCCATGTAGAGCGCATTACAGAAGTCCAAATGAGAGGTTACCAGTGCATGTACTACGGTTTCAAGGTCCTTTCGGTCCAGACAGGGATGCAGTTGGCATATCAGCCAAAGCTGGTACCAAGCACTCCTGGCCATCACATCCACTTGAGATGATAACTGCAGAGATGGATCCAGGAGTACTCCCAAACTGCGGACTTTGTCCTTTAGGGGAAGTGTGACCCCATCCAGGACTGGATGACAAATTTCCCTGCCTGGGCCTGGGGTACCTATCACGAGTACTTCTGTTTTCTCCGGATTCAACTTGAGTTTGTTTTCCCTCATCCATCCCATTACTGACTCCAGGCAGGCATCCAAAGGAGAGACACCATCCTTAGTCACTGTACCAGTCGGAGACATGGAGAGATAGATCTGGGTGTCATCAGCATACTGATAACACCGAGCTCCATGTCTCCGGATGATCTGTCCCAGCGGCTTCATGTAAGTGTTAAATAGCATGGGGGACAGAATGGCACCTTGGGGAACGCCAGATGTCAACTCTCTTTTATGAGAGCAGCTGTCCCCCAGCCTCACCATCTGGAATCTTCCTGAGAGGTAGGACCGGAACCACTGAAGCACAGTGCCCCCAATACCCAACTCTCTCAGGCGTTCC
Organism: Sceloporus undulatus; assembly: GCF_019175285.1. Lineage (NCBI taxonomy): Eukaryota > Metazoa > Chordata > Lepidosauria > Squamata > Phrynosomatidae > Sceloporus > Sceloporus undulatus. Next base: position 293,676,261 of record NC_056522.1, on the reverse strand, counting down.
AGAAGGATACCATGGTCAATGGTATCGAAGGCCGCTGAGATGTCCAAGAGCACCAGCAGGGACACACTTCCCTGTCGGTGCCCAGACGAAGATCATCGACTAAGGCGACCGTGGCAGTCTCAACTCCGTATCCCGCCCTAAAGCCAGTTTGAAATGGGTCTAGATAATCGGTTTCATCCAAGACAGCTTGGCGTTGAAAGGCGACTGTCCTCTCGATCACCTTGCCCAAGAATGGTAATAGTGAGACCGGTCTATAATTACACATCTGCAGGGGATCAAGGGAGGGTTTCTTTAAAAGAGGTTTGACTATCTTCAGACTTCTTTATCGAAATCTAACAGAATGTATGAATAATGTAACCTTTAGCTACAGTCAAAGCGTACAGTTAAGAAACCTGACAATATTGGTGGTTCATGACTCTGATCATTGTTTGCTGTTTTTAATATGACATAACAGTCATCAAGCCTTCAATTTAGACTCCCAAAACCTTTCCTATGAGATGCTAACATCCCTGGTTTCTTGTCCCCTTCCCCAGCCATCTTAATGTCAATTTTAAGCCTATGTTATTTCCTACCCCTTTCCCTCTCACCTTCACTAGATTCATTCCAAAGACTGTAATTAAGTATTTAGATAGATTTTTTTTGCAAACCTTGTTACTTGTGTACTAATTTGAAATAAATCTAACTGCAGGTCACTAGCTAACTTTAACCTTTTATTCATGAATAGATACTATGATTTAAAGGGTTTATCCACCTGTCTTTTATGTTGTACATATCCATGCCCTTGATCACCAAATCTCATGGTATGTTACTTGATGAGACAAAAACAATGACTATATAGGTTGAGCCTCCCTTATCTGACTCTGAGAGCAGAGGTGATTTGGATTTTCAGAAATTTTGTGGCTTGTGGATCTAAGCCTGAACACAAAATTCATTTATGTTTCATATGTATCTTATAAACCTAGCCGGAATGTACTTTTATACAATACTTTTAAAATAATTTTGTGCATAGAACTAAGTCTGTATGTATTGAATTATCAGAAAGCAAAAGTTCCACTAGCTCAGTCAGCTGTGAAAAAAGTTTTGTTTTTTTCAAATACTTCAAATTTAGTAATTCTGGAAAAGGAAGATTCAACCTGTAGTATGGCTTTTAACAGAATCTGTAATGTAGTGTTGATATCTCTCCAGCAAGTTCTGTGATTTCTGTAAAAAAAATTTACCTAGAGGGAAGCACATTCATGTACTGATTATAAGCAGAATTGGTATTTAGACTAACAACTTGAACATTTCTGTGCAGTTTCAGAACCAATAAGTAAATTTGTTTTTCCCCTAGGAAATAACTGTAGTGCACATTACATCCAAAGATATGTCTGAAATTAGAAACAACATGAAACTAGAATAAAACCTCATGGAAATTAGACCATTGCAGTCTCAACCCACAAGTTGCCCATGTTTCATAACTAGTATTTGATTTGGTTTATGATGAAGAGTCTGACTTGTCTGTAATGATGTTTGATATTCATTAATTCACTTTGTTACAGGTGGTTTTATTTATGCTTCCTGATTTTTGCCACAAGTTTCTGCCTTTCTATCGGGGAGGGAGGCAAGAAGGTGCTGTGACGCCAGCTGGTAAGGTCATGTCTTGGCTACTTTTATGTTATAAGCCTTTCTAGCATTACTAAGAAATAAAGACCAAGGAGCAAGCAAGTTCCCTTGGGGTCTTCTCTTAGGACCATGTGTTCTGCCCCACATTTATAAATTCAATAAGATTATCTTTCTGCCAGACATTTTGCCAGATGGGTTGCAGCCAGTGTGATGGTTGGAGTGCTGGACTTGAACTTGGGAGATGCAGGTTCTTTTTCCCATTGAACCATGACACTCACCAGTTGCTTTGAGGCAATGATTCTCTCTGTCTCTTAGCCTGGACTACCTCACAGGTAGTTATGATGATAAAGTGGGGAGGATATGATGGTTTGAGTTTATAAGGAGTGGGGCAGTATATGATGGCTTGAATTGATGGCTTATAGGGAGGAAGATGGGATATACCTGTACATATAATAACATAACCGTCTCTGTGTCAGAAAAACAACCTGTGCAGCAGCCATCCAAAGAGACTGTTGAAATGTGGACAATACTATGATGCTTCATTTTTCCCTTCAGTCTCATCTGCTTAGATTTGGCTTCATAAAGGTCTCTTATCCTCATTGCAACATAAGGAGCCCCATGTGAGAGATACTGTATCACCCCATAGAAATCCCTTGGATTTTGATCCATACAAATTCAACAAAATCAGAGTTGCTTGTACCCTTTATTAAAACACATTTTAAAAAGATTAAAAAATAAGGTAATGAGGGAAGAAACAAAATGTCCTCATATCTAGTAGTTACACTGACAGTAGATTGCAGACTCTGATTTTTGTTTTCCCTCATGAATTAAAAAGCTGCTTCTGTGTTTCTTTGCTTCAGAAAACAAATTGATATTTAAAATTCCTGTCACTGTTACTTTCCTGAACAAATTACATAAGGTGCTTTCAGTTTTTTGCAAAAATAAAAAAGTGCTTGAAAAACATCCATCATATCTAGTTGAGCCCTCTGTTGTTACAGCCAAATTAGAAATCTTGCACTCGCACAGGCTTAAATTTACTTTATTTTTTTAAAAAAGTGTTTTTGTTCTATTTCTATTATAAAATAAAAAGTTGTTTTTAAGTTAGAACTTGGCTAAAGACATACATTACAAGTAAATCTCAATTTGTTAATATAAAATCAGTTTTTCAGAATTTAAAACTTCCAACACTGTGATCCTGTACATGTCAATACCGAAGCAATCCCCATTGAATTCTGTGGGTAACAGGGCGTAAGGTACTGGGTTGCAGCATTAATACTATGAATAGATTCGATTAAGAAGTGGAGAAGACAAGTGTTATGTGCTGTTGTGGCCTTGGAGCTTTTCTTCTAAACAGCTATGCAGTGATACTTGTAATTCCATTAAATCCACAAGGTTTTTGCCTTAATTTTGTAAAACTTGCTGCTGAGCTTCACTATGTGTATTTGTGCTCACTCACATTCATCTCTTGCTACTTCCATGCATCTCCTGCCTCTCTCTTTTTTTCCCCTTGGGAAAAGGGACTTAGACCCATAAAGGTCCCATATAGTACAGCATCTATTGCTGAAGTTGCATTTAAAAAAAATAACAGTACCAGTGAAAAATTAACACAGGAATTTGCCCACAAGGTTGCTCACACTGCATTCACACGAGTGGCACATTGAGAAAAACAGTCTTCTTGATACATTGAAAACATTTTTAACAAAAAAGGAAAAAAACCAAAACCAAAATAAATCCCTAGATTGGATAGAAGAAGGGATAAACAGTGGGATCACACTGACTGAAAAAAGCCAAGAATGGCAAAGCTCACAAGTATAAGCATACCTGCAGAACACCATGCTTTATATGCCATCTCTTTTTGATTTGTTATTATCATTGTATTAAATCATGTAACCCTCTTTCCTTTTCAGGCACAGTGCTCAAATATGAAATCAATGGACTACAAGCCTGGCTTATCACTCATACACTATGGTTTGCAAATGCCTATCACTTTCACTGGTTCTCACCCACCATCATTTTTGACAACTGGATTCCACTCTTGTGGTGTGCAAATATCCTGGGCTATGCTGTATCTACTTTTGTAATGATAAAAGCTTACTACTTCCCCTCTAATTCAAAAGATTGGTATGTTGGTGTTGCTTATTTCACTTTAAATATGGTATTTTAGCACATTCAACAAATATTGCATTTTCTCAGTCTAAAAAGCCAATTGTTGTTACTTTTTATGTCTAGCCTGATTAATTGGGATAGCTAGTTAATCCAGTAGCTAGGTCCCTACTTTTACTTATCACCTGTGAAAAGCTCATGTGATATTTTAGTTTAGTTACCGGTATGTTTGAGTCAGATTAGCCTGTATTTATGGGCATTTGGGACTGAAAATTTCTTCCATTTTATTTGGTTCCAGATCTGATTTTATATTTATCTTTTTTTTTTCTATACTGTTTTAGTAAATTCACTGGTAACTTCTTCTACGACTTCATGATGGGGATTGAATTTAATCCTCGTATAGGAGAATGGTTTGATTTCAAACTGTTTTTCAATGGTCGCCCAGGCATTGTAGCATGGACTCTTATTAACCTCTCCTATGCAGCAAAACAGCAGGAACTATATGGACAAGTAACTAATTCTATGATACTTGTCAATGTCCTACAGGTAAGCACATCCATTAAAATGTAGGCTTAACATTAATGCATTATGAAGCTATGTAACTAAAACAGAATGTACACTAGTGTTTAGCTGTAGCCCATTACCAGCATAAATAAATGAATCATGATTTGTTTTTGTTTTTTTGTGGTCATGGATTTCAAAGCATGTGTTTGTTGCAGTTCTTTCCTCACAATTTCACTGCCTGTCTGGTCTGAGCCTTTGCTCAATGAGAATTAAAACTGTTGAGATCTGGGGGATCATGCTGTTGCCTTGGAGAAGCATATCTCAGCACTACCAAAAACATTTCCTTGAGGCCTTTTCTGAAAACAGAAAGTGACTGGAAATCACTTCCAATTTTTAAAAAGCCTAGAAAGGGGCCTGAGAATATGACAAAAATGCCCCCTACAACTGATTGAGGGATCATTTAGGGAATATACATATGTTTATAGGCCCCTTTCCAGGACTTTTTTAAAAACTGGAAGTGATCTCAGGTTACTTTCTGTTTTTAAAAAAGGCCTCATGAAAATGTGGCAAAAATACTCTCTAGCATTTTCGGACGTGGTTGTTTTTTGGTGTTTGTTTGTTTGTTTGTTTTGTTCTTGGAAGGCATGTGGGTCTCAAAAACAATTTGTACACTCCTGTGCTAGAACATGATGGTAGTGGAATACTGAGAATAGGCTTTCTTTGTAAACACCTTATTTAAAGTGGAAGTAGGACGAGCTTGTTGTACTTTGGACATATCACGACACAATATGGCTCACTGGAAAATAAGATAATGGTTGATAAACTGGAAAGCAGCAGGAAAAGAGGCAGACTGCATTGCATGTCAAGGAAGTCGTGGCCCTGAGCAAGCAGGGCTCTTGGTGATTTCACAGTCATGAGGTTGCCATAAGTTAATCCAACTGGGCAGCAAATAACAGGCAAAGAGAATGATTTGAGTATTAGACAAAAGTTGTGCTATCTGCCTATGACTGCAACTTGCAAAATTGGCAATTGTATAGATGTAGTCTTTTCTGCTCAAGGTGTGTGTGGGTGTGTTTATCACATTTGTCTGTATTTGTACTCTGGGGGCAAATAACCTTTGGTGCTGCAGATGTTTTGAATATCAGCCCTACTGATCCTATCCCATTTGCTCTGTTGTGTGGAGTTTTAAGACATAAAATCTGGAAGGTCAAAGGTTCCCCATTCTGTTTATTGTATATTTTTTATGGATCGGTCATATGTTTGGAATGTCCCTATACAGAAGCAAAGAGACTTCTAATAAACAATTTTAAAATGAGAACATTGCTTGTAACTTATCAAGTATAATGTCTTGGAATATAGTTTTGTTCATTTTCAAAAGAAACAATTTGAAGAGGAAAAGTTAACATTGTAGTCTATTGCATATGAATCTTATTCGTGAGAAGATTGGCATTAGTTAGGTTGTCCATACTGATCTCTGTCAATGTATTATTTTTAGGCTGTGTATGTTTTGGACTTCTTCTGGAATGAAGCCTGGTACTTGAAAACCATCGACATCTGCCATGATCATTTTGGATGGTACCTCGGATGGGGAGATTGTGTTTGGCTTCCTTATCTCTATACTCTGCAGGTAATTTATGTGTGAGGTTCATAATTATACTCAGTAATTAATACTTGGAAGCAATGGTCATAGAATGGCAGCATGGGTCTATAATAAAAGCCTTGTTCATTCTGTGGAGTATTTTAGGCATTAATGCTACATGTAAAATTCCAGTTCAGATTAACAATACTAACATATAATTAATCACGTTCCTCCTAAAGTTTGATAACAGAAAATTCTTTTCTCCCATCTCCAGTTTTATCCTCAGAAAAACCCTGTATAATAGGCTACACTGAGAGTGACTAGCCCAAGATACCCATATGAACTTCATAAGTAACTGGGAATTTGATCTGGATCAACCCAATCCTACTTACACCCAGACATTTACATGATACTGTCTTTCAGTGCATGTGATTTTGAAAATACATCAGTGACTTAAATGTTTGAGCACAGAGATGGAGAAATTGTCTGGTTTGCTTTCTCTTGCACTGGACATTTTTAAACCTCAGTTTCTTTTAATTTCAAATATGCACCTTGCAAATTTTACTAAATTCTTCAAATGTGAATTAAAATTAAATTTTATGTCACCCGCATCTGCCAAATTCAATACAGTATGTGTAGCTATACTCAGCATGGAGAAGAGCATACTCTGCCTTCCTTCTATGTAAATGTTTAATACAAGGAGCTTCTTAGAAGAAAGGCATAGGAACTCTAAATTAGGAAATCATGTTTGAATTCACAGAAATTCAAATGCAGATTTTTAAGAGTTAAGCATTCAAGGTCCTAGGGCAGAATGGACATATCTGTTACTTTAGGTTTCTCTCATATTAAATGTTTTTTATAATATGGATGTATTTTAACCTGTTGTACGCCGCTTTGATTGCCTGGCAAAAAGCGGGATAGAAATAAAAATTTTCTTTATTATATTTATTATTTTTAAAAAATCTTAAGTTCTTGACATGGTTAATGTCAAGACATTTGCCGGTTTGGTAAATTCTTTTTTTAAAATATTGAAATGAAATTATCAGCCATCTCTATTCACATTTCTAGTTTATTATTTATTAATAGTAAGTACAATTGTCCTTCCATATCTGTGGATTCTGCATCTAGGGATCCAACAATGGCTTGAAAATACATCTTTTTACAAATTCCAAAAAGCAAACCTCGATTTTGCCATTTTATACAAGGTACGCAATTTTTGTTGCTGTTGTATATAGTGGGACTTGAGCATCTACAGATTTTGGTATCCTCGGGGGGCCTGGAGCCGAACCCCAGTGATCCCACTGTAGTAATATTAAATTACAGTTATTCCCCCACCAGGCAGAGGACTAATCCAGTCTGAGGTCTAGAGTGTTCAAAAGGAAAGATGTTGGTTAAGAAATCTTACTTACAGAGTCTTTTCACTTACTTCTTTCCTCAGGGATTGTACTTGGTGTACCACCCTGTTCAGCTTGCCACAGGCAATGCAGTTGGCATTCTGCTTCTGGGTCTGGTGGGCTACTACATCTTCAGAATGACAAATCATCAGAAAGATCTCTTTCGTCGCACTGATGGCAACTGTAAAATCTGGGGCAAGAAGCCCCAGTACATTGAGTGTTCCTACATGTCAGCTGATGGAAGCAAACACTACAGTAAACTGTTGACTTCAGGATTCTGGGGGGTGGCCCGCCATTTTAACTATACAGGAGACTTAATGGGCTCCCTCGCATACTGCCTGTCCTGTGGTCATGAGCACATCCTGCCTTATTTCTACATCATTTACATGACCATTCTTCTGGTCCATCGCTGCATCAGGGATGAACACCGATGTTCCAGCAAATATGGAAAGGACTGGAAGAGGTATACTGATACAGTACCATACCGGTTGCTTCCAGGATTATTTTAAAAATTTTAATGTGTGTGCATAAAGTATACATTTAGAGTCCATATATGAAAAAATTATTTTCTATGGACCAGGTTTTCTTAGGGTCTAAAACAGTAGCATGAACAGTATTTTTGGATGTATCAAATGGGATAGGAGCCACGGGTCTGTTAAAACCATTGTGCCACTAAAATTTAAATGTTATTTCAACGTTTTGGGGGTGATTTTGTTTTTTAAAAAAATTCATTACCATGATTTCCCCCCAATATCTTTCAAATTTTTTTAAAAAGGAAATTTTGATTATAATTAAGTCCAACATGTTGTTTCACTATAGCTACAGTCTATAGGGAAATGAAAGGGATCCAGAGATACTTGTTAAATCTTCTGTATCTTTTCTCTTTGAATCTTTGTACATAAGTGATTCCTAGTGGATTTGTTTCCAAATTATGTTGTTCTGAGTGAATATGAATTCTGAACAATAAACAAAGAGAGTGCACTTAAATTACCATGTAATAATCTGGCCCTCAGATAGGTTTACTTTATCTGGATTAGAGAATTTGGAGCTTTCATTAACCTCTACGTCCAAATGCATACTTGATAATATGGGAATTGTCTTTCATTCCATGATAACTGAGTAGGTAAATAGTATGTACCAATTCCTCTGTTGTTGTTCATGGTGAAAATCACTTATGAACCAAACAGGGTTTAGGATGACAAATGATAATTTCTTTCTATTTTCTAGCAGTATTGAAATATTGTCCTTACTAATTATTTGAGATATTCCCTAAAGTACATTTGTATACACACACATCCACACTCATATGCCTTTGTTTTAAGTAAGAAAAACAACTTTTTCACAGTTTCTGTGACTCACAAAAATGGGTCTTGTGCCTCTACCATGATTAGAAGTGAGGAGCTTTCAGCAAAAACCTCAGATCCTCATGGGGATATGATGGTTTAACAACTTCTAGTTTGTTTTTTAACATGTTGATGTGACCAAACAATTATTTTTAAGCGTGCAGTCTCAATGGATGAATCTTCAGCTATCTACAGAATTGCGATGTGGGAGTAAAGGTTTTTGTTTGTTTGTTTGTTTTGTGGAAGAAAACAACAGGATCTTTACTGCACAGTGAAAATTGATGGACAAAAAAAGTTGCAAGTTATCTTTACATAGGCATTGTAAATACCAAGTACTGTCCATGCTGACCAATAAGGTTTTTTTTATTCTAAAGCTGAGAGAAGTAATTTCATACTGAATACAGCTGTCACTCTGAAAATAGGTTGCTGACTGATAAGCAGCTTCCTAGCATGAAAACTATGTATGGTGTTTTTCCTATGACATTTTATGTGGATGAAGATGTGGGGCTCACAATTGTGAGGAGAGAGATGGGAAGGGACTACTAAGATTTTGACCATTCATACTCTCCTGTTCCTGGAACTGGCTGTCTGCAAAGATGTATTAAAGAAGCATAGAAATCTACAGAAGATTGACTATGCAGCTGTGTGATCTGGAACAGAACACGTAATTCATTTTCTCCTACCAATAAATAAAAGTCAAGCTTATTCATGTCCTGCCTTTGACACTTTGTATTCACTTTGAAAGCAGTAGTACTGGAATTGTTTTTTCACAACACTGAAATCAAAGATCAGGGTGTGGGAAGGGTAAAATACTAGTCAAGGGACTGTCAATTTGTTAACATTCCTACAGTGTTAATTGTAGTGTTGTTTTGTAAAAAATAAAACTTTTTTTTAAAAAAATTGATTTCACCCCAATATTTTACTACAGTTGCTTTGTTATCTAATGGGATTTCTCCCTTACAGCAGTGGTTCCCAACCTGTGGTACATAGAATAAGGAATAACAGCCTTCCACTGAGTTCCCTAATCTGGAGTATTTTATGAGCCTATCGAAAATCTGACTGTATTGCAAGATATAAAAATATCCAATATCTACATGATTTGGGGGACAGAAATAAAGAGTATTCCCAAACACGCAGGACCAGAAAGCACATGTTTATATAAGATGGAATATTTGTTTTGAATAGCTGTAACCTCAATTTTTTCTATTTCTTTTCAGGAAAAAAACCTTTAGTAACACAATTTCTGGTTCCTCAAATACCTTTTTTTCTGTAAAAAAGAACTTGTACATGCCAGGCTGAAGCTAAGAACATTGTTTACAACTGTTTAGGTAGCAAAAACATCTCATTTGTAGGTCTAAGTCAGTGTCAGCAGCAAAACATGACACTAAAAGTTCTGGTAATGGTAAAAGACTTTAACAAATTGACATGGCATCACAGCAGTGTGTTATATGGCCCAAGACTGCTTGAAAAATCAAATGATTGTACTCATATAGGTCAATTGAACACTGTGGGAAAATGTTCTGCATTCTGCACTCCCTTACATTTCATAAATAGAGTTAAATTCATGCTAGAATTCACGTACCCCAGTCCTAAACATAGAAGTTTGTTGCATGGGCCCTGAAATGGGGGCCTGTTGTGTTCTAAAACGGGGGTGTGCACAGGCGCACATGGAACAGGATGGGGCTAAGAACTGGAGTTTGCCGCCGCTGCTGCCGGGCGTTCCAGTCACATCCTACATCTGTTCCAGAGGGCACCATTTCTGAAAACGCAATAGACATGCAAAATCAGTGTTGTGTCAAGTCTCATACCAATTCTGCAACTGTTTGCAAGGGTAAGCTACCAGAATTTCTTTTGCTGGTCTAGCTTGTCATTCTGATTGTCCCTGGTAAGTATTTTATGATCTGTTATCTAAATAAGAGGATCCCATTATTAGATCCAGATCCACTGCCAGCCATAGAAACTCTCTAAATGCTTGTTTCAAAATGTATTTATATGCCTCTGTTTCTGGCCAAAGATTGTCTAATTACTCCCCTGCAGGAATGGTTTCATGTGCGATTCTTCCCCAAAGGAAAAAAAAGTCAAAATATTGTTGGCTTAGGAGATTCCCTTAGTCATTTAGGGGTATTTGGACATTTTGTGATGCTTGGCAAGGGAGGAATCTGGAAGGCAGGGTAAATAAATTCAGTTCATTTTGAACAACAGCTTTGAAACACAGAGGAAATGGCTTTGAGTCCTAAAAGGGTAAGTTGAGAATCCACCTACAATGCTCTTGCTTCCTTCCTATTTGTATTAACTAGGGGTGGGCCTGACTACCCTAAAAGCACCAGATCCTGTTTGGTCTTGGAAGCTAAGCAGGGTCTGCCCTGGTTAGTACTTGGATGGGTAACTTCAAATGAATGTCAGGTGCTGTAGTAGGCTATATTCCAAGGATAGAACTGGAAAAGCCACCTCTGGCTATTTCTTGCATAACAAAACCCTATGAAATTCTTGAGGTTGTGTAAGTTGACAGGTGACTTGAAGGCACATAAACATAAACAGATCTGGACAATGATACAGTGAAGCACACAGAATTAAATAATGCCTGCATACTTGTTTTATCATGCTGCTGCAAATAAAAATATTTGCGAATCGTGTCTTATACTGGGATTTGTTTTTAGAAAATGGACCTCCCCTCAGGGTCAGCTGATGCAAGGTGTGGTGGCTTATAAACATAATGATTACAATATGCATAGGGAAGTAGGGTGTGATCTTCAAGAAATATTTGCTTCTCATTGCAAAGATATGACAAAGGGCCTCCAGGGCCAGTATTGGGTGTAGTATATATTATTTTTATGTAAAGCACGAGTAAGCCACAGACATCTGTATAAGTGATACAGTGCATGGATGAACATTATGCCACTGTATATTAGTTGCTGGGAACTTGTGTGTATGTGAGAGAGAGAGGTAATACTACAGTATATGTCTTGCTTGTGGGTTACCCAGAGGCAACTGATTCAGAATGCTGGACTTTTGGTTTCATCTAATAACAGCTTCCTACGTTTTAAATTTACCCAGACATGTACTAATCACTTAGCCACAATCTCATTTTAAAAACTTGGTGTATAAAAATTGGCAGCATACCAAATCGAGTGTACATATGGCATCATTTTGAAGGCCACTTACAACAGCAAGAGTTGGATTATTGTAAGAAAAATTCACAGCTCTGAAAGGAATTAACTAATTTTGAACACAACGTATGTAAAAATAAAAGTGAAATACACACCCAGTGCAATTCTGTTTAATGGCTGAAGTGCTGCAAGGGCTCATGTGACAAAAACACCACACATTATGGAAAAACATGGTGTTGGATTGCTTTGCTATTTGAACGAATAAAATCTTATACCCTCTGACAATTAGCCAGCATATTAAAAATGGATTGCATGACCTGTGGGCAGAATCAAGTGTGTATGCATGTAGTGCTGTGCACCACTACAATAGAGGATAAAGCTCATTGCCATGCTGTGCAGTCATATAAATTGGCATGTGAACTGTACTGGAATCTTTTCATGAGTTCTGTGTGGCTACACAACTAAAACACCATCCTGTCACAAAGTATAGTGGATGCATTGCTATGTTGATCTTAAATCTGCAGACATTCCTGTAAATATTAAGTTCCCATTTCTGCAGATGTTTGCTTAGGACTGAAATTTCATTTTAATGCTGGTTGAGGAGAAGTTCTTACGACATTTTATCCACTGTGACAATAGGTGGCAAGTTTCTCGACAGATTTATCAGAGCCTCCTATAGACTGCGAGTAGTTGCAATAACTTAATTGAAGAGTGTAAATTATTGACAGTGGTGTATATTATTGAGAGTAGTTGCAATAACTTAATGGAAGAGTGGTAATTCAAAAGGATGGCCAAGATATGCATCAAAATAAAATGCAAAATAAATAAAAACAGACACAGCAATTGGTTAAGAGGGTCGCAAAATTTGTTAATTTCTGTTACGTTCCTATGAAGACAAAGCCGAAACTCAATTAGTTCCCTTGGTTATTTGGTGGCTTTTGCAGCCAAGTCATTCAACTCGAGACCAGGGTTCAATTCCCAGCTCAGCCACGAAACCCACTGAGGGACCTTGGCCAACCCTCTCAGCCTCCTCAGGGGAAGGCAATGGCAAACCTCCTCTGAAAAAATATTGCCAAGAAAACCCCATTATATGCATCACCATAAGTTGGAAACAACCTGAAGGCACACAGCAACAACAAACCCAGAAGGAAGATGGGCCTGTGGGCCTGCCTACATTCATTTACCTCTGCACTACCTGAACTGAGAACAGCCACATCTTGACAAAATGCAGGCTTGGGACTAACTTCATCATAACAAACACTTTCTCCTTCCTGTATGGTTTTAACACCTTTGCCTGATGAAGAATCCAATGGAGCTTCGAAAGCTTGCAATATGTATTTAGTGCATTTTGGTTGGCCCCAAAAAACATATCACTGGATTTGGGTTGTCATTGAACTTTGTTATCTGGCCAAGACACTACCCCTGGATATTATTTCTACACTGTAGATGCACCCAGGGAGCAGGATGATGACTGAGTAGGCGTCCTCCTTTTCCAGGACATTCCAACCTTCTGTCCAGGAAGAATTCCAAAATGTCCTCCATTTTGAGCCTAAGAAGCATGGATTTACATTTATAGGGAGTGTTTTTACCTTTTAGTTGGTCATGTCCTCCATTTTTTTGTAGTAAACCATGTCTTAGAGTCACCATAAGTTGGAAAGGACTTGAAGGCACACAACATCATCATCAACAACAACAATGACAACAACAGATATAGCTGCTTCTTTCCCTCTGAGAAAGTAGTAGGCATTATCTGATTCATTCGCTCACAGCACTATAGGTATTGAGAGGCAGGGTGGCCTAGTGGTTTGAGGCTTGGGCTAGGACTCTGGAGGCCAGGGCTGGATTCCCAGCTCAGCCATGGAAACCCACCGGGAGACCTTGGCCAAGGCACACTCTCTCAGCCTCCTCAGGGGAAGGCCATGGCAAAACTCCTCTGAAGGAATCTTGCCAAGGAAACCTCAGGATAGGTTTGCCTTAGGGCTGCCATAAGTTGGAGGCCCCCAACAACAACGACAACGCCGAGGGGCCTGGTGCTTGCAGGCTGCCTCCAGGCCGCCAGGGGCCGGGTCAGCCAGGCCAGGGCTCCTCTCCTCTCCTCCTCCTCGGGCTCCTCCTCCTCCTCCTTCCGCCGGCGCCTGTAACCAGGAAGCCCGAGCAGGAAGCGTGTCTGTTGGATGCGAGAGGGGCGCCTGGGCCGCTATGGAGGGCGCCGCCCGCGAGGTGAGCAGAGCCCGGCTGGGAGGCGAGGTGCCCGGGGCGGCGGCTACGCGAGGGTCGGGGATGAGGCCTAGAGGCGGGGCGAGGAGAAGCTGGGACTCCTCTCTTTCTCGGGAGTAGGACAGCAACACCCACAGGAACGCCTTCGTTCGGCCAAGCAAAATGCACAAAATACAGGGACGCAATATTAACAACAACAATAATAATAGATTTTATTTATATACTGCCTTTCCAAAAGATCAAGGCGGGTTGCAAAACTACAAAAGCAAATCCATAAGGTACAGTAAAATACAATACAGTAATACAATAATACAAACCAATACACACATAAAATACAACTCTGAATACAATACAATGCAAATAATTCCCTCCTCTCCCCCTTTTTAATATATATATATATATATATATATATATAAAACAAAATATCTAAATATAGCAATGATAACGTATTGGAAGCTCCACTGGCTTCTTCATCGGTTGTTGTTGTTGTTGAGTGCCTTCAAGTCGTTCTCGATTTATGGAGACCAGGTCATCATGGGGTTTTCTTGGCAAGATTTCTTCAGAGACGGTTTTTTGCCATGGCTCCCCTCTGAGGCTGAGAGAGTGTGACTTTGCCCAGGATCACCCAGTGGGTTGCCATGGCTGAGCCAGGTTCGAACCCTGGTCTCTCGAGTCCTAACTGAGCTCATTATCAGGCAAAGGTGTTTTAAAAAGCATACTAAAAGAGGGAAAATTGTGCATTTTGCTTGGTCGAATAAAGGTATTACAGTACTGTTCTGTGGATTTTGGGTGTTGTTGTACTTTGCTCTACATCCAGCACTGCTGCCCTTGGATAACTCTCTGAAAGGGTCGGGTATCCTCACTCACAAGCGTTTTTAAAAAGGAGGATCTGGACACGAGGCAGTGAGGTGCAGTGGTTTGAGTGTAGGACTAAGATCCAAAACACACCAATGAAATAACCCAGTTTGAGACTGCTTTAACTGCCCTGGCTCAGTGCTAGGGAACCCTAGGAACTGTAGTTTTGTGAGACATTTAGCCTTCTCTGTCAGAGAGTTCTGATGCCACAACAAAATACAAATCCCAGGATTCCCTAGCACTAAGCCAGGGCAGTTAGAGCAGTCTCAAACTGGATTATTTCACCAGTGTGCCTTGGACCTAGGACTCTGGAGAGTGAAACCCACTGGGGCAAGTCACACACTCTCAGCTTCAGGGGAAGGCAATGGCAAACCTCCCCTGAAGAAGCCTTGCCAAGAAAATCCATGATAGGTTTGTCTTAGGGGACACCATAAGTCAGAAATGAATTGAAGGCACACAGCAACAACAGCAACGACAACTATAGGTATTGGGAAGGAAGAAGGCACTATTTCCTCATCCTCCTTCATTCAGGAATGGGACTGATTTTTTTCTTTTTTAAAGTAGCAGTCAGCACTCCAGTATTTTTAAGAGATCCCACCATTATGCGCATCTGAATAAGGGAGCTACTACTCATGGAAACATATTTTCAAGTAAGACTTATTGGCCTCTTGTG